>NC_136267.1:24416968-24496968 GCF_964187855.1 Myxine glutinosa | reverse complement strand
CATATCCAATATTTTTTAAAGGGTGCCGAGAGCAATTCCGGTGTAGGACTTCCAGCCGACATATAGTCTAACACACTTAAAACAAATTCTGTACGTGGTATTGCCATATTTCTATAGTGTACAACTTTAGTTTTATCGACATTTATCTTCAATTTCCATTGTAATGATTTAACAAGCTGCAAGTCAGCTTCTGTCTCTGACATAAGGAAAACGTCATCGGCATCTAGTAAGATTGAAACGTTCATTTATTACTACACCCTTGCCCAGAACTCTGATGGATATTGCCTGATCGATTAATATGTTTCATAGCTGGCGACTTAATTAACACTTAATTTTCGACTGCGCCAAGCCGTAATTAAACAGAGAAAAAACTTTAAAAAATACCTGCAGTGTGCACGGTTCGTCTAGTCGAACAGATATGGAAAAGCACAGATACGACGTCGTATTCACCATAACTTGTTTAATTTCACCAGGAACACGATGAGGCCAACACAGTAAACATTCAGTACAAAACTTGGTTCATACATTCAGTACAGAACATGATTCATACATTCAGACCGTAAGAAAACTCTGCCCGTAATACAACACTCTGACCAGACCAACACTTCATCCCACTACGTTCACTCCTCACAAGTGAAACTCATCTTCAACCTCTTTTTGTCATCAGCTCGCCCCCTCTCAAACTGATTCACATCGAAATGTTCCTGCAATCATACAATGAGTGTCCTTGATGTATTTATTTATTGAAATTTTTATTCTAACACAACACAGTTTAATTTTAATGAGCTGTCATGTACTAGTACTTCCACAACAGAAAATCACATGGACAATCTTCCGGAAGATGGCCAGACAAATCGCGAGCTCTATCGACCACATGTATATTGATATCAAACAGGGATAACAGCTTTTGAAAGTTGAGCCAGTTTTAAATGTGGGTACACAAATACACCTGTTTTACTGCATTAATCACCGAGAAATATTGTATGTTTTGGGAACGATAGCTGTCACCAGGTTAAATATATAGGGATTGTCCAATGTGCAAAATCTTCCATCATTACAATTTGGCCATAAATCCCGGGGTGGGAAATATTTGAGCAAATATGCCACAAGACGCATGAGCACTGTACAAAGCAAACAATAACTCGTCAAATTTTGGACGTATGGATGGCTGCACAACCCGCAAAAAAATTGAGCAGGTCCCCCCCTAAAATTGCTTTTATGATTTCCGATTAGGCTAAAGATTTTAAACCAAAAAAATAACTTGCCTCGGAATAAGTTTTGAATGGACGGACAGACAACTGAAAACAAAACGGACCATGGGTTTCCCACCCCTATAAAATCAAAATTAATTCCCTCTGAAAAAGTACAGTGACATTGCCCGCAGACTACCCAACCGCAGACCAGGCAATGTCACTGTACCGGGACATTTCATCAATCAATGACAATATGCGGTCCGCTAGGACTACCCGAAAAAAATTGAGCAGGGTTCTTCCCACGGAAATGCATTTTTGGTCAGCTCCTTGAAGATTATAAACAAACACAAATCACTTCCCTTTAAAAGGGTTTTCAACGGACAGACAACCAAAAAAAAACGGAGCAGATAGAATTGCTTTTGAACATCGATCATCAAGCGGCGTGGGCCTACCTGGCAGAGTCTCGAGGAGTCGATCGCTTTCCAGCTCTTTCGTCTGACTTTCGCTTCCCAAATTTGTCTTCTGACTTTATCACTTGGAAATCTATACATCTTATATTTCCCAGATTGGTTTGAACAACCAAAAGCAGAACAACCAGTCATTTTGTTTGGCAATAAACAACATTCCCGTACCAAGCTGACGTTCACGCACGGTGAAGTTAGACACAAAATGGCGCCACGAAATCACGTGACCAGAAATCCCGGGTCAGCACATGGCGCAACTCTCTTTATACAGGGACTCTAATATAAACTAGAAGGGCACGAGGAAGAGCGCAAACCTCCATCAGGCTGAACAGTTTTCATTTTGTATTCCACTGATAGGCCGGATCTGATCTGGACAATACTCATTCGTAATTATACTGGAAAATACTGGACAATCCCAGGTAATGCCACTCTCATTCGTATTCCTCCGAGTCCCCCCCCCCCCCCCCCGTCCCCTTGTCATTGCCATATGTGGGCTGGTGCTTCAGCTTGTCACCTTTCTCTTTTTGACAATATCCAGCGACATGCGGCCATTCTGGTGGGACAGGAGTTGGCAACATCTCTGGAACCTCTCTCAGTCCGCCGCTCTGTTCTTTCCTTCAGCCTTTTCAACAGATATTACCACGGAATGTGCTCTGAGGGTCTATCACAGGTTGTTCCACTGGTCATTCTTTCAGTCGCCCGACACGTTTGGCAGTTTCTTCCTGTCCATATACCGTGTCTGTCCCAAGGACTAAGACTATGAGGGATTCTTCTCGTTTTTTCCCCCCCGCTCGCCATCACTGGAGCAGTTTACCTGCATCTTGCTTTCCCCTCGATACCAAACTACCTCAATTCAAGAGGAATGTCAATCGATTCCTCCTTTGTAGCTAATATCCACACTATCCTTTGTTGGAACCGCCTAACTTCAGTGGCCTTCAAGGCTTTGTGGTGAGGGGTATCTCATGAAAATGTATTACCGTGTGGCGGACACGAAAGCTCACTGGCGCGAGGGCATCATTCCGCGCACCAAGTGGGCGGCGGCCACACCCGAGGGGTAGGCGTGGCCGCGGGATATACACCGGGCGCGCAGCCCGGAACGCTCCAGTGTTACAGTGGAGCTCTTGAATAAAGACTCTTACAACTTACCGCGTTGTCCACTTCCTCCTTGCTTACAAGCAGCGCGCGTAACACCGCGCTTCATTGGTGACCCTCCGACGTTCTGGTCAGCCGTCGCTGACCACCCGAATATGCCATCGCAATGGCAAACAACGCGGTCCAAATGAAACTCCCCGAGTTCTGGGAGACGCAAGCCGAAGTCTGGTTCCTGCAGGCAGAAGCCCAGTTCCGACTTCGAGGCATCACGGTGGACGAGACCAGGTACTGCCACGTGGTCGCTTCCCTCGGGCCCGGCACGGCCAGCCGCGTCGTTTCGGTCCTGAGGAATCCACCGGCCGACGGCAGGTACGAGGCGATCAAGCGTCTCCTCCTCGCCACGTTCGGCCTCACGGTGGACGCACGGGCCGACCGCCTCCTGGACCTCCCCGAGCTCGGTGACACGCGACCGTCGGTCCGCATGGACCATATGCTGTCGTTGTTGGGCGATGAAACCCCGAACGCTCTTTTCCGGGCGTTATTTCGACGCCAGCTGCCGGCACGAGTCCGCCTCGCGTTGGCCGGTTCTGTGACGACAGAACCCCGGGCTCTCGCTGCCGAAGCCGACAGGTTCTTCGCGGCTTTGGACGCGCAGGCGAGTTTTGGCGCAGACGCCACGCATCCCGAGGCTGACCCTGATGCTGATGCACCACACCTCGGGGATCCCGAGGCTGACGCACGCCGCGTGGCGGCCGCCACGCCACGCCCACCACCACCGCGAAAACCGCGGCCTCCGCCTTCGCCGCAAACCTGGTGCCATTTCCACACCAGGTTTGGCCACAAGGCGAGGGATTTGTTGTCCGCCACACGCGCGCGTGCTCGGGAATTCTGGGGGGGCGTGTGTGGCGGACACGAAAGCTCACTGGCGCGAGGGCATCATTCCGCGCACCAAGTGGGCGGCGGCCACACCCGAGTGGTAGGCGTGGCCGCGGGATATACACCGGGCGCGCAGCCCGGAACGCTGCAGTGTTACAGTGGAGCTCTTGAATAAAGACTCTTACAACTTACCGCGTTGTCCGCTTCCTCCTTGCTTATAAGCAGCGCGCATAACACCGCGCTTCATTACCATTTATAATTACCATTTAGAACCCATTAAAATTGTCTTTTAGAACCCATTAAAATTACCCTTTGGAACCCATTAAAATTACCTGGAACCCTTTAGAAAGTGGTTTAAGGAGACGGGGTTTTGCAGACAGTTTTAAGGAGGTTGTGCGTGTGTGTGTGTGTGTGTGTGTGTGTGTGTGTGTGTGTGTGTGTGTGTGTGTGTGTGTGTGTGTGTGTGTGTGTGTATACCTATAATAATGAAAGGCAGTGTCCATCCTTTCGTCCGTCTGTCTCCTCCATAACTCCAAAACGACGAAACCTAGCGGCCCCAAACTTTGCATGCATGCATCCACCTGGACCTCCAACTGATTGCAATGATGAAAACTGGGTGTTTTCGTGTGTGAAACACCCTTTTTGAAGATGATTAACGAGGTGCTCGTAAGAAAAAAAACCCGATGTGGTGGTTTACCAATATGTCGGCCGGCCATCTTGGCACCTTGCTGGCTACTGCACCTAGCTGGGTTCTTAAGCCGCCATTTTGTTTTGGCCCCCTCAAATGTGCCTTGGAAACACGATCG
Organism: Myxine glutinosa; assembly: GCF_964187855.1. Lineage (NCBI taxonomy): Eukaryota > Metazoa > Chordata > Myxini > Myxiniformes > Myxinidae > Myxine > Myxine glutinosa. The sequence goes on along the minus strand of NC_136267.1, from coordinate 24,492,537 downwards.
ATATCATTGCGTAATTGAAGCATCTTACTATCATTCACCAAATGTCCGTCTGTCCGTCCGTCCGTTCACAGGTACCGCAAAAAACAGCTGAACCGATCGCAACGATATTTTGGGTGGGTAATCATGGGACGCCATGGAGTAAAATAGGCTATATTGTTTTTCCAATTTCACTTTTGGTCAACAGCATTTTCAGGTTTGGACTCCCGCATAACGTTATTTTCATGGGTACCGCACAAATGGCTGCACCGATTGCAACCTGACGAATGAAAACACACAGTTAAAAATAATTACCTCGGACAAAGACCTTTCATTAGGACATGGGTTGAATCCCTGCTTGAGAGATTGCCTACCCCCCTCCTCCCCACCATCACGGTCGTCTCTCCAACTCACAATCCCACGAGATATGCGGAAAGGACGACCCAAAACCAATTATCTTCTTTTTGATTCGTATATAAACATCATTAAAAGTAAATAATGACCTCGGCCAAAGTTCAAACGACATGGGTTTAATCTCTCCATGAGATAATTCCACACAGCTGTTTGGGCGGTGTATAAGCTAATAGATCACTGTCTCCATCAATCTTGCCAAGGCCGTAACACCTATCGGCTCAAAATCCTTTTAACTGTTGACTTGGTAGTTTTTACAATGAAGGAAACATTAATAATGTTGTTAAAAGTTTATTTTGTGATTAATTCGTGGGACCGTGGTGATTGGCGTTATGTTGTTTGGAATGAAAAAAGAGATATCGAGTTCAAGTGAATGAGGAAATGCCGTGATGGTTTCGACTTTCTAAATGTGAAATTCGCGGATCGCCATATGCAGATTCACCATGGTCCCACGATCGATGTTTCTATACGTGAATGTACCCGTTTGTTTGCGTACGATAATGTTTTTCATGGAAGTCCTTCCCGAACTTGCTGTCCATGTTTGACGTGTGACTGAAGGTGCTACAGGAATATGGAATTTATTGGTTTCATGCTTTAGCATTCGTCGTTTCTGCATTGTCTGTTTGCTTCTGGCCTCTCACCCATGCGTAGCACGGGTACCTCACTAGTCCTTTTAAATCAGAAAATAAAAAGAAATGGCATTTTGGAAAATGAATTTTGGAGAATGAAATGGAAAATAAAAATAAATAAAGAAAAAGAAATAACTGCAGTCAAGCGCTTCCTCCAGCCATGAATGAGCTTCCTCCACCTCTCTACTGGAAGTTTGGCCCACTCTTTTGCAAACTATTCCAGTTCTCCCAGATTTGAAGGGTGCCTTCTCCCAACAGCTGTTTTCAGATCTCCCCACAGGTGTTCAATGGGATTTAGATCTGGACTCATTGCTGGCCACTTCAGAACAGTCCAGCGTTTTGTCTTGAACCATTCCTGGGTGCTTTTGAAGTCTGTTTGGGGGTCATTGTCCTGCTGCAAGCCCAATGTCCTTCGACGGAGACTTAGCTTTCTGACACTGGGTTGAACATTGTGCTACAAAATGTCTTGGTAATCTCCTGATTTAATGATGCCATGCACACATTCAATGCACCCAGTGCCAGAGGCAGCACAGCAACCCCAAAACATCACTGATCCTCCTCCATGTTTGACTGTAGGGAAGGTGTTCTTTTCTTTGAAGGCTTCATTTTGTTTTCTGTAAACAGATGATGTGCTTTGCCAAAAAGCTCTAATTTGGTCTCATCGGTTCACAGGACATTCTCCCAGAAGTAATTTGGCTTGTTCAGGTGTGTTTTGGCAAACTCCACTCGGGCTTTCTTTTGTCTCTCTCGCAGCAGTGGGGTTCTATCAAAGAACCCTCTTTCATCGACTTGTTGATGGATGCTGCGAGTTGAAACTGCCGTACCTTGTGTCTGAAGGTCAGCTTGAATCTGTTTGGCCTTTGATCAAAATGCTTTCTCCACCATTTGAACAATCTTTTGCTGCAATTTTCGATCAAGTTTTCTCTCACGGCCACGTCCAGGGAAGTTGGTTGCAGTGCCATGGGCCTTACACTTCCTGATAACATTGCGTATGGTGTACACTGGAAGATCCAGGTATCTGGAGATGGACTTGTAGCTTTGAGATTGTCCATGCTTGGCTACAATCTTGTGTCTGACCTCCTCAAACAATTCTCTGGTTTTCTTTCTTTTCTCCATATTGTTGAAATGAAGATCAAATAGCTGTATGTTGAAATATGTTGAAAAAGTCAAAACTTTACATGGGGTGTACTTACTTTTTCACGTGACTGTATATATATATATATATATATATATATATATATATATATATATATATATATATATATATATATATATATATATATATATATATATATATATATATATATACATATATATATATATATATATATATACATATATATATATATATATATATATACATATATATATATATATATATACATATATATATATATATATATATATATATATATATATATATATATATATATATATATATATATATATATATACATATATATATATATATGATGGTTTGGCCCCCCCTTTGGAACTCAAGAAGGGGCACCTTGAAGCAGCAAAATGAGGTTTAATACAAAATCGAGCAAACACAATATTGTGGAGCATGCCTTGAAATCACAGGGCCTTGTCACACAAGACCTGCAAGTCCAAGCCACCCTCTAAAAACTCCGCAAAATACAATTTGTTATATACATGAAATAACAGGAAAAACGCTGCGCTAATTATGACCTCAGACAAGAGAGGGCCTTTGAAGACACAAAAAGGAAGATATTTCTCAGGCTCTAATTCCAAACAAGCTGGGCTTTCCAAGGCCCAGCGATGCATTCCCATAATAAAGTTCTATGATGTGAACATTTGGTAGTGAAACATAAGAAACCAGGCACACAAAGATCAAGGGATACATATTACATCATCCCCTGTTCGAGGTTAACTTACAACTATTCCCATAACTTTCTTCCTTAGAAGATGGTGGAAAAATGTCCCCAAGGTTGGATATGACCGAGTCGTGAATCAACATGTTTTGCAGTGAATCTAGTTTTTTGAAGCAAGCAAAAGAAAGACACAATTAAATATATATTTCTCAGGTGCCCTCTGTCACGTGGTGTGCCCCCCATGTCCCCCCTTTGGCTTTACGACAACTCTTCGGAGCATACAGCAATCAGTTAAAACGAAACATATTTTGGTTATTGGTAAAAATACATAACGGTATTTTTTACCTTTACCTTAAGAAGGCATAACAGTTCTCCACATACCGCCCTTTTGGATCTAAGATACAACGTTATCTACGAGCCAATCAAAGGCCTTTATTGTCAACAAAGCAAAAGAAGCAAGAAGCAACAAAGGTGCATTCAACATATCACGCGAAGGCAGCCCAGTGAGCATGTCACGCGCCTCCATGCACCTCACATCGCACTCAGCGGGATGATTCGCGTAGCATGTGGGTGGGTGAGTGGGTAATGTGAGTGTGTGAGACTGTGAGTATGTCGTGTGAGTCCGTAGGGGCATGAAGATCGAATAGCGTGTCAAATCCACAGCAAAGGCGTCTGAGTCGACCGGGGTCCACACCCAGGATGATCTCCCGACCCACCCTTTGCCCACAGAGGTGCGGCCGGGACTCCCCCCCGACTGGAGCTCGCCCAAGCATCCCCAGGCGCAATCCCTGTCGATCTTCGGTGCTCAATCGATATTCATGGCCCTTAGGCCTCGAATGTGCGTTTGTTCTGCAGGGGAATACACAACATTAGTATCAGGTGGCTTAACCCTATGGCCAAACAACAAAGCATAACGGTCCAAAGGAGGGAGAGAAACTTCCTTTGAGTCAAGGTCGAAGTTGTCCGAGTCGTTGCTGCTTCCATCGTCATTATCCATGAATGAATCGTCGAAGCAATCAGAATCGGAGCTCGGAGCATTGTCATTGTCGAGTTCCTTGCCACCCAAGCCCGGATTTGCAGTCGGGTCCGGTGTTGGGTCGGCATCCAAAAGTGGGTCAGTGACGACTGAACTACTGCGAGACTTTAAGGAGCAGAGGTGAGCTTGTGAAGCAGAAAGAGGCAAAGCCGTCATTGAGACATAAACATCAGTATCAGACTCACGCGAGTGGTCCACATCATCATCGGATTCATCATCCGTAACATCATCCTCGGGTGGCTTAGGGCTGTGGCACAGATGGTCAGCAGCAGTCAAGCCCTCCCCTTCGAAATAAAGAGAGAGACCGCCCTTAGGTAGGTCATGGTGTCTGCATGTGACGCGTTGGGGCCTAGAGCATTCGGCTTCCAGGCAGCCCGCAATGCTCTGAAGTCCCGCCATGCCTCTTCGGTCGGAGTTGAGTCCAAAGCCGGGGCCGGGTCAACAATGGTTGATTTACTGTGAGCTCGTGAGACAGCAACAGCACAAAAATCATTAAGCGACGCCCGCGAGGGCCAGAGCACGTTCACATCTGAATCCAAATCCAGTTTGTCAATGCAGTTAAAATAGTCATCAGTAATATAATCCTTTTCAGGCAAATCAATCAAGGAAGAACAATCTTCGGAAGCGGAGATCTCATCATTGCTGCCCAGTGACTCGTTCGGGTCGTTGTTCCAGGATCCGTAGTCTGCAGTCACGTCGACAGCCGGAGTAGCATCTGGATCCGTGGTCAGCTTGGCGGTCATCACCATGGCCCTTTCCGGGGTCGTCTTTAGGGTCCATCCTGTGGTAAACTTTCTCACACATGCAAGGACTAAAGCCTTGGTTAGTACACTACAAATCACAATTCCTAGCCCCCCCCAATTATGATCAGTCAATGGAGAAACTCACTATATTGTCTCCATCTTGCTTTGTTGTCTTCCTATGTGCAACCATCATTTTTTGTAAACACATATTTGTAAACATCATCTCGTATTGCTTCCATCCCATCAGTGTCTCAAAATCTGAAGCACAATTTTTCCTATATTTTTTTCCCTGCATCTAATATCATTCACTCATCTCACTAATCATCCTGTGTAAACAAATTATCCACTGACTCATACCATAATTCACGTTATTAGCAGCTGGTAGTTAAATATCAAAATACATCAACTGGTATCAAGCGAATTTCGCACCAGTATAATCCACTGGAAAAATATTTCCTTTCCCTGCGCTTTGTCCTAGGTTCTAGAACCTAGAGTCACCCATGTAGAGTAAACATTTATTTACACATCTTTCCTCTATCATCTTTGCACTTCCAACAACCTTCTTCAACACTTCCTCAGCAAATCCTTTCCTTCAGACTCAACCCACATCAATACAATGTCCCCTTCCAGGCGCGTCTGTCTAGCCACCCACAAATTGTCCACAAGACAAAATCATCATATTTCACACCTCAGCTCTCGAGACCACCCAGGGGTCCCTTGAGAGATGCATCCTAATGTTAATCAGCTCTCGAGAGCTCAATTTTGAACAGGGGTAAAACCAGCAATACTCAATTCTGCCAAGCAAGAGGCCAGAGCAGTATCACTCCCTCTTCCCTCTGCCCACCATAACTGGCAGACAGACAATGGCGAGCCACAAGCCCCAACCCTACAAGGCTCCAGCTCCCATCCAAAGGACACAAACTCCCTCAGACTGGCATAATCGCTTTGCCAGCTTATGTACGAACCAAGATTGCAAACAAATAGTTTTCCAAACAAAACTCAGTTGTCACCCTATTGCACCATATTGGCAGAATTCACTTCAGCTCTCTACCACTCTTGTGTCGAGTGATGCCCCAAAATGACATTGCACGAACCCTTTCAATACCTGTCTAAACCTACTGCCATTTAACGACGCTTCCCAGATGACGGTTCCCCATACACTATTCTGGCACAAAATTGTTGCATCCCACAGATGCCACGATTATTTTAACAAACCCATTTTCCTAATCCACCTGTTCAATTCTCATTTCAATTTAAAGTCAATCCAATGTCCTCTAATACCTCTCTTAGCATCCCATGCACCTGTTGCAGACACCTGTTTTAGCCTCTGGCCCAATAGCTGCCCAATAAACAAATAATAAAAAGAAAATAACCTGATCTATTTATTGAAATAGACCTAATTCTCATGTTGGTCAATTTTTTCACCCACTGTGACTCTCGCGTCAATCCTGCCATTCCCAACCACATTTCCAGCGAGGATGACGTCACTATTTCACACCTTTCCTCCCTTGAACAGCGGGAGTCCTCCAAGAGATGCATTCCGATGTAAATCACTTCAAAGTACCCGAATAGCCCTCCCTGGAATCGCACCTTTAACATTACCGGCACCGCCCTTTCTTGGTTCAAATCTTACCTCTGACAGACACAAATCCACTGCTCAACTCTATCCTGATGGACTGCATCACTGAAATAAAATCCTGGCTTCAAATCAACTTTCTCAAACTTAACTATGATAAATCTGAAATAATCGCATCATCTTCCTTCGAACTCAGAGCACACCGACATGGTATCCATCAAACATTGGATTCATATTTCCACAGAACTCCACCACTTTGTTAAATCCTAAACATGCCCAATGGGCAATCCCCTCTGCTCAGGGCTGCAAAATGCTGGATTCTAACCTTCCCAAACACAGCTCTTGTCTGCCAGGCTGCAAATTCAAAGCATTTTCAGTCCCCCTTTTTCCCATACACTAGCCAGTGTAAGTCAGCCAAACATAAACAAAGAGGTTCCAGCGAGCTGTGACCTCCATAACTCTAAACAACTCCACTGGCACTTTTTAAAACAAACTTTCCCAGTCACTTACTAAAATAAAGTGCAGCTCTTGTCCGTAGATATACGTTAACCAAGGTTACATGAGACTTGACAACAATAGTACTGCCCCGTGGAGCAAGGCATCAGAGACAACTCCCCTCTCCACCTGGACTTACCCCAGGTAGAATTTGGCTACCTACAGAGAAAGTACCTGCACAACACATTTACAAACCAATTCGTCCCCTCGTATTAGGGGACATCACAAATGTTCCACCACAATTCACAGCAGGTGACCACCCACCTGCCTTCTGTCGAAGTCCAGTCCAATTTTCTGAGTTTCCATTCACAGACAGACAGACAGACGAACCCCCAACGTACTAACAGGATGGTCTCACAGAGGCCATTCCATTCAAATCTGTAGGCTGCCACGATTCTTCCCGCCAGGACACACCATCATAGTCACCATAGTCACACGACACGTCAGCAGACACAGTGAATGACATTCGACACCATAACAGACACCGCAGACACTGCTCCTCCTTGATCCATATCTGCAGACGCAGTCAGACACACCCAGTCGGACAGACAGACTGGCTCCACATTACAACTGCAAACATCCGAAATGACAACAGCTAACACCAAATATTTATTGTCCCCCTTTCAGGGAAGTCAAATCAACCACCATTAAAGCACAAAACAGAAAACGACCATATACTCAGAGTATATACCATATACTCAGAGTAAGACCCGAAAATCAAGCAGACAGACCGACAATCGAACCTGTCTTTCGACACTGCCGAACGACAAGTCTGCAGACACTGAGGGAGTGACATTCGACCCCCAGTAAACACCGCGGACACCGCTTTGGTCCGCACCTGCAACTCCATCACGCGCCTCCAACTTCTTTTTCGGCGCATCGATCAACACAAATGTACCGACGCATCTTATATTCTACACATTGCTATCCAACTTTTTGCCACAGTCCCATCACAAACAACGTATCTCTCGCGGCATGCATGGCGGGAATCACACTCGTATTGCACCAACATGGAATTCGAGCACATTCCATAGCTGCGAAAATATTGTGCTGGACAAGACATTATTATCATCGACTTGCGCTTTCACACGCATGGCAAAGTCCACGGATGTACAAAGTCGAAGTGCCCTCTCCCTTAATTGATCCACACTGCACCTCGGCACACATCCTCAGATAATTAAATACATGTTTTAATCCAAGCGTGCATCCTCGCACCCGCTCCACCACCACCTTCCAACCACCGCAGGTGCACCTGAACTCCATGGCACACCCGCAACTCCCTCAAAATCAGTGTTCAGAGACATGACTCCATGGACAGCCAGAAAGCCAGACAAATACGGACACACACACACACAGATAGACACAGGTGGGTTATCGCCTGCATTCTGTACAAATTCCATGTTCCTGTCCATAAGTTGGCCCATCAAGTGTAACCCCTTTCACGAAACCTTTTCTGAGGGTCAAATGTAACAGACAGCCAAGACGGACCGGCAAATAGGCAGGGGCAAACCCCGAGGCCCCAGACACCATCACCACACACATACCCTGCATCACATAGGAGTATCAATGAGCCGGACAGCAAATGCCATATGTCTTCGTCCCAAATCGAGGGCAAATTTTCACAATGGCAAACAATTAATATATTGTCCACATTCATCTTGGTCACCCCAACCCATCCTGGCTCTCCCCAAGAGCTCCGTGTCCGGACAGACAGACAGATAAACAGACCGGGTGAAACCATAACCATCCATCCTTCCGATTGGACTCACGCCAGCATCACATGTCATTCTTGCCTTCATTCAACGCATTCTGCCATCCCAAGTCGGCCAAATACAAGCCCCGGCCATGCCGTTGAATAAACACCCAGTCGGTTGACAGCCTATCATTTTTGACTTTTACTCCCATTCTCCCTTGCTACATCTGGAGAGCCGTTAATGTGGGGATGTAATTGAAGACTTGTTTTAAAGCCCTGTCTACACATGCTCTCCATAACATACTCATTATTCCCTGCCAATTTTCCCCAGCAGACTGAGTCCCACATGGCATCTCAAAATCTAAACTGATACCTTTTATTTCTTCCCCAAATTTACTCAATCAATTTTCACCTTCACAACATATAAATAATATCATTCCAAAGTACTCATCCGGATTGCCCAACGCCTGCAGGCAATTTGGGGAACCCCTTGTCAATCAATGACACACATCAATGACACACACACACAATAAACACAAATACACGCTGCAATGACAGATCATTCATTCCCTTATACACACATACCATGTGACTGACCCTTCATTCTCCATACAATACAGTATAAATTCATGCACACTCATGCACACTCCAATCCTACCTACCTGTGAACTTACCTGGCCCCTTGCTGTGAGCCTATCCATCCCTTGGTTTCTACCTGGATTTCTTTCTTCCTGTGCTTTATCTGCTTCTTCCTCTGCTCTTGAAGTCTCAGCACTTCTCCTGCCTTTCTCCTATCTGGTACCTGCGCTTTTCTGATTCCAGTTTAATTTATCCTTCTCCAAAAATCACATAAACATTTCCTATTTCCACATATAAGAAATAACCAATATCTCCCTTGAGATACAAAACAAAAACGCTTCCAACTCTAGCATCCCAAAGTCTTCCTTGGAAGCATGCTCGACAATGCAGCACCGCTTCCACTCAGCACACAACATACATGTGCTCACTCCAACACATCACTTCAAGCCACCTCATCACTCGCATTGTTCACACACACGAATGCGTCCCCTGCTTGTGCACAGCATGGTCCGCATTCCTGTCTCGATTCCGTCCCACCTCGCTGTTCCCCGCGAGGCAGCTACTCGGTTGCCCCGGTAACCTGCCTGCATGTCTCGGCTCACGTGTTCACAGCTGGATTCCACACACCTCGTACATTATAATCCTCTCTGTTTTATTTCTCCAGATCTAACCTCATCTCTTGTCCAGAAAGAGCTAATACTTGACCTGCCTATAGCATATTGTCAGAACTCCTTCCTTTGGGTAAAAACTGCACCGGATGTGCATGCCTTAAATCCTGAGACAGGACAAAGAAGGCCTTGAGGGGGGGGGGGGGGTTTATCAGATACACACATCCAGTGCGTAGCTTAACTTTTTTTTTTGTTTTTTTTGTATACAATATCGAGGCTCGTGAAAGAGCGAACATTAATCACACAGAAAGACAAACCGACACATAAAACATATAACATAGGGAGCGGTAGACAAGATGGGGAGAGAGGGATAAGGACACAAAACACAACATTTGAGAGCAGGGACCGAGAGACATGGAGACATCGAGAGATCTGAGAGAGGGCGAGGGTTTTGGGGGGGGGGGGCGTGGGAAGGGGGCAGTGGGAGAGGTATAAAACATATGGACACTGCCAGGACTTCCAGGAAAGAAGTTGGAATTTCAAACAAGGTGGATCTGGGGTGAATTAGCGGGGGTAGAAAAGATCAAGGTTTTGGATGGGGGAAGATAAGAGATGGTGGTGAACAGCTGTTTTAAAGACCTGGAGGGAGGAGTGGGATTGAAGGGAGTGAGGGAGTTTGTTCCAGAGGCGGGAGAAAAGAGGAATGAAAGAGTGAAGGTGAGCGGAGAACTTAAAATACTCATCGTCCTACCTTCCTTGGGCTAGTCCCTCCAGCGGGTCGAAGATCGGGCCGCCCCCCGATCTCTAATACCCTTCTCTTAACACAGTACTCACGCCGGAGTATTCTTAACACCAATATCTATTACCCATTCTTATCCTTCTTCTTCCATATCCTTATCCATATCCTTATCCATATCCACCCACGCCTGGGTCTATTCTTCCTTCCCTCGCCGGGGGCTAGTTAACTACTCCCACGCCGGGGGTACCTTATCCTGAGGCTATCCCTCGAGGGCTATCCCTCCTAACCTAGGGCGCCCTCCTTGCTCGATTCATTAATCCACTGGTTGCTTCAATTTGGTTCGAGATACATGCTCAAGTACAGTCCAGAGGCCCCACGCATCCAAATGGAAAAGAGAGGCTTTAAATTTGGGAGTGCAAATATGCTTACCTCAGCCCAAATGGTGCCAGCGCTGGCTTTTTGGCCTCTCCCTGACCTGGGGAGCGTGGCCCCCGTCGACATGCACCTGGATGAATCCCACTTCTGACACCAGATGACGGTTTGGCCCCCCCTTTGGAACTCAAGAAGGGGCACCTTGAAGCAGCAAAATGAGGTTTAATACAAAATCGAGCAAACACAATATTGTGGAGCATGCCTTGAAATCACAGGGCCTTGTCACACAAGACCTGCAAGTCCAAGCCACCCTCTAAAAACTCCGCAAAATACAATTTGTTATATACATGAAATAACAGGAAAAACGCTGCGCTAATTATGACCTCAGACAAGAGAGGGCCTTTGAAGACACAAAAAGGAAGATATTTCTCAGGCTCTAATTCCAAACAAGCTGGGCTTTCCAAGGCCCAGCGATGCATTCCCATAATAAAGTTCTATGATGTGAACATTTGGTAGTGAAACATAAGAAACCAGGCACACAAAGATCAAGGGATACATATTACATCATCCCCTGTTCGAGGTTAACTTACAACTATTCCCATAACTTTCTTCCTTAGAAGATGGTGGAAAAATGTCCCCAAGGTTGGATATGACCGAGTCGTGAATCAACATGTTTTGCAGTGAATCTAGTTTTTTGAAGCAAGCAAAAGAAAGACACAATTAAATATATATTTCTCAGGTGCCCTCTGTCACGTGGTGTGCCCCCCATGTCCCCCCTTTGGCTTTACGACAACTCTTCGGAGCATACAGCAATCAGTTAAAACGAAACATATTTTGGTTATTGGTAAAAATACATAACGGTATTTTTTACCTTTACCTTAAGAAGGCATAACAGTTCTCCACATATACATATACATATATATATATATATATATATATATACATATACATATATATACATATATATATATATATATATATATATATATATATAGATATATATATATATATATATATATATATATATATATATATATATATATATATATATATTGTTACGGAACCCAACGTCGGCCTCTGTTCCCCTTATCGAGGGGGGATTAATCCCCTCGTCTATGACTGACCGACGTGGTCCCTGACGCTGCACAGCTCCCTCCGGAGAGACAGGTGCGCAACCCCGTTCGCAACCGCGGACAGATGTTAATTGCCGAGCGGTTTAGCAACCGCGGCACGAACTATTAACAAGAACTAGACCCGATTCGTAACGTTGGCCAAATCGTGCCACAGGTATTCAATGAGGGAAAAGACAAGGGCGAAATGGATGTAAAGGAAAGAAGAACAAAGGTAGGAAATACAAATATAATTTATTACTAGCTATTATTTACACAATAAATAGAACCAAGGAGGAGGAAGGATAATAAAATAAATACAGAAGGATGGAAGAACCAGAAGACACAGTGCAAATATTTAGCTTACCTATAAACAGTCTTACTTAACCCAGGACAAGACACACAAAACAGACGACAATCAAACTCACACGAATGGGGAATGGAAGCAGGAACGAATGGCTGGAAGGAGAGGAAGGTTCAGCTGGACGCTGGCTGGAGCTTGATCCCGCACGGGACGTCGGGCTGGACCTCGACGGCCACCGATGCCACTGCAATCTGGTTCCCGCGTAGCAGCGGGTCGAAGCTGCGTGGTCTCAAAGCTGCGTGGTGGATTCAAAGCTGCGTGGTGGATTCAAAGCTGCGTGGTGGACTCAAAGCTCATCTCCCATCTGCCGCATCTCTCTCGTGGGGGCGTTGCGTGACGGGTTCTCTCTCTGCAGAACTGCTCGTGGGGCTCCTCTACTCATCTCTCGTGGGGGCGTCGGGGCCGCGGGTTATATAGGCCACACCCTCGAACCTTCGCGAACCTCCCCGAGCGTTCTCTCTCCACCCTCTCAAGCCAAACCCCTTGTACTTGGTTGGTTGTTCGGGGCTGGCTCACTCCTCCCCTCTATAACGAGGTGGAGACACGCCTTTCTTCTCCGAGATTACCTCGGGTGATGGCGGCAAATGTAGTTGGCAATGCGAATGGCAATGACGCAGTTGGAAATGGAGGTTTTGGGAATGGGAATGAAAGGGAATCTATCTTATTTCAATTTGATGCAATGCAGTGTTAACTAGTGGGAACAGAGCCTTCAACTACATAGACTAAGGAGATAACTGTTTAGAAGGATATATGATTTGCTACGTGCATGTTCATGGCTTAACTAGGAGGACGACCTTTGACCTTTACACACAACACGGAGGGTGATATTTACAACAATTCTCATGACACAACAATAAAAAAAAACACAGCAATTCTCAAATCCACAACAATATATATATTTATATATATATTGTTGGGATTGTGCCATAAAGGCAAACTCCCTATAGTCAATTTGCACAACAGCATGTAGCCTGCAGTAGTCAGTTATGTCTTATTGAATGTAAAGATTAGCCCTTTCCCATTGAGTCGTAAAAAAAAGACCAAATATGCGTTGAGTTAGGCAGGATGTCGAACCTTGGTTGGTTAAGGGAAGCCATAACACCAGATGTGCAGAAAGGCATGGCCAAAAGCACGGCCCACGTGACCAATGGCGAGCCGGGAACCCGTCGCCATGATGCGACAAGCCTCAGCCAATGGGAGGCTCTGGAACATTTTGAAGGGCGGGACCAGTTCTGATAATAGCCCACGCGCAGGCATTATCATCCTCTTGCTTTATGGGACTTGACGGAGGACATACCTGAGCTCTTGCCCCTTTCGCCACGCCCAGGACGAGACCTCGCTTGCTTTTTCATATCTCCCACAACACGTGTTTGGCCTTTGTTCGACGCCCGACAACCATCGCATCTGCGCCGATCTTTTGCGCCATCTGGCTGACCCGCAAGCGTTGGCATTTTCTACACGACTCATCTGCGCTGAAGTTCATCTACCTGTGCGAAGTTCGTCTGTGCCAACTTCGAGGCGGCGGTTCGTCCCGGCGGACCTGACTTCATCGAACTGCGAGCCGCACACACCAGACCACGTGCTCACCAGCAAGGAATCCCAGCACGTACATCGGTACGCCCTTTAACCAGAGTGCTATTCCATGAGTGTGTGTCAGAGTGTGAAGGTGCCAGTGGGGTTTCTTAGGATAGGTAAGAATGGTTAAGGTAAATCTTCATCTCTGTTTCTCTGTGCCTTCCAAATAAAAGGCTGTACATTTTGTTCCTACTTCCAACCTGTTCGGTACGTATTTTCTCCATTGGCCTAGCATCATCCGGGACCGAATTTGGCTAGACTCAGGTCCATAAATCTCGTGGGGTAACGCCGCTTTCCACACCGTGCAAAACCGCTCGGCACGCAATTGAATAAGGTGTGGTCTAGTGGTTAGGATTAGACGCTCTCACCGCAGCAGCACCTCGTACCTGCGGCCCCCGCAACAATATATATATATATATATATATATATGTATATATATATATATATATATATATATATATATATATATATATATATATATATATATATATATATATATATATAGTCACGTCTGCAGCTCCCATTAACACAAAACCTCAGCGCCGAGACCATAGTTTCAGGAAATGTACCATACGATCTTTTATTGCACTGTGTTCAATTAATTGATTCTGACTTTACTGTTCTCATTGGTTCATTCAATTGGGCTAAAATAATGGTGGCAAACACACACAAAAACATATGGCTGAAACACCTTTTCTTACCTTTTAAAGGATTTATTTATAAAGTAAACACGGAAGAGGGCAACACGATGCTATAGACAGAAACAAATGAACCAAGCAACGCAAATGCACACACACAAAGAGGTAAAAGGCAATATTCAAACTTATGTACAATGATTGGAAAAAAGGAATTCCTAACCCACTCGGCTCCACAGATCACACTCATGCAACAAAACAATTGTAGGCAAGACTTCCCATTTTCTGATGGATGCCAGACTCAAAAGAGATCGCTTTGGGAAACAGGTGCGAGATAATAGCTCCCAAGAGCCAAAACGAGCATGATGAAGATGGTGTTTGGTGTGCAATGCCAGCGATGATTCGTCTCCTAAACCAGGCATTGTGGACCCCTTTGTTCTTTTTGCGATCGCCTCCTGGTCTGCTTTGCGTCTTCTCCCTCCATGCTCCACAAACACAGGGTGATCCCAACTTGGGTCAATCCCAAGTTAAAATTCCGTCATCAGGTTAAAATCAGACGGATCGTGATGGCCAGACAGATGTGTGTCTCTCTCATGAGATGCTTTTGCCCATTAGCCAAGCCTACCACATGAGGTGTTCCCGCCCACAAATTAAGGTCTAAACTGTCTGTAAATTACATACACTGCCTCCTCAGCATCACATGCAACAAACGACTTAACCTGATAGGTCCCTGTCATGGCAATCTAACCGCTACTCGAAACATACGGAATATACGACACTTACCACACTCTGGCTATGGACCCCCCCCCCCTCATTTTCTATGCAATATATATATATACTATTGGGGTCACCCATGGGAATCCCACCGGCATGGACGTGTGTGACATTTGGACATCTTGATTTAGATGCTGCACATTAAATTTTACAAAATGGTTACTGGCAATTCATCAGATCCAGAAATGGTGTAATGAACACAATTTATTTATTTCACATAATATGTGACCCCTCACTCCTCTCCACCCGACACTCTCCTCTCTCCACCCTCATGCCTCTCCAATCCCACTCCTCCTCAAACTCCCCTCCAATACATCCTCACACTCCCCTCCAATACCTCCTCACACTCCTCTCCAATACTTCCTCACACTCCTCTCCAATCCCTCACACTCCTCTCCAATCCCTCACACTCCTCTCCAATCCCTCACACTCCTCTCCAATCCCTCACACTCCTCTCCAATTCCTCGCACTCCCCTCCAATCACTCATCACTCTCCTCTCCAATCACTCCTCACTCTCCTCTCCAATCGCTCCTCACTCTCCGCTCCAATCGGCCCTCACTCTCCAACTCCTTGCTCCTCACTCTCCAACCCTCCCTTCTCGCTCTCCAACACCTCACTCCTCGCTCTCCAACCCCTCGCTCCTCGCTCTCCAACCCCTCGCTCCTCGCTCTCCAACCCCTCGCTCTTCGCTCTCCAACCCCTCGCTCCTCACTCTCCAACCCCTGACTCCTCACTCTCCAACACCTAGCTCCTCACCCTAGAACCCTTAGCTCCTCGCTCTCCAACTCCTCGCTCCTCGCTCTCCAACCACTAGCTCCTCGCTCTCCAACCCCTGGCTCCTCACTCTCCAACCCCTCGCTCCTCGCTCTACAACCCCTCGCTCCTAGCTCTCCAACCCCTAGCTCCTCGCTCTCCAACCCCTAGCTCCTCGCTCTCCAACCCCTCGCTCTCCAACCCCTCGCTCTCCAACCCCTCGCTCTCCAACCCCTAGCTCCTCGCTCTCCAACCCCTCGCTCCTCACTCTCCAACCCCTCGCTCTCCATCTCCTCGCTCTCCAACTCCTCGCTCCTCACTCTCCAACTCCTCGCTCCTCACGCTCCAACCACTCGCCCCTCACTCTCCAACCCCTCGCTACTCACTCTCCAACCCCTCACTCCTCACTCTCCAACCCCTCCCCCCTCTCTCCAACTCCTCGCCCCTCACACCTCACTCTCCAACTCCTCGCTCCTCACTCTCCAACCCCTCGCTCCTCACTCTCCAACCCCTCGCTCCTCGCTCTCGAACCCCTAGCTCCTCGCTCTCCAACCCCTCGCTCCTCGCTCTCCAACCCCTAGCTCCTCGCTCTCCACCCCTCGCTCCTCGCTCTCCAACCCCTCGCCCCTCGCTCTCCAACCCCTCGCTCCTCACTCTCCAGCCCCTAGCTCCTCGCTCTCCAACTCTTCGCTCTCCAGCTCCTTGCTCCTCACTCTCCAACTCCTCGCTCCTCACTCTCCAACCCCTCGCCCCTCACTCTCCAACCCCTCGCTCCTCACTCTCCAACCCCTCGCTCCTCTCTCCAACCCCTCGCTCCTCTCTCCAACTGCTCGCCCCTCACTCTCCAACCCCTCGCTCCTCACTCTCCAACCCCTCACTCCTCATTCTCCAACCCCTTGCTCCTCACTCTCCAACCCCTCGCTCCTCGCTCCTCACTCTCCAACTCCTCGCTCCTCTCTCCAACCCCTCGCTCCTCTCTCCAACTGCTCGCCCCTCACTCTCCAACCCCTCGCTCCTCACTCTCCAAACCCTCGCCCCTCACTCTCCAACTCCTCGCGCCTCACTCTCCAACCCCTCGCGCCTCACTCTCCAACCCCTCGCTCCTCACTCTCCAACCCCTCGCTCCTCACTTAACGGCCAATTGGGACACGCATATTTGATGTGCACATGAGGCACCGTCAAAAATTACGTAACTATTTTTTTCGGGAGGCATGTATGGGCTTGCTTAAA
Source organism: Myxine glutinosa (assembly GCF_964187855.1). NCBI lineage: Eukaryota > Metazoa > Chordata > Myxini > Myxiniformes > Myxinidae > Myxine > Myxine glutinosa. Next base: position 24,475,404 of record NC_136267.1, on the reverse strand, counting down.
CCTCATTAATAATTTAACACTCGACACAAAGAAAGCCAATGGAAGTCTGACACAACAAAACCGGACAGTGTATAATCAGCAGAGACCCATGCAGGCCGTGTGTGTGTGTGTGTGTGTGTGTGTGTGTGTGTGTGTGTGTGTGTGTGTGTGTGTGTGTGTGTGTGTGTGTGTGTGTGTCAACTCCTTGCTCCTCTCCCGTCTCATTCATTTTGGAAATGGAAGTTTCCACGGAACGCATGAATTGTCACGATCCTCAAGAGGAAGTGTCTCGTAATCATCAAATGACAAATGGAAAGTAAATTACATTGTGAAAATTAAAGATTTCAAATAAACCTATTTAAAGTGTATGCGCACATAACTAATAAATAAAAAAAGAAGAGATATCTCTCGGTAATTTCCTGAAACATATTTTAGTTTTTACTTCCCGATAATAATGTTGAATGAAATAAGAACGAAGAAATATATGTCGTTTTGTGACGACTGTCATCAAAAGTAAAAGTAATATATCTTAACGGAAAAGAAAAAGCGAATTTTTAATATATGTCGACATTTTCCGTGACTGTTATTTTAGGCAGTGTATTTTCGTGTATCATCGTAGCGTGATTTTAAAAAATATATCTCTGCATTTTCCCGTGTGTGCGTGAATGTCCTCAATGATTTCTGACACCGAGTCTAAAACCATTGATAAAAAATAAATCAGATGGTGAATTCGAGATAAAATCGTGAGGGTGACTCAATGAATGGGCTTTATTTTCCAGGCCTTTGAGAAATCATTTCATTCTATAAACGGAAACTTTCATGGGATTCTCTTCCCGTTTTTTTTCAACCGAGTCTAAAACTATGTTAGCGACTGTTAAAAATGAAATGATATATCGAATTTGAGTGGAAATAAACCTGTGTGAGAGAGAAAGACAGCACGGGCCTAACTAAACAGGCCTCAAAGCTATGCGAGTTAATAAAATGGTGGATATTTGTTTACATGAAGCCTCTCCAAGAATGCGTGGAGCTACTGTGTAAACGGAGTAAGCCACACCCCCGGACAGACAGACAGACTGACTCACCGTAGCCTATATATATATAGTATATATATATATATATATATATATATATATATATATATATATATATATATATATATATATATATATATATATATATATATATATACATATATATATATACTGTCGCGGGACTCCCCCTTGGTTAATACCGGGGAAATCACGGATAGCCAAAACCAGCTTTAACTCCAAAGGTGTTTAGTTCAATAGCGGATTGTACTATATACGCGCCGGTGGAATAAAGGGGGGAGGGGAAGATGAAGCTTACCTTCACGATCGCCGGCAGTTCCAAAGCCTGCAAAAAAAAAGAACTCACACAAACACGGATTTAGAAATGTACAGGGAAAATAATGGAAAGATTTATTATAACGATGACGGGACAAGGAAAGCGCGACGATAATGAATAATGTTCCAATATGGATCCTCCACCCCAGCCTTAAACATAAACGGGGGGGCGGGGGGGGGGCGAATAGACGGACGTTGGAAATATAAACATGTAATTCTTGCACTTAGCTCAACTGGCTCGGAGTCTCGTCAGGGTTCGTCAAACTTGAGCGCGCAGTCCGGATGCGGCTCTGGTGTTGGCGGGAACCGCTGGTTGTTGGCGGCAAAACAGGCCTCGAGCGCGCAGGCCCAAGTGTTCGTCCACGGTTCGTTTCTGCCTGGTAAACTGCAGCTCTCTCCTCGCTCGCGTCAGTAGAACAGGGGAACGATGAGACGATGCCGGTGTCAGCAAGGGTGTCTAGGGCCAGGGGTGAGCGAGAAGCAAGGAAGGGCAATAAGCAAGCAAGGGTCCAGAGTCAGCGAGCAAGGCGGAGGGCAAGAAGAAAAGAGTCCAACGCAAGGAGAAGAGAAAATGTCCATCCTCGAGTGCTTTTTAACGTCAGCTCGTGACGTCACCGGCACTTCTCCTCCAATCAGCGCACCGCTTCTTGCTCACCTCCGACCAATCATGCGTCCTTCCTTACTCCGTCCTTCCCATTGGTCAACTCCCGCCCAATAGCGAGTCGCTTCTTGCTCCTCCCTCTACCAATCGGCGGGCTTCATCCTGCCTCATCTCCCTATTGGTGGTGTCTCGTCCAATCGCTGCCCCTCTGGGCGTATCTTTTGCCTGCTTGCTCGATGTTGCCATACAAGTTGATGATGTAGCCGGTGATGTCGAACTGACTTGTTGGGTGGTTTGAGTGTGGGGGGAGGGTTCTTTAATTAGTGTACCTGAGCCATTCTCACTCGTGTCTTTGTGCAGTGCGATAAGGGACAACGGGATGATTACCAGGTTGTACGGACAGGGGAATTAACATAATCCCTACGATAATTATTAGCACAAGGGTCATCCTTGCATGACCACGGAGATACACTTACGCGAACAAACCGCCTCAACAAACGTATTACATGTGGCGTTCCCTATCACGATAATCGGAGCACACTACCTATACAGATCTACATGACTCTATATATCACTCTACCCCACCGACATAATACACACACACACACACACACACACACACACAAGCGTGTGTGTGTGTGTGTGTGTGTGTGTGTGTGTGTGTGTGTGTGTGTGTGTGTGTGTGTGTGTGTGTGATGGAATGCATGTTTGTGATGGAATGCCGGCCTGAATCAAGTGAAAATCCTGGATCAGGTTAAAATGCTGTCATGAGGTTAAAATTCCATATCAGGTGAAAATGCTAGATGCAGTCAAAATCACAGATGAAGTTAAAATCCCAGATGAGGCGAAAATCCTGGATCTGCCCTGATGCAGGCCTGCTCACTTGCAGTTAAGTGTACAGTGGTCGAATAATGGGACACTGATTAATTCTGTTGTTACCTCTTAATGCCCCAAAATTGAAGGGCCAATCTTAATCACCTCCTCCTATGAATGATGGAGGTGGACGGAGGATGTCTAATCTCTGCTCTCCCTTTTAACCATCCGATGGCGTTGTTTATCTGGCCTTTTAAAACTCAAATAGAAGCGACACCTGCGTGCTTACACGGTAAACACCGAGCACTCTTTCATCGCGCCATCATTTTATCGCAAGTCGTACGATTTAACGAATATTCGTTTTCGACCCAATTCCGTGCGAGGAAACCCGGAGGGTCCGGAGTGCGAATCCCCCGAGCCCGATCTTGCACATCAGTCAATTGCACTTTGCTTGTTTCTTCTTTAAGTGAGATCGTTAATTTACCCCATTGGTCACGTTAATTGCGTATTCGTTACGCCCTGCTCTTAAATATCCTCTCCAACTTTAAACCTCCGCAGACTCGAATGGAAAGTTGTAATTGTGCGGTAATTTAGCAAAGTCGTTATCTCAAGCCCAATATCCCTGCTCATCGCATTCATTCACCGTCGCCATTGCACGTCCATGCACAATCGCTTCACGTACTTAACAATGGCTCCCTGATTACCAGGTATCAATCATCCGGTTTCAACCGCGGCTTATCTTCAGGTGGATTTTCGCGGCTTATCTGCTTGCTCATCAGGTGGATTTTCACTTCTCCGATTTGATTTTCAATTCCTGCTTCGTGCAGGAATCCAAACTCGAGGCACGAATTTGCAATTTGGCCATGATTCCGGAGATAGTTCGCCTGTTATTCGGGAGATTCCAATGATTCTGAAAGCTTTGGTTTCAACAGCGTGAAGCCGAGCCAGGTGTGAGGCAGGAGCACAGGCCCAGAGGGGGGAACAGTATTCCATTGAGCTGCGGATGAAAGCCATGTTTGTGGTGAGGAGCTCAGTTGTGCCAAGGAAGGACTTCGCACGACGGAGGATGCCCAGTCGGCGACTGGCTTTGGAGGCCAGCTTGGAAATGTGGTTTTCCCAAGAAAGATCATGGCAGATAGTGAGACCCAAAAGCTGGAGCGACAGAACTTCTTGGAGAGGATTGTTGAGGAAGTGGATGGGAGGGTTTTCCAGTCGGACTTTTCGGAAAGACATAGTAAGAGTGTGAGATTTGTCAGGATTGAAAGACATGTTCCACTTGTTTGACCAGACTGTGATTTTGTCCAGGTCTGCAGAGAGTGAGGAGGCTGCAGACTGCCGATCTGAGGGATGAGGTATGGAGCGGCAGAGAGTGGAGTCATCAGCAAAGAGATAGAGAGGATTTTCCAGAGAGTCGGAGAGATCATTGATGAAGACCAGAAATAGCACAGGGCCCAGAACACTACCTTGGGGAACTCCAGCCAGAACAGGAAGGGGAGATGAAAGAAATCCATTCAGGGCCACACATTGACTACGACCAGAGAGGAAGTCCACAAGCCATGCAAGGAGATTTCCATGGATACCATAGGAGGGGAGTTTGGTGAGCAGAGCTGGGTGCCAGACCGTATCGAAGGCACGTGATATGTCAAGGGAGACAGCTCTGATTTCCTGTTTGGCATTGAGGACCTCCATCCATTGTTGAGACAGCAGATGCAACATGTCCAGAGTAGAATGACCTGGTCTGAATCCAAATTGATGATCGGAGATCAAGCCATTGGAGAAGAGGAAGGATTTGATATCTGAAGCAATGATCGATTCCATGACTTTGCTGATAATTGGGAGCAGGCTGATTGGTCTGGAGTTGCAAGGATCTGTTTTTGCACCTTTTTTGTGGAAAGTGGTAATGTTTTCTGATTTCCAAGATGCTGGCAGATGACCTTGAGCAAAAGAGAGGGTGAAGAGAACAGAGAGAGGGAGTGAAAGAGCGGAAGAACAGGATTTTAGGACCCGTGGGCTGATGCCATCTGGTCCAGTTGCAGAATCAGAGTCGAGGTTTGACAAAAACTCCTCCACCTTGTCAGGAGAGAAGGTCACAGAGTCCAGGAGCAGTTTGGTTCGACTGGGAAAGGTGGGAACAGAGAGAGATGGGTTTGGGACTAAGGATTTTGAGGCAAACACAGATTTGAGGCATTCGGCTTTGTCATGTGCGATGTCAACTGTGTGGCCATTTGAGGTAAGGGAGGGGATGGAGGGGGAACAAACACCAGAAACGGATTTGACCAGACGCCACCAGGATTTGGAGGAAGGAGACAGGTTTGAGAGTTCATTCTTGAGTGAGGAGAGATAGTGCTTCCTGGCACTCCTGAGGGTAGACACACACTTGTTCCGAGCTTGGTGGAAGGAACTGAGATTTACAGATGGGATAATTCCCCCAGGATTACAGATGGGATAATTCCCCCAGGATTACAGATGAGATAATTCCCCCAGAATTACAGATGGGATAATTCCCCCAGGATTACAGATGAGATAATTCCCCCAGAATTACAGATGGGATAATTCCCCCAGGATTACAGATGAGATAATTCCCCCAGGATTACAGATGGGATAATTCCCCCAGGATTACAGATGGGATAATTCCCCCAGGATTACAGATGGGATAATTCCCCCAGGATTACAGATGGGATAATTCCCCCAGGATTTCAGATGAGATAATTCCCCCAGGATTACAGATGGGATAATTCCCCCAGGATTACAGATGGGATAATTCCCCCAGGATTACAGATGGGATAATTCCCCCAGGATTACAGATGGGATAATTCCCCCAGGATTACAGATGGGATAATTCCCCCAGGATTTCAGATGAGATAATTCCCCCAGGATTACAGATGAGATCATTCCCCCAGGATTACAGATGGGATAATTCCCCTGGATTACAGATGGGATAATTCCCCAGGATTACAGATGGGATAATTTCCCCAGGATTACAGATGAGATAATTCCCCCAGGATTACAGATGGGATAATTCCCCCAGGATTACAGATGAGATAATTCCCCCAGAATTACAGATGAGATAATTCCCCCAGGATTACATATGGAATAATTCCCCCAGGATTACAGATGGGATAATTCCCCCAGGATTACAGATGAGATAATTCCCCCAGAATTACAGATGAGATAATTCCCCCAGGATTACAGATGAGATAATTCCCCCAGGATTACAGATGGGATAATTTCCCCAGGATTACAGATGGGATAATTCCCCCAGGATTAGAGATGAGATAATTCCCCCAGGATTACAGATGAGATAATTCCCCCAGGATTACAGATGAGATAATTCCCCCAGGATTACAGATGAGATAATTCCCCCAGGATTACAGATGAGATAATTCCCCCAGAATTACAGATGAGATAATTCCCCCAGGATTACAGATGAGATAATTCCCCCAGGATTACAGATGGGATAATTCCTCCAGGATTACAGATGGGATAATTCCCCTGGATTACAGATGGGATAATTCCCCCAGGATTACAGATGGGATAATTCCCCCAGGATTACAGATGAGATAATTCCCCCAGGATTACAGATGAGATACTTCCCCCAGGATTACAGATGGGATAATTTCCCCAGGATTACAGATGGGATAATTTCCCCAGGATTAGAGATGAGATAATTCCCCCAGGATTACAGATGAGATAATTCCCCCAGAATTACAGATGGGATAATTCCCCCAGGATTACAGATGAGATAATTCCCCCAGGATTACAGATGAGATAATTCCCCCAGGATTACAGATGGGATAATTCCCCCAGGATTACAGATGGGATAATTCCCCCAGGATTACAGATGGGATAATTCCCCCAGGATTACAGATGGGAGAATTCCCCCAGGATTACAGATGGGATAATTCCCCCAGGATTACAGATGGGATAATTCCCCCAGGATTACAGGTGGGATAATTCCCCCAGGATTACAGATGAGATAATTCCCCCAGGATTACAGATGAGATCATTCCCCCAGGATTACAGATGGGATAATTCCCCCAGGATTACAGATGGGATAATTCCCCCAGGATTACAGGTGGGATAATTTCCCCAGGATTACATATGGGATAATTCCACCAGAATTACAGATGGGATAATTTCCCCAGGATTACAGATGGGATAATTTCCCCAGAATTACAGATGAGATAATTCCCGCAGGATTACAGATGGGATAATTCCCCCAGGATTGCAGATGGGATAATTCCCGCAGGATTACAGATGGGATAATTCCCCCAGGATTACAGATGGGATAATTCCCGCAGGATTACAGATGGGATAATTTCCCCAGAATTACAGATGAGATAATTTCCCCAGGATTACAGATGGGATAATTCCCCCAGGATTACAGATGGGATAATTCCCCCAGGATTACAGATGGGATAATTCCCCCAGAATTACAGATGGGACAATTTCCCCAGAATTACAGATGAGATAATTTCCCCAGAATTACAGATGAGATAATTTCCCCAGAATTACAGATGAGATAATTTCCCCAGAATTACAGATGAGATAATTCCCCCAGGATTACAGATGAGATAATTCCCCCAGGATTACGATGAGATAATTCCCCCAGGATTACAGATGAGATAATTCCCCCAGGATTACAGATGAGATAATTCCCCCAGGATTACAGATGAGATAATTCCCCCAGAATTACAGATGAGATAATTCCCCCAGGATTACAGATGAGATAATTCCCCCAGGATTACAGATGGGATAATTCCCCCAGGATTACAGATGGGATAATTCCCCCAGAATTACAGATGGGACAATTTCCCCAGAATTACAGATGAGATAATTTCCCCAGAATTACAGATGAGATAATTTCCCCAGAATTACAGATGAGATAATTTCCCCAGAATTACAGACGAGATAATTCCCCCAGGATTACAGATGAGATAATTCCCCCAGGATTACAGATGGGATAATTCCCCCAAGATTACAGATGGGATAATTCCCCCAGGATTACAGATGAGATAATTCCCCCAGAATTACAGATGGGATAATTCCCCCAGGATTACAGATGAGATAATTCCCCCAGAATTACAGATGGGATAATTCCCCCAGGATTACAGATGAGATAATTCCCCCAGGATTACAGATGGGATAATTCCCCCAGGATTACAGATGGGATAATTCCCCCAGGATTACAGATGGGATAATTCCCCCAGGATTACAGATGGGATAATTTCCCCAGGATTACAGATGGGATAATTCCTCCAGAATTACAGATGGGATAATTCCCCCAGGATTACAGATGGGATAATTTCCCCAGGATTACAGATGGGATAATTCCCCCAGGATTACAGATGAGATAATTCCCCCAGGATTACAGATGGGATAATTCCCCCAGGATTACAGATGGGATAATTCCCCCAGGATTACAGATGAGATAATTCCCCCAGGATTATAGATGGGATAATTCCCCCAGGATTACAGATGGGATAATTTCCCCAGAATTAAAGATGAGATAATTTCTCCAGGATTACAGATGAGATAATTCCCCCAGGATTACAGATGGGATAATTCCCCCAGGATTATAGATGGGATAATTCCCCCAGGATGACAGATGATAATTTCCCCAGAATTACAGATGAGATCATTCCCCCAGGATTACAGATGAGATAATTCCCCCAGGATTACAGATGGGATAATTCCCCCAGGATTACAGATGAGATAATTCCCCCAGGATTACAGATGGGATAATTCCCCCAGGATTACAGATGAGATAATTCCCCCAGGATTACAGATGAGATAATTCCCCCAGGATTACAGATGAGATAATTTCCCCAGAATTACAGATGAGATAATTTCCCCAGAATTACAGATGAGATAATTCCCCCAGGATTACAGATGGGATAATTCCCCCAGGATTATAGATGGGATAATTCCCCCAGGATGACAGATGATAATTTCCCCAGAATTACAGATGAGATCATTCCCCAGGATTACAGATGAGATAATTCCCCCAGGATTACAGATGAGATCATTCCCCAGGATTACAGATGAGATAATTCCCCCAGGATTACAGATGAGATAATTCCCCCAGGATTACAGATGGGATAATTTCCCCAGAATTACAGATGAGATAATTCACCCAGGATTACAGATGAGATAATTCCCCCAGGATTACAGATGGGATAGTTTCACGAGGATTACAGATGGGATAATTCCCCCAGGATTAGAGATGAGATAATTCCCCCAGGATTACAGATGAGATAATTCCCCCAGGATTACAGATGAGATAATTCCCCCAGAATTACAGATGAGATAATTCCCCCAGGATTACAGATGAGATAATTCCCCCAAGATTACAGATGGGATAATTCCCCCAGGATTACAGATGAGATAATTCCCCCAGGATTACAGATGAGATAATTCCCCCAAGATTACAGATGGGATAATTCCCCCAGGATTACAGATGGGATAATTCCCCTGGATTACAGATGGGATAATTCCCCCAGGATTACAGATGGGATAATTCCCCCAGGATTACAGATGAGATAATTCCCCCAGGATTACAGATGAGATACTTCCCCCAGGATTACAGATGGGATAATTTCCGCAGGATTACAGATGGGATAATTTCCCCAGGATTAGAGATGAGATAATTCCCCCAGGATTACAGATGAGATAATTCCCCCAGGATTACAGATGAGATAATTCCCCCAGGATTACAGATGAGATAATTCCCCCAGGATTACAGATGAGATAATTCCCCCAGGATTACAGATGGGATAATTCCCCCAGGATTACAGATGGGATAATTTCCCCAGGATTACAGATGGGATAATTCCCCCAGGATTACAGATGGGATAATTCCCCCAGGATTACAGATGGGATAATTCCCCCAGGATTACAGGTGGGATAATTTCCCCAGGATTACAGATGGGATAATTCCACCAGAATTACAGATGAGATAATTCCCCCAGGATTACAGATGAGATAATTCCCCCAGGATTACAGATGGGATAATTCCCCCAGGATTACAGATGGGATAATTCCCCCAGGATTATAGATGGGATAATTCCCCCAGGATTACAGATGGGATAATTCCCCCAGGATTACAGATGGGATAATTCCCCCAGGATTACAGGTGGGATAATTTCCCGAGGATTACAGATGGGATAATTCCACCAGAATTACAGATGAGATAATTCCCCCAGGATTACAGATGAGATAATTCCCCCAGAATTACAGATGGGATAATTCCCCCAGGATTACAGATGGGATAATTCCCCCAGGATTACAGATGGGATAATTCCCCCAGGATTTCAGATGAGATAATTCCCCCAGGATTACAGATGAGATCATTCCCCCAGGATTACAGATGGGATAATTCCCCTGGATTACAGATGGGATAATTCCCCAGGATTACAGATGGGATAATTCCCCCAGAATTACAGATGGGATAATTCCCCCAGGATTACAGATGGGATAATTCCCCCAGGATTACAGATGGGATAATTCCCCCAGGATTACAGATGGGATAATTCCCCCAGGATTTCAGATGAGATAATTCCCCCAGGATTACAGATGAGATCATTCCCCCAGGATTACAGATGGGATAATTCCCCTGGATTACAGATGGGATAATTCCCCAGGATTACAGATGGGATAATTTCCCCAGGATTACAGATGGGATAACTTCCCCTGGATCACAGATGGGATAATTTCCCCAGGATTACAGATGGGATAATTTCCCCAGGATTACAGATGGGATAATTCCCCTGGATTACAGATGGGATAATTCCCCAGGATTACAGATGGGATAATTTCCCCAGGATTACAGATGGGATAACTTCCCCTGGATCACAGATGGGATAATTTCCCCTGGATCACAGATGGGATAATTTCCCCAGGATTACAGATGGGATAATTTCCCCAGGATTACAGATGGGATAATTCCCCCAGGATTACAGATGGGATAATTCCCCCAGGATTTCAGATGAAATAATTCCCCCAGGATTACAGATGGGATAATTCCCCAGGATTACAGATGGGATAATTTCCCCAGGATTACAGATGGGATAATTCCCCCAGGATTACAGATGGGATAATTCCCCCAGGATTACAGATGAGATAATTCCCCCAGAATTACAGATGGGATAATTCCCCCAGGATTACAGATGAGATAATTCCCCCAGGATTACAGATGAGATAATTCCCCCAGGATTACAGATGGGATAATTTACCCAGAATTACAGATGAGATAATTCACCCAGGATTACAGATGAGATAATTCCCCCAGGATTACAGATGGGATAGTTTCACGAGGATTACAGATGGGATAATTCCCCCAGGATTAGAGATGAGATAATTCCCCCAGGATTACAGATGAGATAATTCCCCCAGGATTACAGATGAGATAATTCCCCCAGAATTACAGATGAGATAATTCCCCCAGGATTACAGATGAGATAATTCCCCCAAGATTACAGATGGGATAATTCCCCCAGGATTACAGATGAGATAATTCCCCCAGGATTACAGATGAGATAATTCCCCCAAGATTACAGATGGGATAATTCCCCCAGGATTACAGATGGGATAATTCCCCTGGATTACAGATGGGATAATTCCCCCAGGATTACAGATGGGATAATTCCCCCAGGATTACAGATGAGATAATTCCCCCAGGATTACAGATGAGATACTTCCCCCAGGATTACAGATGGGATAATTTCCGCAGGATTACAGATGGGATAATTTCCCCAGGATTACAGATGAGATAATTCCCCCAGGATTACAGATGAGATAATTCCCCCAGGATTACGGATGAGATAATTCCCCCAGAATTACAGATGGGATAATTCCCCCAGGATTACAGATGGGATAATTCCCCCAGGATTACAGATGGGATAATTCCCCCAGGATTACAGATGGGATAATTCCCCCAGGATTACAGATGGGATAATTCCCCCAGAATTATAGATGGGATAATTCCCCCAGGATTACAGATGGGATAATTCCCCCAGGATTACAGATGGGATAATTCCCCCAGGATTACAGGTGGGATAATTTCCCCAGGATTACAGATGGGATAATTCCACCAGAATTACAGATGAGATAATTCCCCCAGGATTACGGATGAGATAATTCCCCCAGAATTACAGATGGGATAATTCCCCCAGGATTACAGATGGGATAATTCCCCCAGGATTACAGATGGGATAATTCCCCCAGGATTACAGATGGGATAATTCCCCCAAGATTTCAGATGAGATAATTCCCCCAGGATTACAGATGAGATCATTCCCCCAGGATTACAGATGGGATAATTCCCCTGGATTACAGATGGGATAATTCCCCAGGATTACAGATGGGATAATTCCCCCAGGATTACAGATGGGATAATTCCCCCAGGATTACAGATGGGATAATTCCCCCAGGATTACAGATGGGATAATTCCCCCAGGATTACAGACGGGATAAATCCCCCAGGATTTCAGATGAGATAATTCCCCCAGGATTACAGATGAGATCATTCCCCCAGGATTACAGATGGGATAATTCCCCTGGATTACAGATGGGATAATTCCCCAGGATTACAGATGGGATAATTTCCCCAGGATTACAGATGGGATAACTTCCCCTGGATCACAGATGGGATAATTTCCCCAGGATTACAGATGGGATAATTTCCCCAGGATTACAGATGGGATAATTTCCCTGGATTACAGATGGGATAATTCCCCAGGATTACAGATGGGATAATTGCCCCAGGATTACAGATGGGATAACTTCCCCTGGATCACAGATGGGATAATTTCCCCTGGATCACAGATGGGATAATTTCCCCAGGATTACAGATGGGATAATTTCCCCAGGATTACAGATGGGATAATTCCCCCAGGATTACAGATGGGATAATTCCCCCAGGATTTCAGATGAAATAATTCCCCCAGGATTACAGATGGGATAATTCCCCAGGATTACAGATGGGATAATTTCCCCAGGATTACAGATGGGATAATTCCCCCAGGATTACAGATGGGATAATTCCCCCAGGATTACAGATGAGATAATTCCCCCAGAATTACAGATGGGATAATTCCCCCAGGATTACAGATGAGATAATTCCCCCAGGATTACAGATGGGATAATTCCCCCAGGATTACAGATGGGATAATTCCCCCAGGATTACAGATGGGATAATTCCCCCAGGATTACAGATGGGATAATTCCCCCAGGATTACAGATGGGATAATTCCCCCAGGATTACAGATGGGATAATTCCCCCAGGCTTTCAGATGAGATCATTCCCCCAGGATTACAGATGGGATAATTCCCCTGGATTACAGATGGGATAATTCCCCAGGATTACAGATGGGATAATTCCCCTGGATTACAGATGGGATAATTCCCCAGGATTACAGATGGGATAATTCCCCCAGGATTACAGATGGGATAATTCCCCCAGGATTACAGATGAGATAATTCCCCCAGAATTACAGATGAGATAATTCCCCCAGGATTACAGATGGGATAATTCCCCCAGGATTACAGATGAGATAATTCCCCCAGAATTACAGATGAGATAACTTCCCCTGGATTACAGATGGAATAATTCCCCCAGGATTACAGATGGGATAATTCCCCCAGGATTACAGATGGGATAATTCCCCCAGGATTACAGATGAGATAATTCCCCCAGAATTACAGATGAGATAATTCACCCAGGATTACAGATGGGATAGTTTCACGAGGATTACAGATGGGATAATTCCCCCAGGATTAGAGATGAGATAATTCCCCCAGGATTACAGATGAGATAATTCCCCCAGGATTACAGATGAGATAATTCCCCCAGGATTACAGATGAGATAATTCCCCCAGAATTACAGATGAGATAATTCCCCCAGGATTACAGATGAGATAATTCCCCCAAGATTACAGATGGGATAATTCCCCCAGGATTACAGATGAGATAATTCCCCCAGGATTACAGATGAGATAATTCCCCCAAGATTACAGATGGGATAATTCCCCCAGGATTACAGATGGGATAATTCCCCTGGATTACAGATGGGATAATTCCCCCAGGATTACAGATGGGATAATTCCCCCAGGATTACAGATGAGATAATTCCCCCAGGATTACAGATGAGATACTTCCCCCAGGATTACAGATGGGATAATTTCCGCAGGATTACAGATGGGATAATTTCCCCAGGATTAGAGATGAGATAATTCCCCCAGGATTACAGATGAGATAATTCCCCCAGGATTACAGATGATATAATTCCCCCAGGATTACAGATGAGATAATTCCCCCAGGATTACAGATGAGATAATTCCCCCAGGATTACAGATGGGATAATTCCCCCAGGATTACAGATGGGATAATTCCACCAGGATTACAGGTGGGATAATTTCCCCAGGATTACAGATGGGATAATTCCACCAGAATTACAGATGAGATAATTCCCCCAGGATTACAGATGAGATAATTCCCCCAGGATTACAGATGGGATAATTCCCCCAGGATTACAGATGGGATAATTCCCCCAGCATTATAGATGGGATAATTCCCCCAGGATTACAGATGGGATAATTCCCCCAGGATTACAGATGGGATAATTCCCCCAGGATTACAGGTGGGATAATTTCCCCAGGATTACAGATGGGATAATTCCACCAGAATTACAGATGAGATAATTCCCCCAGGATTACAGATGAGATAATTCCCCCAGAATTACAGATGGGATAATTCCCCCAGGATTTCAGATGAGATAATTCCCCCAGGATTACAGATGAGATCATTCCCCCAGGATTACAGATGGGATAATTCCCCTGGATTACAGATGGGATAATTCCCCAGGATTACAGATGGGATAATTTCCCCAGGATTACAGATGGGATAATTCCCCCAGGATTACAGATGGGATAATTTCCCCAGGATTACAGATGGGATAATTCCCCCAGGATTACAGATGGGATAATTCCCCCAGGATTACAGATGAGATAATTCCCCCAGAATTACAGATGAGATAATTCCCCCAGGATTACAGATGGAATAATTCCCCCAGGATTACAGATGGGATAATTCCCCCAGGATTACAGATGAGATAATTCCCCCAGAATTACAGATGGGATAATTTCCCCAGGATTACAGATGGCATAATTCCCCCAGGATTACAGATGAGATAATTCCCCCAGGATTACAGATGGAATAATTCCCCCAGGATTACAGATGGGATAATTCCCCCAGGATTACAGATGAGATAATTCCCCCAGAATTACAGATGGGATAATTTCCCCAGGATTACAGATGGCATAATTCCCCCAGGATTACAGATGAGATAATTCCCCCAGGATTACAGATGGGATAATTCCCCAGGATTACAGATGGGATAATTTCCCCAGGATTACAGATGGGATAATTCCCCCAGGATTACAGATGGGATAATTTCCCCAGGATTACAGATGGGATAATTCCCCCAGGATTACAGATGAGATAATTCCCCCAGGATTACAGATGAGAAAATTCCCCCAGGATTACAGATGAGATAATTCCCCCAGGATTACAGATGAGATAATTCCCCCAGGATTACAGATGAGATAATTCCCCCAGAATTTCAGATGAGATAATTCCCCCAGGATTACAGATGAGATAATTCCCCCAGGATTACAGATGAGAAAATTCCCCCAAGATTACAGATGGGATAATTCCCCCAGGATTACAGATGGGATAATTCCCCCAGGATTACAGATGGGATAATTCCCCCAGGATTACAGATGGGATAATTCCCCCAGGATTACAGATGGGATAATTCCCCCAGGATTACAGATGGGATAATTCCCCCAGGATTACAGATGAGATAACTTCCCCTGGATTAGAGATGGGATAATTCCCCCAGGATTACAGATGGGATAATTTCCCCAGGATTACAGATGGGATAATTCCTCCAGAATTACAGATGGGGTAATTCCCCCAGGATTACAGATGGGATAATTCCCCCAGAATTACAGATGAGATAATTCCCCCAGGATTACAGATGGGATAATTCCCCCAGGATTACAGATGAGATAATTCCCCCAGAATTACAGATGAGATAATTCCCCCAGGATTACAGATGGGATAATTCCCCCAGGATTACAGATGAGATAATTCCCCCAGAATTACAGATGAGATAACTTCCCCTGGATTACAGATGGAATAATTCCCCCAGGATTACAGATGGGATAATTCCCCCAGGATTACAGATGGGATAATTCCCCCAGGATTACAGATGAGATAATTCCCCCAGAATTACAGATGAGATAATT
Organism: Myxine glutinosa; assembly: GCF_964187855.1. Lineage (NCBI taxonomy): Eukaryota > Metazoa > Chordata > Myxini > Myxiniformes > Myxinidae > Myxine > Myxine glutinosa. The sequence continues at coordinate 24,459,336 of NC_136267.1, read as the reverse complement.
CACCCAGGATTACAGATGGGATAGTTTCACGAGGATTACAGATGGGATAATTCCCCCAGGATTAGAGATGAGATAATTCCCCCAGGATTACAGATGAGATAATTCCCCCAGGATTACAGATGAGATAATTCCCCCAGGATTACAGATGAGATAATTCCCCCAGAATTACAGATGAGATAATTCCCCCAGGATTACAGATGAGATAATTCCCCCAAGATTACAGATGGGATAATTCCCCCAGGATTACAGATGAGATAATTCCCCCAGGATTACAGATGAGATAATTCCCCCAAGATTACAGATGGGATAATTCCCCCAGGATTACAGATGGGATAATTCCCCTGGATTACAGATGGGATAATTCCCCCAGGATTACAGATGGGATAATTCCCCCAGGATTACAGATGAGATAATTCCCCCAGGATTACAGATGAGATACTTCCCCCAGGATTACAGATGGGATAATTTCCGCAGGATTACAGATGGGATAATTTCCCCAGGATTACAGATGGGATAATTTCCCCAGGATTACAGATGGGATAACTTCCCCTGGATCACAGATGGGATAATTTCCCCAGGATTACAGATGGGATAATTTCCCCAGGATTACAGATGGGATAATTTCCCTGGATTACAGATGGGATAATTCCCCAGGATTACAGATGGGATAATTGCCCCAGGATTACAGATGGGATAACTTCCCCTGGATCACAGATGGGATAATTTCCCCTGGATCACAGATGGGATAATTTCCCCAGGATTACAGATGGGATAATTTCCCCAGGATTACAGATGGGATAATTCCCCCAGGATTACAGATGGGATAATTCCCCCAGGATTTCAGATGAAATAATTCCCCCAGGATTACAGATGGGATAATTCCCCAGGATTACAGATGGGATAATTTCCCCAGGATTACAGATGGGATAATTCCCCCAGGATTACAGATGGGATAATTCCCCCAGGATTACAGATGAGATAATTCCCCCAGAATTACAGATGGGATAATTCCCCCAGGATTACAGATGAGATAATTCCCCCAGGATTACAGATGGGATAATTCCCCCAGGATTACAGATGGGATAATTCCCCCAGGATTACAGATGGGATAATTCCCCCAGGATTACAGATGGGATAATTCCCCCAGGATTACAGATGGGATAATTCCCCCAGGATTACAGATGGGATAATTCCCCCAGGCTTTCAGATGAGATCATTCCCCCAGGATTACAGATGGGATAATTCCCCTGGATTACAGATGGGATAATTCCCCAGGATTACAGATGGGATAATTCCCCTGGATTACAGATGGGATAATTCCCCAGGATTACAGATGGGATAATTCCCCCAGGATTACAGATGGGATAATTCCCCCAGGATTACAGATGAGATAATTCCCCCAGAATTACAGATGAGATAATTCCCCCAGGATTACAGATGGGATAATTCCCCCAGGATTACAGATGAGATAATTCCCCCAGAATTACAGATGAGATAACTTCCCCTGGATTACAGATGGAATAATTCCCCCAGGATTACAGATGGGATAATTCCCCCAGGATTACAGATGGGATAATTCCCCCAGGATTACAGATGAGATAATTCCCCCAGAATTACAGATGAGATAATTCACCCAGGATTACAGATGGGATAGTTTCACGAGGATTACAGATGGGATAATTCCCCCAGGATTAGAGATGAGATAATTCCCCCAGGATTACAGATGAGATAATTCCCCCAGGATTACAGATGAGATAATTCCCCCAGGATTACAGATGAGATAATTCCCCCAGAATTACAGATGAGATAATTCCCCCAGGATTACAGATGAGATAATTCCCCCAAGATTACAGATGGGATAATTCCCCCAGGATTACAGATGAGATAATTCCCCCAGGATTACAGATGAGATAATTCCCCCAAGATTACAGATGGGATAATTCCCCCAGGATTACAGATGGGATAATTCCCCTGGATTACAGATGGGATAATTCCCCCAGGATTACAGATGGGATAATTCCCCCAGGATTACAGATGAGATAATTCCCCCAGGATTACAGATGAGATACTTCCCCCAGGATTACAGATGGGATAATTTCCGCAGGATTACAGATGGGATAATTTCCCCAGGATTAGAGATGAGATAATTCCCCCAGGATTACAGATGAGATAATTCCCCCAGGATTACAGATGATATAATTCCCCCAGGATTACAGATGAGATAATTCCCCCAGGATTACAGATGAGATAATTCCCCCAGGATTACAGATGGGATAATTCCCCCAGGATTACAGATGGGATAATTCCACCAGGATTACAGGTGGGATAATTTCCCCAGGATTACAGATGGGATAATTCCACCAGAATTACAGATGAGATAATTCCCCCAGGATTACAGATGAGATAATTCCCCCAGGATTACAGATGGGATAATTCCCCCAGGATTACAGATGGGATAATTCCCCCAGCATTATAGATGGGATAATTCCCCCAGGATTACAGATGGGATAATTCCCCCAGGATTACAGATGGGATAATTCCCCCAGGATTACAGGTGGGATAATTTCCCCAGGATTACAGATGGGATAATTCCACCAGAATTACAGATGAGATAATTCCCCCAGGATTACAGATGAGATAATTCCCCCAGAATTACAGATGGGATAATTCCCCCAGGATTTCAGATGAGATAATTCCCCCAGGATTACAGATGAGATCATTCCCCCAGGATTACAGATGGGATAATTCCCCTGGATTACAGATGGGATAATTCCCCAGGATTACAGATGGGATAATTTCCCCAGGATTACAGATGGGATAATTCCCCCAGGATTACAGATGGGATAATTTCCCCAGGATTACAGATGGGATAATTCCCCCAGGATTACAGATGGGATAATTCCCCCAGGATTACAGATGAGATAATTCCCCCAGAATTACAGATGAGATAATTCCCCCAGGATTACAGATGGAATAATTCCCCCAGGATTACAGATGGGATAATTCCCCCAGGATTACAGATGAGATAATTCCCCCAGAATTACAGATGGGATAATTTCCCCAGGATTACAGATGGCATAATTCCCCCAGGATTACAGATGAGATAATTCCCCCAGGATTACAGATGGAATAATTCCCCCAGGATTACAGATGGGATAATTCCCCCAGGATTACAGATGAGATAATTCCCCCAGAATTACAGATGGGATAATTTCCCCAGGATTACAGATGGCATAATTCCCCCAGGATTACAGATGAGATAATTCCCCCAGGATTACAGATGGGATAATTCCCCAGGATTACAGATGGGATAATTTCCCCAGGATTACAGATGGGATAATTCCCCCAGGATTACAGATGGGATAATTTCCCCAGGATTACAGATGGGATAATTCCCCCAGGATTACAGATGAGATAATTCCCCCAGGATTACAGATGAGAAAATTCCCCCAGGATTACAGATGAGATAATTCCCCCAGGATTACAGATGAGATAATTCCCCCAGGATTACAGATGAGATAATTCCCCCAGAATTTCAGATGAGATAATTCCCCCAGGATTACAGATGAGATAATTCCCCCAGGATTACAGATGAGAAAATTCCCCCAAGATTACAGATGGGATAATTCCCCCAGGATTACAGATGGGATAATTCCCCCAGGATTACAGATGGGATAATTCCCCCAGGATTACAGATGGGATAATTCCCCCAGGATTACAGATGGGATAATTCCCCCAGGATTACAGATGGGATAATTCCCCCAGGATTACAGATGAGATAACTTCCCCTGGATTAGAGATGGGATAATTCCCCCAGGATTACAGATGGGATAATTTCCCCAGGATTACAGATGGGATAATTCCTCCAGAATTACAGATGGGGTAATTCCCCCAGGATTACAGATGGGATAATTCCCCCAGAATTACAGATGAGATAATTCCCCCAGGATTACAGATGGGATAATTCCCCCAGGATTACAGATGAGATAATTCCCCCAGAATTACAGATGAGATAATTCCCCCAGGATTACAGATGGGATAATTCCCCCAGGATTACAGATGAGATAATTCCCCCAGAATTACAGATGAGATAACTTCCCCTGGATTACAGATGGAATAATTCCCCCAGGATTACAGATGGGATAATTCCCCCAGGATTACAGATGGGATAATTCCCCCAGGATTACAGATGAGATAATTCCCCCAGAATTACAGATGAGATAATTCACCCAGGATTACAGATGGGATAGTTTCACGAGGATTACAGATGGGATAATTCCCCCAGGATTAGAGATGAGATAATTCCCCCAGGATTACAGATGAGATAATTCCCCCAGGATTACAGATGAGATAATTCCCCCAGGATTACAGATGAGATAATTCCCCCAGAATTACAGATGAGATAATTCCCCCAGGATTACAGATGAGATAATTCCCCCAAGATTACAGATGGGATAATTCCCCCAGGATTACAGATGAGATAATTCCCCCAGGATTACAGATGAGATAATTCCCCCAAGATTACAGATGGGATAATTCCCCCAGGATTACAGATGGGATAATTCCCCTGGATTACAGATGGGATAATTCCCCCAGGATTACAGATGGGATAATTCCCCCAGGATTACAGATGAGATAATTCCCCCAGGATTACAGATGAGATACTTCCCCCAGGATTACAGATGGGATAATTTCCGCAGGATTACAGATGGGATAATTTCCCCAGGATTAGAGATGAGATAATTCCCCCAGGATTACAGATGAGATAATTCCCCCAGGATTACAGATGATATAATTCCCCCAGGATTACAGATGAGATAATTCCCCCAGGATTACAGATGAGATAATTCCCCCAGGATTACAGATGGGATAATTCCCCCAGGATTACAGATGGGATAATTCCACCAGGATTACAGGTGGGATAATTTCCCCAGGATTACAGATGGGATAATTCCACCAGAATTACAGATGAGATAATTCCCCCAGGATTACAGATGAGATAATTCCCCCAGGATTACAGATGGGATAATTCCCCCAGGATTACAGATGGGATAATTCCCCCAGCATTATAGATGGGATAATTCCCCCAGGATTACAGATGGGATAATTCCCCCAGGATTACAGATGGGATAATTCCCCCAGGATTACAGGTGGGATAATTTCCCCAGGATTACAGATGGGATAATTCCACCAGAATTACAGATGAGATAATTCCCCCAGGATTACAGATGAGATAATTCCCCCAGAATTACAGATGGGATAATTCCCCCAGGATTTCAGATGAGATAATTCCCCCAGGATTACAGATGAGATCATTCCCCCAGGATTACAGATGGGATAATTCCCCTGGATTACAGATGGGATAATTCCCCAGGATTACAGATGGGATAATTTCCCCAGGATTACAGATGGGATAATTCCCCCAGGATTACAGATGGGATAATTTCCCCAGGATTACAGATGGGATAATTCCCCCAGGATTACAGATGGGATAATTCCCCCAGGATTACAGATGAGATAATTCCCCCAGAATTACAGATGAGATAATTCCCCCAGGATTACAGATGGAATAATTCCCCCAGGATTACAGATGGGATAATTCCCCCAGGATTACAGATGAGATAATTCCCCCAGAATTACAGATGGGATAATTTCCCCAGGATTACAGATGGCATAATTCCCCCAGGATTACAGATGAGATAATTCCCCCAGGATTACAGATGGAATAATTCCCCCAGGATTACAGATGGGATAATTCCCCCAGGATTACAGATGAGATAATTCCCCCAGAATTACAGATGGGATAATTTCCCCAGGATTACAGATGGCATAATTCCCCCAGGATTACAGATGAGATAATTCCCCCAGGATTACAGATGGGATAATTCCCCAGGATTACAGATGGGATAATTCCCCCAGGATTACAGATGGGATAATTCCCCCAGGATTACAGATGAGATAATTCCCCCAGAATTACAGATGGGATAATTTCCCCAGGATTACAGATGGCATAATTCCCCCAGGATTACAGATGAGATAATTCCCCCAGGATTACAGATGGGATAATTCCCCAGGATTACAGATGGGATAATTTCCCCAGGATTACAGATGGGATAATTCCCCCAGGATTACAGATGGGATAATTTCCCCAGGATTACAGATGGGATAATTCCCCCAGGATTACAGATGAGATAATTCCCCCAGGATTACAGATGAGAAAATTCCCCCAGGATTACAGATGAGATAATTCCCCCAGGATTACAGATGAGATAATTCCCCCAGGATTACAGATGAGATAATTCCCCCAGAATTTCAGATGAGATAATTCCCCCAGGATTACAGATGAGATAATTCCCCCAGGATTACAGATGAGAAAATTCCCCCAAGATTACAGATGGGATAATTCCCCCAGGATTACAGATGGGATAATTCCCCCAGGATTACAGATGGGATAATTCCCCCAGGATTACAGATGGGATAATTCCCCCAGGATTACAGATGGGATAATTCCCCCAGGATTACAGATGGGATAATTCCCCCAGGATTACAGATGAGATAACTTCCCCTGGATTAGAGATGGGATAATTCCCCCAGGATTACAGATGGGATAATTTCCCCAGGATTACAGATGGGATAATTCCTCCAGAATTACAGATGGGGTAATTCCCCCAGGATTACAGATGGGATAATTCCCCCAGAATTACAGATGAGATAATTCCCCCAGGATTACAGATGGGATAATTCCCCCAGGATTACAGATGAGATAATTCCCCCAGAATTACAGATGAGATAATTCCCCCAGGATTACAGATGGGATAATTCCCCCAGGATTACAGATGAGATAATTCCCCCAGAATTACAGATGAGATAACTTCCCCTGGATTACAGATGGAATAATTCCCCCAGGATTACAGATGGGATAATTCCCCCAGGATTACAGATGGGATAATTCCCCCAGGATTACAGATGAGATAATTCCCCCAGAATTACAGATGAGATAATTCACCCAGGATTACAGATGGGATAGTTTCACGAGGATTACAGATGGGATAATTCCCCCAGGATTAGAGATGAGATAATTCCCCCAGGATTACAGATGAGATAATTCCCCCAGGATTACAGATGAGATAATTCCCCCAGGATTACAGATGAGATAATTCCCCCAGAATTACAGATGAGATAATTCCCCCAGGATTACAGATGAGATAATTCCCCCAAGATTACAGATGGGATAATTCCCCCAGGATTACAGATGAGATAATTCCCCCAGGATTACAGATGAGATAATTCCCCCAAGATTACAGATGGGATAATTCCCCCAGGATTACAGATGGGATAATTCCCCTGGATTACAGATGGGATAATTCCCCCAGGATTACAGATGGGATAATTCCCCCAGGATTACAGATGAGATAATTCCCCCAGGATTACAGATGAGATACTTCCCCCAGGATTACAGATGGGATAATTTCCGCAGGATTACAGATGGGATAATTTCCCCAGGATTAGAGATGAGATAATTCCCCCAGGATTACAGATGAGATAATTCCCCCAGGATTACAGATGATATAATTCCCCCAGGATTACAGATGAGATAATTCCCCCAGGATTACAGATGAGATAATTCCCCCAGGATTACAGATGGGATAATTCCCCCAGGATTACAGATGGGATAATTCCACCAGGATTACAGGTGGGATAATTTCCCCAGGATTACAGATGGGATAATTCCACCAGAATTACAGATGAGATAATTCCCCCAGGATTACAGATGAGATAATTCCCCCAGGATTACAGATGGGATAATTCCCCCAGGATTACAGATGGGATAATTCCCCCAGCATTATAGATGGGATAATTCCCCCAGGATTACAGATGGGATAATTCCCCCAGGATTACAGATGGGATAATTCCCCCAGGATTACAGGTGGGATAATTTCCCCAGGATTACAGATGGGATAATTCCACCAGAATTACAGATGAGATAATTCCCCCAGGATTACAGATGAGATAATTCCCCCAGAATTACAGATGGGATAATTCCCCCAGGATTTCAGATGAGATAATTCCCCCAGGATTACAGATGAGATCATTCCCCCAGGATTACAGATGGGATAATTCCCCTGGATTACAGATGGGATAATTCCCCAGGATTACAGATGGGATAATTTCCCCAGGATTACAGATGGGATAATTCCCCCAGGATTACAGATGGGATAATTTCCCCAGGATTACAGATGGGATAATTCCCCCAGGATTACAGATGGGATAATTCCCCCAGGATTACAGATGAGATAATTCCCCCAGAATTACAGATGAGATAATTCCCCCAGGATTACAGATGGAATAATTCCCCCAGGATTACAGATGGGATAATTCCCCCAGGATTACAGATGAGATAATTCCCCCAGAATTACAGATGGGATAATTTCCCCAGGATTACAGATGGCATAATTCCCCCAGGATTACAGATGAGATAATTCCCCCAGGATTACAGATGGAATAATTCCCCCAGGATTACAGATGGGATAATTCCCCCAGGATTACAGATGAGATAATTCCCCCAGAATTACAGATGGGATAATTTCCCCAGGATTACAGATGGCATAATTCCCCCAGGATTACAGATGAGATAATTCCCCCAGGATTACAGATGGGATAATTCCCCAGGATTACAGATGGGATAATTTCCCCAGGATTACAGATGGGATAATTCCCCCAGGATTACAGATGGGATAATTTCCCCAGGATTACAGATGGGATAATTCCCCCAGGATTACAGATGAGATAATTCCCCCAGGATTACAGATGAGAAAATTCCCCCAGGATTACAGATGAGATAATTCCCCCAGGATTACAGATGAGATAATTCCCCCAGGATTACAGATGAGATAATTCCCCCAGAATTTCAGATGAGATAATTCCCCCAGGATTACAGATGAGATAATTCCCCCAGGATTACAGATGAGAAAATTCCCCCAAGATTACAGATGGGATAATTCCCCCAGGATTACAGATGGGATAATTCCCCCAGGATTACAGATGGGATAATTCCCCCAGGATTACAGATGGGATAATTCCCCCAGGATTACAGATGGGATAATTCCCCCAGGATTACAGATGGGATAATTCCCCCAGGATTACAGATGAGATAACTTCCCCTGGATTAGAGATGGGATAATTCCCCCAGGATTACAGATGGGATAATTTCCCCAGGATTACAGATGGGATAATTCCTCCAGAATTACAGATGGGGTAATTCCCCCAGGATTACAGATGGGATAACTTCCCCTGGATAACAGATGGGATAATTCCCCAGGATTACAGATGGGATAATTCCCCCAGTATTTCAGATGAAATAATTCCCCCAGGATTACAGATGAGATAATTCCCCCAGGATTACAGATGAGATAATTCCCCCAGGATTACAGATGAGATAATTCCCCCAGGATTACAGATGAGATAATTCCCCCAAGATTACAGATGGGATAATTCCCCCAGGATTACAGATGAGATAATTCCCCCAGGATTACAGATGAGATAATTCCCCCAAGATTACAGATGGGATAATTCCCCCAGGATTACAGATGGGATAATTCCCCTGGATTACAGATGGGATAATTCCCCCAGGATTACAGATGGGATAATTCCCCCAGGATTACAGATGAGATAATTCCCCCAGGATTACAGATGAGATAATTCCCAAGGATTACAGATGGGATAATTCCCCCAGGATTTCAGATGAAATAATTCCCCCAGGATTACAGATGGGATCATTTCCCCAGGATTACAGATGGGATAATTCCTCCAGAATTACAGATGGGATAATTCCCCCAGGATTACAGATGGGATAATTTCCCCAGGATTACAGATGGGATAATTCCCCCAGGATTACAGATGGGATAATTCCTCCAGAATTACAGATGGGATAATTTCCCCTGGATCACAGATGGGATAATTTCCCCAGGATTACAGATGGGATAATTTCCCCAGGATTACAGATGGGATAATTCCCCCAGGATTACATATGGGATAATTCCCCCAGGATTTCAGATGAAATAATTCCACCAGGATTACAGATGGGATAATTTCCCCAGGATTACAGATGGGATAATTCCCCCAGGATTACAGATGAGATAATTCCCCCAGAATTACAGATGGGATAATTCCCCCAGGATTACAGATGAGATAATTTCCCCAGAATTACAGATGGGATAATTCCCCCAGGATTACAGATGAGATAATTCCCCCAGGATTACAGATGGGATAATTCCCCCAGGATTACAGATGGGATAATTCCCCCAGGATTACAGATGGGATAATTCCCCCAGGATTACAGATGGGATAATTCCCCCAGGATTTCAGATGAGATAATTCCCCCAGGATTACAGATGGGATAATTTCCCCAGGATTACAGATGAGATCATTCCCCCAGGATTACAGATGGGATTATTCCCCTGGATTACAGATGGGATAATTCCCCAGGATTACAGATGGGATAATTTCCCCAGGATTACAGATGGGATAATTCCCCAGGATTACAGATGGGATAATTCCCCCAGGATTACAGATGGGATAATTCCCCAGGATTACAGATGGGATAATTCCCCCAGGATTACAGATGGGATAATTTCCCCAGGATTACAGATGGGATAATTCCCCAGGATTACAGATGGGATAATTCCCCCAGGATTACAGATGGGATAATTCCCCAGGATTACAGATGGGATAATTCCCCCAGGATTACAGATGGGATAATTCCCCAGGATTACAGATGGGATAATTCCCCAGGATTACAGATGGGATAATTCCCCCAGGATTACAGATGGGATAATTCCCCAGGATTACAGATGGGATAATTCCCCAGGATTACAGATGGGATAATTCCCCAGGATTACAGATGGGATAATTCCCCCAGGATTACAGATGGGATAATTCCCCAGGATTACAGATGGGATAATTCCCCCAGGATTACAGATGGGATAATTCCCCAGGATTACAGATGGGATAATTCCCCAGGATTACAGATGGGATAATTCCCCAGGATTACAGATGGGATAATTCCCCCAGGATTACAGATGGGATAATTCCCCAGGATTACAGATGGGATAATTCCCCAGGATTACAGATGGGATAATTCCCCAGGATTACAGATGGGATAATTCCCCCAGGATTACAGATGGGATAATTCCCCAGGATTACAGATGGGATAATTCCCCCAGGATTACAGATGGGATAATTCCCCCAGGATTTCAGATGAAATAATTCCCCCAGGATTACAGATGGGATAATTCCCCCAGGATTTCAGATGAAATAATTCCCCCAGGATTACAGATGGGATAATTCCCCCAGGATTACAGATGAGATAACTTCCCCTGGATTAGAGATGGGATAATTCCCCCAGGATTACAGATGGGATAATTCCCCCAGGATTACAGATGAGATAATTCCCACAGGATTACAGATGGGATAATTCCCCCAGGATTACAGATGAGATAATTCCCCCAGGATTACAGATGAGATAATTCCCCCAGGATTACAGATGAGATAATTCCCACAGGATTACAGATGAGATAATTCCCCCAGGATTACAGATGAGATAATTCCCACAGGATTACAGATGAGATAATTCCCCCAAGATTACAGATGGGATAATTTCCCCAGGATTACAGATGGGATAATTCCCTCAGGATAACAGATGAGATAATTCCCCCAGGATAACAGATGGGATAACTTCCCCTGGATTAGAGATGGGATAATTCCCTCAGGATAACAGATGAGATCATTCCCCCAGGATAACAGATGAGATAACTTCCCCAGGATTACAGATGGGATAATTCCTCCAGGATTACAGATGGGATAATTCCCTCAGGATAACAGATGAGATAATTCCCCCAGGATAACAGATGGGATAACTTCCCCTGGATTACAGATGAGATAATTCCCTCAGGATAACAGATGAGATAACTTCCCCAGGATTACAGATGGGATAATTCCTCCAGAATTACAGATGGGATAATTCCCCCAGGATTACAGATGGGATAATTCCCCCAGGATTACAGATGGGATAATTCCCCCAGGATTACAGATGGGATAATTCCCCCAGGATTACAGATGGGATAATTCCCCCAGGATTACAGATGGGATAATTCCCCCAGCATTACAGATGGGATAATTCCCGCAGGATTACAGATGGGATAATTCCCCCAGGATTACAGATGGGATAATTCCCGCAGGATTACAGATGGGATAATTTCCCCAAAATTACAGATGAGATAATTTCCCCAGGATTACAGATGGGATAATTCCCCCAGGATTACAGATGGGATAATTCCCCCAGCATTACAGATGGGATAATTCCCGCAGGATTACAGATGGGATAATTCCCCCAGGATTACAGATGGGATAATTCCCGCAGGATTACAGATGGGATAATTTCCCCAAAATTACAGATGGGATAATTCCCCCAGGATTACAGATGGGATAATTCCCCCAGAATTACAGATGGGACAATTTCCCCAGAATTACAGATGAGATCATTTCCCCAGGATTACAGATGAGATAATTCCCCCAGGATTACAGATGAGATAATTCCCCCAGGATTACAGATGGGATAATTCCCCCAGGATTACAGATGGGATAATTCCCCCAGGATTACAGATGGGATAATTCCCCCAGGATTACAAATGGGATAATTCCCCCAGGATTACAGATGGGATAATTCCCCCAGGATTACAGATGGGATAATTCCCCCTGGATTACAGATGATAATTTCCCCAGAATTACAGATGAGATCATTCCCCCAGGATTACAGATGAGATAATTCCCCCAGGATTACAGATGGGATAATTCCCCCAGGATTACAGATGAGATAATTCCCCCAGGATTACAGATGGGATAATTTCCCCAGAATTACAGATGAGATAATTCCCCCAGGATTACAGATGAGATAATTTCCCCAGAATTACAGATGAGATAATTTCCCCAGAATTACAGATGAGATAATTTCTCCAGGATTACAGATGAGATAATTCCCCCAGGATTACAAATGGGATAATTCCCCCAGGATTACAGATGGGATAATTCCCCCAGGATTACAGATGGGATAATTCCCCCTGGATTACAGATGATAATTTCCCCAGAATTACAGATGAGATAATTCCCCCAGGATTACAGATGGGATAATTCCCCCTGGATTACAGATGATAATTTCCCCAGAATTACAGATGGGATAATTCCCCCAGGATTACAGATGGGATAATTCCCCCAGGATTACAGATGAGATAATTTCGCCAGAATTACAGATGAGATAATTTCTCCAGGATTACAGATGGGATAATTCCCCCAGGATTACAAATGGGATAATTCCCCCAGGATTACAGATGGGATAATTCCCCCAGGATTACAGATGGGATAATTCCCCCTGGATTACAGATGATAATTTCCCCAGAATTACAGATGAGATAATTCCCCCAGGATTACAGATGGGATAATTCCCCCAGGATTACAGATGAGATAATTTCCCCAGAATTACAGATGAGATAATTCCCCCAGGATTACAGATGGGATAATTCCCCCAGGATTACAGATGATAATTTCCCCAGAATTACAGATGAGATAATTCCCCCAGGATTACAGATGGGATAATTACCCCAGGATTACAGATGAGATAATTTCGCCAGAATTACAGATGAGATAATTTCTCCAGGATTACAGATGGGATAATTCCCCCAGGATTACAAATGGGATAATTCCCCCAGGATTACAGATGGGATAATTCCCCCAGGATTACAGATGGGATAATTCCCCCTGGATTACAGATGATAATTTCCCCAGAATTACAGATGAGATAATTCCCCCAGGATTACAGATGGGATAATTCCCCCAGGATTACAGATGAGATCATTTCTCCAGGATTACAGATGGGATAATTCCCCCAGGATTACAGATGGGATAATTCCCCCTGGATTACAGATGATAATTTCCCCAGAATTACAGATGAGATAATTTCTCCAGGATTACAGATGAGATATTTCCCCCAGGATTACAGATGGGATAATTTCCCCAGAATTACAGATGAGATCATTCCCCCAGGATTACAGATGATAATTTCCCCAGAATTACAGATGAGATCATTCCCCCAGGATTACAGATGGGATAATTCCCCCTGGATTACAGATGAGATAATTCCCCCAGGATTACAGATGGGATAATTCCCCCAGGATTACAGATGAGATAATTCCCCCAGGATTACAGATGAGATAATTCCCCCAGGATTACAGATGGGATAATTTCCCCAGAATTACAGATGAGATAATTCCCCCAGGATTACAGATGAGATAATTTCCCCAGAATTACAGATGAGATAATTTCCCCAGAATTACAGATGAGATAATTTCTCCAGGATTACAGATGAGATAATTCCCCCAGGATTACAGATGGGATAATTCCCCCAGGATTATAGATGGGATAATTCCCCCAGGATGACAGATGGGATAATTCCCCCAGGATTACAGATGGGATAATTCCCCCAGGATTACAGATGGGATAATTCCCCCAGGATTACAGATGGGATAATTCCCCCAGGATTACAAATGGGATAATTCCCCCAGGATTACAGATGGGATAATTCCCCCAGGATTACAGATGGGATAATTCCCCCTGGATTACAGATGATAATTTCCCCAGAATTACAGATGAGATAATTTCCCCAGAATTACAGATGAGATCATTCCCCCAGGATTACAGATGAGATAATTCCCCCTGGATTACAGATGATAATTTCCCCAGAATTACAGATGAGATAATTTCCCCAGAATTACAGATGAGATAATTTCCCCAGAATTACAGATGAGATAATTTCCCCAGAATTACAGATGAGATCATTTCTCCAGGATTACAGATGAGATAATTTCCCCAGAATTACAGATGAGATAATTTCCCCAGAATTACAGATGAGATAATTTCCCCAGAATTACAGATGAGATAATTTCCCCAGAATTACAGATGAGATAATTTCCCCAGAATTACAGATGAGATAATTTCCCCAGAATTACAGATGAGATCATTTCTCCAGGATTACAGATGAGATAATTCCCCCAGGATTACAGATGGGATAATTCCCCCAGGATTACAGATGGGATAATTCCCCCAGGATTATAGATGGGATAATTCCCCCAGGATGACAGATGATAATTTCCCCAGAATTACAGATGAGATCATTCCCCCAGGATTACAGATGAGATAATTCCCCCAGGATTACAGATGGGATAATTCCCCCAGGATTACAGATGAGATAATTCCCCCAGGATTACAGATGGGATAATTTCCCCAGAATTACAGATGAGATAATTCCCCCAGGATTACAGATGAGATAATTTCCCCAGAATTACAGATGAGATAATTTCCCCAGAATTACAGATGAGATAATTTCTCCAGGATTACAGATGAGATAATTCCCCCAGGATTACAGATGGGATAATTCCCCCAGGATTATAGATGGGATAATTCCCCCAGGATGACAGATGATAATTTCCCCAGAATTACAGATGAGATAATTCCCCCAGGATTACAGATGGGATAATTCCCCCAGGATTACAGATGGGATAATTCCCCCAGGATTACAGATGAGATAATTCCCCCAGGATTACAGATGAGATAATTCCCCCAGAATTACAGATGAGATAATTCCCCCAGGATTACAGATGATAATTCCCCCAGGATTACAGATGAGATAATTCCCCCAAGATTACAGATGGGATAATTCCCCCAGGATTACAGATGGGATAATTCCCCCAGGATTACAGATGGGATAATTTCCCCAGGATTACAGATGGGATAATTCCACCAGGAAATACAGATGGGATAATTTCCCCAGAATTACAGATGAGATAATTCCCGCAGGATTACAGATGGGATAATTCCCCCAGCATTACAGATGGGATAATTCCCGCAGGATTACAGATGGGATAATTCCCCCAGGATTACAGATGGGATAATTCCCGCAGGATTACAGATGGGATAATTTCCCCAAAATTACAGATGAGATAATTTCCCCAGGATTACAGATGGGATAATTCCCCCAGGATTACAGATGGGATAATTCCCCCAGAATTACAGATGGGACAATTTCCCCAGAATTACAGATGAGATAATTTCCCCAGGATTACAGATGAGATAATTTCCCCAGAATTACAGATGAGATAATTTCCCCAGAATTACAGATGAGATAATTCCCCCAGGATTACAGATGAGATAATTCCCCAGGATTACAGATGGGATAATTCCCCCAGGATTACAAATGGGATAATTCCCCCAGGATTACAGATGGGATAATTCCCCCAGGATTACAGATGGGATAATTCCCCCAGGATTACAAATGGGATAATTCCCCCAGGATTACAGATGGGATAATTCCCCCTGGATTACAGATGATAATTTCCCCAGAATTACAGATGAGATAATTTCCCCAGAATTACAGATGAGATAATTTCTCCAGGATTACAGATGAGATAATTCCCCCAGGATTACAGATGGGATAATTCCCCCAGGATTATAGATGGGATAATTCCCCCAGGATGACAGATGATAATTTCCCCAGAATTACAGATGAGATCATTCCCCCAGGATTACAGATGAGATAATTCCCCCAGGATTACAGATGGGATAATTCCCCCAGGATTACAGATGAGATAATTCCCCCAGGATTACAGATGAGATAATTTCCCCAGAATTACAGATGAGATAATTCCCCCAGGATTACAGATGAGATAATTCCCACAGGATTACAGATGAGATAATTCCCCCAGGATTACAGATGGGATAATTCCCCCAGGATTACAGATGGGATAATTCCCCCAGGATTACAGATGGGATAATTCCCCCAGGATTACAAATGGGATAATTCCCCCAGGATTACAGATGGGATAATTCCCCCAGGATTACAGATGGGATAATTCCCCCTGGATTACAGATGATAATTTCCCCAGAATTACAGATGAGATCATTCCCCCAGGATTACAGATGAGATAATTCCCCCAGGATTACAGATGGGATAATTCCCCCAGGATTACAGATGAGATAATTCCCCCAGGATTACAGATGGGATAATTTCCCCAGAATTACAGATGAGATAATTCCCCCAGGATTACAGATGAGATAATTTCCCCAGAATTACAGATGAGATAATTTCCCCAGAATTACAGATGAGATAATTTCTCCAGGATTACAGATGAGATAATTCCCCCAGGATTACAAATGGGATAATTCCCCCAGGATTACAGATGGGATAATTCCCCCAGGATTACAGATGGGATAATTCCCCCTGGATTACAGATGATAATTTCCCCAGAATTACAGATGAGATAATTCCCCCAGGATTACAGATGGGATAATTCCCCCAGGATTACAGATGAGATAATTTCGCCAGAATTACAGATGAGATAATTTCTCCAGGATTACAGATGGGATAATTCCCCCAGGATTACAAATGGGATAATTCCCCCAGGATTACAGATGGGATAATTCCCCCAGGATTACAGATGGGATAATTCCCCCTGGATTACAGATGATAATTTCCCCAGAATTACAGATGAGATAATTCCCCCAGGATTACAGATGGGATAATTCCCCCAGGATTACAGATGAGATAATTTCCCCAGAATTACAGATGAGATAATTCCCCCAGGATTACAGATGGGATAATTCCCCCAGGATTACAGATGATAATTTCCCCAGAATTACAGATGAGATAATTCCCCCAGGATTACAGATGGGATAATTACCCCAGGATTACAGATGAGATAATTTCGCCAGAATTACAGATGAGATAATTTCTCCAGGATTACAGATGGGATAATTCCCCCAGGATTACAAATGGGATAATTCCCCCAGGATTACAGATGGGATAATTCCCCCAGGATTACAGATGGGATAATTCCCCCTGGATTACAGATGATAATTTCCCCAGAATTACAGATGAGATAATTCCCCCAGGATTACAGATGGGATAATTCCCCCAGGATTACAGATGAGATCATTTCTCCAGGATTACAGATGGGATAATTCCCCCAGGATTACAGATGGGATAATTCCCCCTGGATTACAGATGATAATTTCCCCAGAATTACAGATGAGATAATTTCTCCAGGATTACAGATGAGATATTTCCCCCAGGATTACAGATGGGATAATTTCCCCAGAATTACAGATGAGATCATTCCCCCAGGATTACAGATGATAATTTCCCCAGAATTACAGATGAGATCATTCCCCCAGGATTACAGATGGGATAATTCCCCCTGGATTACAGATGAGATAATTCCCCCAGGATTACAGATGGGATAATTCCCCCAGGATTACAGATGAGATAATTCCCCCAGGATTACAGATGAGATAATTCCCCCAGGATTACAGATGGGATAATTTCCCCAGAATTACAGATGAGATAATTCCCCCAGGATTACAGATGAGATAATTTCCCCAGAATTACAGATGAGATAATTTCCCCAGAATTACAGATGAGATAATTTCTCCAGGATTACAGATGAGATAATTCCCCCAGGATTATAGATGGGATAATTCCCCCAGGATGACAGATGGGATAATTCCCCCAGGATTACAGATGGGATAATTCCCCCAGGATTACAGATGGGATAATTCCCCCAGGATTACAGATGGGATAATTCCCCCAGGATTACAAATGGGATAATTCCCCCAGGATTACAGATGGGATAATTCCCCCAGGATTACAGATGGGATAATTCCCCCTGGATTACAGATGATAATTTCCCCAGAATTACAGATGAGATAATTTCCCCAGAATTACAGATGAGATCATTCCCCCAGGATTACAGATGAGATAATTCCCCCTGGATTACAGATGATAATTTCCCCAGAATTACAGATGAGATAATTTCCCCAGAATTACAGATGAGATAATTTCCCCAGAATTACAGATGAGATAATTTCCCCAGAATTACAGATGAGATCATTTCTCCAGGATTACAGATGAGATAATTTCCCCAGAATTACAGATGAGATAATTTCCCCAGAATTACAGATGAGATAATTTCCCCAGAATTACAGATGAGATAATTTCCCCAGAATTACAGATGAGATAATTTCCCCAGAATTACAGATGAGATAATTTCCCCAGAATTACAGATGAGATCATTTCTCCAGGATTACAGATGAGATAATTCCCCCAGGATTACAGATGGGATAATTCCCCCAGGATTACAGATGGGATAATTCCCCCAGGATTATAGATGGGATAATTCCCCCAGGATGACAGATGATAATTTCCCCAGAATTACAGATGAGATCATTCCCCCAGGATTACAGATGAGATAATTCCCCCAGGATTACAGATGGGATAATTCCCCCAGGATTACAGATGAGATAATTCCCCCAGGATTACAGATGGGATAATTTCCCCAGAATTACAGATGAGATAATTCCCCCAGGATTACAGATGAGATAATTTCCCCAGAATTACAGATGAGATAATTTCCCCAGAATTACAGATGAGATAATTTCTCCAGGATTACAGATGAGATAATTCCCCCAGGATTACAGATGGGATAATTCCCCCAGGATTATAGATGGGATAATTCCCCCAGGATGACAGATGATAATTTCCCCAGAATTACAGATGAGATAATTCCCCCAGGATTACAGATGGGATAATTCCCCCAGGATTACAGATGGGATAATTCCCCCAGGATTACAGATGAGATAATTCCCCCAGGATTACAGATGAGATAATTCCCCCAGAATTACAGATGAGATAATTCCCCCAGGATTACAGATGATAATTCCCCCAGGATTACAGATGAGATAATTCCCCCAAGATTACAGATGGGATAATTCCCCCAGGATTACAGATGGGATAATTCCCCCAGGATTACAGATGGGATAATTTCCCCAGGATTACAGATGGGATAATTCCACCAGGAAATACAGATGGGATAATTTCCCCAGAATTACAGATGAGATAATTCCCGCAGGATTACAGATGGGATAATTCCCCCAGCATTACAGATGGGATAATTCCCGCAGGATTACAGATGGGATAATTCCCCCAGGATTACAGATGGGATAATTCCCGCAGGATTACAGATGGGATAATTTCCCCAAAATTACAGATGAGATAATTTCCCCAGGATTACAGATGGGATAATTCCCCCAGGATTACAGATGGGATAATTCCCCCAGAATTACAGATGGGACAATTTCCCCAGAATTACAGATGAGATAATTTCCCCAGGATTACAGATGAGATAATTTCCCCAGAATTACAGATGAGATAATTTCCCCAGAATTACAGATGAGATAATTCCCCCAGGATTACAGATGAGATAATTCCCCAGGATTACAGATGGGATAATTCCCCCAGGATTACAAATGGGATAATTCCCCCAGGATTACAGATGGGATAATTCCCCCAGGATTACAGATGGGATAATTCCCCCAGGATTACAAGTGGGATAATTCCCCCAGGATTACAGATGGGATAATTCCCCCTGGATTACAGATGATAATTTCCCCAGAATTACAGATGAGATAATTTCCCCAGAATTACAGATGAGATAATTTCTCCAGGATTACAGATGAGATAATTCCCCCAGGATTACAGATGGGATAATTCCCCCAGGATTATAGATGGGATAATTCCCCCAGGATGACAGATGATAATTTCACCAGAATTACAGATGAGATCATTCCCCCAGGATTACAGATGGGATAATTCCCCCAGGATTACAGATGAGATAATTTCCCCAGAATTACAGATGAGATAATTTCCCCAGAATTACAGATGAGATAATTTCTCCAGGATTACAGATGGGATAATTCCCCCAGGATTATAGATGGGATAATTCCCTCAGGATGACAGATGATAATTTCCCCAGAATTACAGATGAGATAATTTCTCCAGAATTACAGATGAGATAATTTCTCCAGGATTGCAGATGGGATAATTCCCCCAGGATTACAGATGAGATAATTTCCCCAGAATTACAGATGAGATAATTTCCCCAGAATTACAGATGAGATAATTCCCCCAGGATTACAGATGGGATAATTTCTCCAGAATTACAGATGAGATAATTTCTCCAGGATTACAGATGGGATAATTCCCCCAGAATTACAGATGAGATAATTTCCCCAGAATTACAGATGAGATAATTTCCCCAGAATTACAGATGAGATAATTCCCCCAGGATGACAGATGATAATTTCCCCAGAATTACAGATGAGATAATTTCTCCAGGATTACAGATGGGATAATTCCCCCAGGATTACAGATGGGATAATTCCCCCAGGATTACAGATGGGATAATTTCTCCAGAATTACAGATGAGATAATTTCTCCAGGATTACAGATGGGATAATTCCCCCAGGATTACAGATGGGATAATTCCCCCAGGATTACAGATGAGATAATTCCCCCAGGATTACAGATGGGATAATTCCCCCAGGATTACAGATGAGATAATTCCCCCAGGATTACAGATGGGATAATTTCCCCAGGATTACAGATGGGATAATTCCCCCAGGATTACAGATGAGATAATTCCCCCAGGATTACAGATGGGATAATTCCCCCAGGATTACAGATGGGATAATTCCCCCAGGATTACAGATGAGATAATTCCCCCAGAATTACAGATGAGATAATTCCCCCAGGATTACAGATGGGATAATTCCCCCAGGATTACAGATGGGATAATTCCCCCAGGATTACAGATGAGATAATTCCCCCAGAATTACAGATGAGATCATTCCCCCAGGATTACAGATGAGATAATTCCCCCAGGATTACAGATGGGATAATTCCCCCAGGATTACAGATGAGATAATTCCCCAGAATTACAGATGAGATAATTCCCCCAGGATTACAGATGAGATAATTTCCCCAGAATTACAGATGAGATAATTTCCCCAGAATTACAGATGAGATAATTTCTCCAGGATTACAGATGAGATAATTCCCCCAGGATTACAGATGGGATAATTCCCCCAGGATTACAGATGGGATAATTCCCCCTGGATTACAGATGATAATTTCCCCAGAATTACAGATGAGATCATTCCCCCAGGATTACAGATGAGATAATTCCCCCAGGATTACAGATGGGATAATTCCCCCAGGATTACAGATGAGATAATTCCCCCTGGATTACAGATGATAATTTCCCCAGAATTACAGATGAGATAATTTCCCCAGAATTACAGATGAGATAATTTCCCCAGAATTACAGATGAGATAATTTCCCCAGAATTACAGATGAGATAATTTCTCCAGGATTACAGATGAGATAATTCCCCCAGGATTACAAATGGGATAATTCCCCCAGGATTACAGATGGGATAATTCCCCCAGGATTACAGATGGGATAATTCCCCCAGGATTACAGATGGGATAATTCCCCCAGGATTACAAATGGGATAATTCCCCCAGGATTACAGATGGGATAATTCCCCCAGGATTACAGATGGGATAATTCCCCCAGGATTACAGATGATAATTTCCCCAGAATTACAGATGAGATAATTCCCCCAGGATTACAGATGGGATAATTCCCCCAGGATTACAGATGATAATTTCCCCAGAATTACAGATGAGATAATTCCCCCAGGATTACAGATGGGATAATTCCCCCAGGATTACAGATGAGATAATTTCGCCAGAATTACAGATGAGATAATTTCTCCAGGATTACAGATGGGATAATTCCCCCAGGATTACAAATGGGATAATTCCCCCAGGATTACAGATGGGATAATTCCCCCAGGATTACAGATGGGATAATTCCCCCTGGATTACAGATGATAATTTCCCCAGAATTACAGATGAGATAATTCCCCCAGGATTACAGATGGGATAATTCCCCCAGGATTACAGATGAGATCATTTCTCCAGGATTACAGATGGGATAATTCCCCCAGGATTACAGATGGGATAATTCCCCCTGGATTACAGATGATAATTTCCCCAGAATTACAGATGAGATAATTTCTCCAGGATTACAGATGAGATATTTCCCCCAGGATTACAGATGATAATTTCCCCAGAATTACAGATGAGATCATTCCCCCAGGATTACAGATGGGATAATTCCCCCTGGATTACAGATGAGATAATTCCCCCAGGATTACAGATGGGATAATTCCCCCAGGATTACAGATGAGATAATTCCCCCAGGATTACAGATGGGATAATTTCCCCAGAATTACAGATGAGATAATTCCCCCAGGATTACAGATGAGATAATTTCCCCAGAATTACAGATGAGATAATTTCCCCAGAATTACAGATGAGATAATTCCCCCAGGATTACAGATGGGATAATTCCCCCAGGATTATAGATGGGATAATTCCCCCAGGATTACAGATGGGATAATTCCCCCAGGATTATAGATGGGATAATTCCCCCAGGATTACAGATGGGATAATTCCCCCTGGATTACAGATGATAATTTCCCCAGAATTACAGATGAGATAATTTCTCCAGGATTACAGATGAGATAATTCCCCCAGGATTACAGATGGGATAATTCCCCCAGGATTATAGATGGGATAATTCCCCCAGGATGACAGATGGGATAATTCCCCCAGGATTACAGATGGGATAATTCCCCCAGGATTACAGATGGGATAATTCCCCCAGGATTACAGATGGGATAATTCCCCCAGGATTACAAATGGGATAATTCCCCCAGGATTACAGATGGGATAATTCCCCCAGGATTACAGATGGGATAATTCCCCCTGGATTACAGATGATAATTTCCCCAGAATTACAGATGAGATAATTTCCCCAGAATTACAGATGAGATCATTCCCCCAGGATTACAGATGAGATAATTCCCCCTGGATTACAGATGATAATTTCCCCAGAATTACAGATGAGATAATTTCCCCAGAATTACAGATGAGATCATTCCCCCTGGATTACAGATGAGATAATTTCCCCAGAATTACAGATGAGATAATTTCCCCAGAATTACAGATGAGATCATTTCTCCAGGATTACAGATGAGATAATTCCCCCAGGATTACAGATGGGATAATTCCCCCAGGATTATAGATGGGATAATTCCCCCAGGATGACAGATGATAATTTCCCCAGAATTACAGATGAGATCATTCCCCCAGGATTACAGATGAGATAATTCCCCCAGGATTACAGATGGGATAATTCCCCCAGGATTACAGATGAGATAATTCCCCCAGGATTACAGATGGGATAATTTCCCCAGAATTACAGATGAGATAATTCCCCCAGGATTACAGATGAGATAATTTCCCCAGAATTACAGATGAGATAATTTCCCCAGAATTACAGATGAGATAATTTCTCCAGGATTACAGATGAGATAATTCCCCCAGGATTACAGATGGGATAATTCCCCCAGGATTATAGATGGGATAATTCCCCCAGGATGACAGATGATAATTTCCCCAGAATTACAGATGAGATAATTCCCCCAGGATTACAGATGGGATAATTCCCCCAGGATTACAGATGGGATAATTCCCCCAGGATTACAGATGGGATAATTCCCCCAGGATTACAGATGGGATAATACCCCCAGAATTACAGATGAGATAATTCCCCCAGGATTAGAGATGGAATAATTCCCCCAGGATTACAGATGGGATAATTCCCCCAGGATTACAGATGAGATAATTCCCCCAGAATTACAGATGAGATAATTCCCACAGGATTACAGATGAGATAATTCCCCCAGGATTACAGATGAGATAATTCCCCCAGGATTACAGATGGGATAATTTCCCCAGGATTACAGATGGGATAATTCCCCCAGGATTACAGATGAGATAATTTCCCCAGGATTACAGATGAGATAATTCCCCCAGGATTACAGATGAGATAATTCCCCCAGGATTACAGATGAGATAATTCCCCCAGAATTACAGATGAGATAATTCCCCCAGGATTACAGATGATAATTCCCCCAGGATTACAGATGAGATAATTCCCCCAAGATTACAGATGGGATAATTCCCCCAGGATTACAGATGGGATAATTCCCCCAGGATTACAGATGGGATAATTTCCCCAGGATTACAGATGGGATAATTCCACCAGGAAATACAGATGGGATAATTTCCCCAGAATTACAGATGAGATAATTCCCGCAGGATTACAGATGGGATAATTCCCCCAGCATTACAGATGGGATAATTCCCGCAGGATTACAGATGGGATAATTCCCCCAGGATTACAGATGGGATAATTCCCGCAGGATTACAGATGGGATAATTTCCCCAAAATTACAGATGAGATAATTTCCCCAGGATTACAGATGGGATAATTCCCCCAGGATTACAGATGGGATAATTCCCCCAGAATTACAGATGGGACAATTTCCCCAGAATTACAGATGAGATAATTTCCCCAGGATTACAGATGAGATAATTTCCCCAGAATTACAGATGAGATAATTTCCCCAGAATTACAGATGAGATAATTCCCCCAGGATTACAGATGAGATAATTCCCCAGGATTACAGATGGGATAATTCCCCCAGGATTACAAATGGGATAATTCCCCCAGGATTACAGATGGGATAATTCCCCCAGGATTACAGATGGGATAATTCCCCCAGGATTACAAATGGGATAATTCCCCCAGGATTACAGATGGGATAATTCCCCCTGGATTACAGATGATAATTTCCCCAGAATTACAGATGAGATAATTTCCCCAGAATTACAGATGAGATAATTTCTCCAGGATTACAGATGAGATAATTCCCCCAGGATTACAGATGGGATAATTCCCCCAGGATTATAGATGGGATAATTCCCCCAGGATGACAGATGATAATTTCCCCAGAATTACAGATGAGATCATTCCCCCAGGATTACAGATGAGATAATTCCCCCAGGATTACAGATGGGATAATTCCCCCAGGATTACAGATGAGATAATTCCCCCAGGATTACAGATGAGATAATTTCCCCAGAATTACAGATGAGATAATTTCCCCAGAATTACAGATGAGATAATTTCTCCAGGATTACAGATGGGATAATTCCCCCAGGATTACAGATGGGATAATTCCCCCAGGATTATAGATGGGATAATTCCCTCAGGATGACAGATGATAATTTCCCCAGAATTACAGATGAGATAATTTCTCCAGAATTACAGATGAGATAATTTCTCCAGGATTGCAGATGGGATAATTCCCCCAGGATTACAGATGAGATAATTTCCCCAGAATTACAGATGAGATAATTTCCCCAGAATTACAGATGAGATAATTCCCCCAGGATTACAGATGGGATAATTTCTCCAGAATTACAGATGAGATAATTTCTCCAGGATTACAGATGGGATAATTCCCCCAGAATTACAGATGAGATAATTTCCCCAGAATTACAGATGAGATAATTTCCCCAGAATTACAGATGAGATAATTCCCCCAGGATGACAGATGATAATTTCCCCAGAATTACAGATGAGATAATTTCTCCAGGATTACAGATGGGATAATTCCCCCAGGATTACAGATGGGATAATTCCCCCAGGATTACAGATGGGATAATTTCTCCAGAATTACAGATGAGATAATTTCTCCAGGATTACAGATGGGATAATTCCCCCAGGATTACAGATGGGATAATTCCCCCAGGATTACAGATGAGATAATTCCCCCAGGATTACAGATGGGATAATTCCCCCAGGATTACAGATGAGATAATTCCCCCAGGATTACAGATGGGATAATTTCCCCAGGATTACAGATGGGATAATTCCCCCAGGATTACAGATGAGATAATTCCCCCAGGATTACAGATGGGATAATTCCCCCAGGATTACAGATGGGATAATTCCCCCAGGATTACAGATGAGATAATTCCCCCAGAATTACAGATGAGATAATTCCCCCAGGATTACAGATGGGATAATTCCCCCAGGATTACAGATGGGATAATTCCCCCAGGATTACAGATGAGATAATTCCCCCAGAATTACAGATGAGATCATTCCCCCAGGATTACAGATGAGATAATTCCCCCAGGATTACAGATGGGATAATTCCCCCAGGATTACAGATGAGATAATTCCCCAGAATTACAGATGAGATAATTCCCCCAGGATTACAGATGAGATAATTTCCCCAGAATTACAGATGAGATAATTTCCCCAGAATTACAGATGAGATAATTTCTCCAGGATTACAGATGAGATAATTCCCCCAGGATTACAGATGGGATAATTCCCCCAGGATTACAGATGGGATAATTCCCCCTGGATTACAGATGATAATTTCCCCAGAATTACAGATGAGATCATTCCCCCAGGATTACAGATGAGATAATTCCCCCAGGATTACAGATGGGATAATTCCCCCAGGATTACAGATGAGATAATTCCCCCTGGATTACAGATGATAATTTCCCCAGAATTACAGATGAGATAATTTCCCCAGAATTACAGATGAGATAATTTCCCCAGAATTACAGATGAGATAATTTCCCCAGAATTACAGATGAGATAATTTCTCCAGGATTACAGATGAGATAATTCCCCCAGGATTACAAATGGGATAATTCCCCCAGGATTACAGATGGGATAATTCCCCCAGGATTACAGATGGGATAATTCCCCCAGGATTACAGATGGGATAATTCCCCCAGGATTACAAATGGGATAATTCCCCCAGGATTACAGATGGGATAATTCCCCCAGGATTACAGATGGGATAATTCCCCCAGGATTACAGATGATAATTTCCCCAGAATTACAGATGAGATAATTCCCCCAGGATTACAGATGGGATAATTCCCCCAGGATTACAGATGATAATTTCCCCAGAATTACAGATGAGATAATTCCCCCAGGATTACAGATGGGATAATTCCCCCAGGATTACAGATGAGATAATTTCGCCAGAATTACAGATGAGATAATTTCTCCAGGATTACAGATGGGATAATTCCCCCAGGATTACAAATGGGATAATTCCCCCAGGATTACAGATGGGATAATTCCCCCAGGATTACAGATGGGATAATTCCCCCTGGATTACAGATGATAATTTCCCCAGAATTACAGATGAGATAATTCCCCCAGGATTACAGATGGGATAATTCCCCCAGGATTACAGATGAGATCATTTCTCCAGGATTACAGATGGGATAATTCCCCCAGGATTACAGATGGGATAATTCCCCCTGGATTACAGATGATAATTTCCCCAGAATTACAGATGAGATAATTTCTCCAGGATTACAGATGAGATATTTCCCCCAGGATTACAGATGATAATTTCCCCAGAATTACAGATGAGATCATTCTCCCAGGATTACAGATGGGATAATTCCCCCTGGATTACAGATGAGATAATTCCCCCAGGATTACAGATGGGATAATTCCCCCAGGATTACAGATGAGATAATTCCCCCAGGATTACAGATGGGATAATTTCCCCAGAATTACAGATGAGATAATTCCCCCAGGATTACAGATGAGATAATTTCCCCAGAATTACAGATGAGATAATTTCCCCAGAATTACAGATGAGATAATTCCCCCAGGATTACAGATGGGATAATTCCCCCAGGATTATAGATGGGATAATTCCCCCAGGATTACAGATGGGATAATTCCCCCAGGATTATAGATGGGATAATTCCCCCAGGATTACAGATGGGATAATTCCCCCTGGATTACAGATGATAATTTCCCCAGAATTACAGATGAGATAATTTCTCCAGGATTACAGATGAGATAATTCCCCCAGGATTACAGATGGGATAATTCCCCCAGGATTATAGATGGGATAATTCCCCCAGGATGACAGATGGGATAATTCCCCCAGGATTACAGATGGGATAATTCCCCCAGGATTACAGATGGGATAATTCCCCCAGGATTACAGATGGGATAATTCCCCCAGGATTACAAATGGGATAATTCCCCCAGGATTACAGATGGGATAATTCCCCCAGGATTACAGATGGGATAATTCCCCCTGGATTACAGATGATAATTTCCCCAGAATTACAGATGAGATAATTTCCCCAGAATTACAGATGAGATAATTCCCCCTGGATTACAGATGATAATTTCCCCAGAATTACAGATGAGATAATTTCCCCAGAATTACAGATGAGATCATTCCCCCTGGATTACAGATGAGATAATTTCCCCAGAATTACAGATGAGATAATTTCCCCAGAATTACAGATGAGATCATTTCTCCAGGATTACAGATGAGATAATTCCCCCAGGATTACAGATGGGATAATTCCCCCAGGATTATAGATGGGATAATTCCCCCAGGATGACAGATGATAATTTCCCCAGAATTACAGATGAGATCATTCCCCCAGGATTACAGATGAGATAATTCCCCCAGGATTACAGATGGGATAATTCCCCCAGGATTACAGATGAGATAATTCCCCCAGGATTACAGATGGGATAATTTCCCCAGAATTACAGATGAGATAATTCCCCCAGGATTACAGATGAGATAATTTCCCCAGAATTACAGATGAGATAATTTCCCCAGAATTACAGATGAGATAATTTCTCCAGGATTACAGATGAGATAATTCCCCCAGGATTACAGATGGGATAATTCCCCCAGGATTATAGATGGGATAATTCCCCCAGGATGACAGATGATAATTTCCCCAGAATTACAAATGAGATAATTCCCCCAGGATTACAGATGGGATAATTCCCCCAGGATTACAGATGGGATAATTCCCCCAGGATTACAGATGGGATAATTCCCCCAGGATTACAGATGGGATAATACCCCCAGAATTACAGATGAGATAATTCCCCCAGGATTAGAGATGGAATAATTCCCCCAGGATTACAGATGGGATAATTCCCCCAGGATTACAGATGAGATAATTCCCCCAGAATTACAGATGAGATAATTCCCACAGGATTACAGATGAGATAATTCCCCCAGGATTACAGATGAGATAATTCCCCCAGGATTACAGATGGGATAATTTCCCCAGGATTACAGATGGGATAATTCCCCCAGGATTAGAGATGAGATAATTCCCCCAGGATTACAGATGAGATAATTCCCCCAGGATTACAGATGGGATAATTCCCCCAGGATTACAGATGAGATAATTCCCCCAGAATTACAGATGAGATCATTCCCCCAGGATTACAGATGAGATAATTCCCCCAGGATTACAGATGAGATAATTCCCCAGAATTACAGATGAGATAATTCCCCCAGGATTACAGATGGGATAATTTCCCCAGGATTACAGATGGGATAATTCCCCCAGGATTAGAGATGAGATAATTCCCCCAGGATTACAGATGAGATAATTCCCCCAGGATTACAGATGGGATAATTCCCCCAGGATTACAGATGAGATAATTCCCCCAGAATTACAGATGAGATCATTCCCCCAGGATTACAGATGGGATAATTCCCCCAGGATTACAGATGAGATAATTCCCCAGAATTACAGATGAGATAATTCCCCCAGGATTACAGATGAGATAATTTCCCCAGAATTACAGATGAGATAATTTCCCCAGAATTACAGATGAGATAATTTCTCCAGGATTACAGATGAGATAATTCCCCCAGGATTACAGATGGGATAATTCCCCCAGGATTACAGATGGGATAATTTCCCCAGGATTACAGATGGGATAATTCCCCCAGGATTACAGATGAGATAATTCCCCCAGGATTACAGATGGGATAATTTCCCCAGGATTACAGATGGGATAATTCCCCCAGGATTACAGATGAGATAATTCCCCCAGGATTACAGATGAGATAATTCCCCCAGGATTACAGATGGGATAATTCCCCCTGGATTACAGATGAGATAATTCCCCCAGGATTACAGATGAGATAATTCCCCCAGGATTACAGATGGGATAATTTCCCCAGGATTACAGATGGGATAATTCCCCCAGGATTACAGATGGGATCATTCCCCCAGAATTACAGATGAGATAATTCCCCCAGAATTACAGATGAGATAATTCCCCCAGGATTACAGATGGGATCATTCCCCCAGAATTACAGATGAGATAATTCCCCCAGAATTACAGATGAGATCATTCCCCCAGGATTACAGATGAGATAATTCCCCCAGGATTACAGATGGGATAATTCCCCAGAATTACAGATGAGATAATTTCTCCAGGATTACAGATGAGATAATTCCCCCAGGATTACAGATGGGATAATTCCCCCAGGATTACAGATGAGATAATTTCTCCAGGATTACAGATGAGATAATTCCCCCAGGATTACAGATGGGATAATTCCCCCAGGATTACAGATGAGATAATTCCCCCAGGATTACAGATGGGATAATTTCCCCAGGATTACAGATGGGATAATTCCCCCAGGATTACAGATGGGATCATTCCCCCAGAATTACAGATGAGATAATTCCCCCAGGATTACAGATGGGATCATTCCCCCAGAATTACAGATGAGATAATTCCCCCAGAATTACAGATGAGATCATTCCCCCAGGATTACAGATGAGATAATTCCCCAGAATTACAGATGAGATAATTCCCCCAGGATTACAGATGAGATAATTTCCCCAGAATTACAGATGAGATAATTTCCCCAGAATTACAGATGAGATAATTTCTCCAGGATTACAGATGAGATAATTCCCCCAGAATTACAGATGGGATAATTCCCCCAGGATTACAGATGAGATAATTCCCCCAGAATTACAGATGAGATAATTTCTCCAGGATTACAGATGAGATAATTCCCCCAGGATTATAGATGGGATAATTCCCCCAGGATGACAGATGATAATTTCCCCAGAATTACAGATGAGATCATTCCCCCAGGATTACAGATGGGATAATTCCCCCAGGATTACAGATGAGATAATTCCCCCAGGATTACAGATGGGATAATTTCCCCAGGATTACAGATGGGATAATTCCCCCAGGATTACAGATGAGATAATTCCCCCAGGATTACAGATGGGATAATTCCCCCAGGATTACAGATGGGATAATTCCCCCAGGATTACAGATGAGATAATTCCCCCAGGATTACAGATGGGATAATTTCCCCAGGATTACAGATGGGATAATTCCCCCAGGATTACAGATGAGATAATTCCCCCAGGATTACAGATGGGATAATTCCCCCAGGATTACAGATGAGATAATTCCCCCAGAATTACAGATGAGATAATTCCCCCAGGATTATAGATGGGATCATTCCCCCAGAATTACAGAGTTACATGCCAGAAGGGGAACAAACACCAGAAACGGATTGGACCAGGCGCCACCAGGATTTGGAGGAAGGAGACAGGTTTGAGAGTTCATTCTTGAGTGTGGAGAGATAGTGCTTCCTGGCACTCCTGAGGGTAGACACAGAAAGTTACATGTTGAGTTACATGTCACATGTAATTACATTACATTACATTACATTGCAGTTACATGTTACATGTTCAGTTACATGTTGATTTGAAGCCGAGCCAGGCCCAGAGAGTTACATGTTGATTTGAAGCCGAGCCAGGCCCAGAGATTTACATGTTGATTTGAAGCTGAGCCAGGCCCAGTGAGTTGCATGTTGATTTGAAGCCAAGCCAGGCCCAGGGAGTTACATGTTGATACATGAGTTACATGTTGAAAAAACATCAGCAATGCAAACCTGATCAATTGACATCTGTTGCCATGGGGATGAAGGGATGACAGAATGAAACATAAATCGGAATGAAATTTTTTGCCTCATTCGTTCAATTGAAGGATATTTCTGAAAATTAAAACACTGAAATTAAAATTACTGTTTAAAAATAAAGGTGTTCATCTCGTAAATGTTAATTGTTTGAATTGCGAGTTATCTTATTTTAATGTTTCTAGTTATTTGTAATTAAACTTCCGATCGAGTTATCCGTTGTCCTCTCTGTCTCTATGGTTACAATTGTTCTCAGCGTCATAATTGAACCCACAATTGCTGTTCCTTCCATTGTTCGTGAGAAGTGAAACATGAAGGTTGTGTCTCGTCTCATCGCGCTGTTTTTGCTCGTACTCTTATCAATTACCATCTTTCACCCCATTTACCACCATGTACGGGGTGACATCTTCAAAGAGGTGAGTTTTAAAGGGACAGTTTCTTCATGTAATTTTCCCGATATTTATCCACCGGGTTCTCCGTCCAATGTTGAATATTAAATTGATGTGGTGTTGACATGACATAGACTTGATGGGACAAATGACCTTCTCCTGTGTAAAAGTTCCTCTCTTGTCCTTCATGTGTTCAAGTACCGAGAAGGTTCCGTCGTTCGACTCGTTCTTTTTCCTTTTCCATTAAAACTAAACTCTCACCAAAATGTCCACTTTGTGCGATGGTCGTTGCGCGTTTCCGGGAGGACTTCGGTGTCCGCATTTGGGACGTGTCGACGTCATGGCGTCATGCCACTATCGGATCGCGATCGCGTGCTTGCGTGGCCGGCTGACGGCTGTTGTGCCGACGTTCGGCTGACGGCTGTTGTGCCGACGTTCGCCCGTTGGTTGCCGCGTTCGTGGCCTCGCGCGTTCCATCGCCGACCACCCACGATCTCCAAAGCGCCGAGCAGAGACGACAGCGGCTGGAACCGTGGTCCTTCGGACGGGGCGAGGCGCGAGCGTTTGAGAGTTTGGGTGCGAGAGGACCGGGGCCGGCGAGCGAGTCGCGTCGGGGAGACCCCCTTCCCGTACCACGTGTCGGGGCCTAGCTGTTCGATGCCTGCACCATCTCCACGCCATGCTCCCGAGCGAGCAAAGCTAAGAACGCACCACAAGCACACACACCCTCCTTGTTCATTTCGTTTTGTTTGTTTAATAAGTCTGTCGAGTGGGAGTACTCCATATAGGGGGTTTAGAGCATCATAGCATAGCGCGGCATTTCTTTGTTCTCAGAACCGTTAATTAATCATTGTATTTTCTGTATAATTATACTTGAACGCAGTTTTCCGTATGATTTATTTAATATGCAGCAGCATTGGAGACGCCCTGAGAACAGGTTGGACTGCAGGGGTCTTGCGCCGCCCCTCCACCCTGCACAATTGTGTATAGCTTTCTATCTTCGAGTCCGCCATTGAGTTTTCGCCTCGAGAGCTAAGGCCTTCGCGATCGGCCTCCGTGACCGCCTGATTTTCATCAGAGGCGGCCGCACGACAAATGTTTGTCAGGCAGTTGGGATTCGAACCTCGCGGACAATTTTTTTGTCCGGAGGTAGCGAGTCGACGCCGGCTGGGTGAAAAATCCCGCCCAGCATTTGGAACCGAAATTTGTTCATCGTGTCGAGGCGGAGAAATTTGCATCGTCGATTCGGCACACGAAGCGCGATATCGCGTCTTCGGAAAATGTAAATTTTATTTGTGAGGTAAAAATAAATACGCGCGCGGGAAACGACTTTTCCTCAAAGCGGATGTCGGAGGTCGGTGAAATGGAGGTGCGTTGCGAGGCTTCTGTCAGCTCAGAAGGTGAACTGGAGGTAGGGGAATTGGAGGTTAGTCTTGGAACCTCCCCCGTCCTGAGCACCAACCCATCCTCCTCCCCTCCCGGGGAGCCGGGAACAATTGGAGCGGCCGCGATACCCGACCAGATTTGGGATCGATTATTCAGGCTTTCAGGGAGATTAAGGGAATGAGTGAAAAAATGTATTCCCAAAGGAATGAAATGAGGGAAATGAACGATAAATTTGAGGGAATGAATGCTCAGAATGAGCGATTAAATAACAAAATGGATGGAATGAAATAGGGATTTTATGTTAGAGATGACCAATAAAATGGAGTCCCAGGGGAATGAATATAGGGAAGGAATGAAGGGAATGAGTGATCGATTGGAAGGACACAGTGAAGGAATGGGAAAGAAAATTGATGGGTTGAAGGGGGAATTGAATGCCCAGAGTGATAAAATTGATGGATTGAGGGGGGAATTAAAGGAACAGATGGATAGGATGGAAAACAGATTTGATAAAATAGAGGAAATAACAACAACTGGGGGAACGAATTGATAACATTGAGGGGAAAATGCAAAATCAAATTACAGACGGACTGGGTGAATTTGAGGGCAAAGTAGAAACTAAATTCGGTGAAATGGAAAAGTCCATGGGGATAGAGTTAGAGCTAAAGAGGGAAGAATTAACATCGAAAATAGAAGAGGGCATGACCCAGGCTGTCCGAATGGGGGGGGAAATTGGAGGATAGTATTGGCGCCACAAATACCAGAATTGATAAAGTAAATGGAGATCTGGAAGGCCATCGGGGCCGGGTGGATGCCAGAATGCGGCAACAGGTAGAGGAATGGGGACTCCTCAAACAACAAGGGGTCGAATTGGCCGAGGAGGTAACAGGGTTGGAAGCCCGTGTAACGGAGCAGGAGTGGGTGTTTGTTGATAAAGGCCCGTGGGGGCCGCAATTGACTGATGACAGGCTGAGTGATTTGATGAAGGAGCGACTGGAGGCCTGGGACAATACCATCAAAGGAGAGGTTGCTCGGGTCAAACGGTCTGAGGGGAAGAGGTGAGTCGGTCCGTTAAGGATCTCCAGGACGAGATTAAGGTGACCCAAGGGACCCTCCCCACAAACCACATTTGGGCACCAGAGACTCCGAAACCGATTACCCAGTTGGGGGGTGTTTTGGCCTCGGGCTGGATTTGGACAGAGGGGAATCGGGGAGTAGAGTCTCTGGAAAGGCAATCCCCCTTGTGCATTTTGATGGGTCGGGGAGTTTGGAGGCTTTCCTGACACAATTTGAATGTGTGTCTCAGCTCAATGGTTGGGGAGAGCGGGAGCGCATGGGGAATCTGGTGGCAACACTGAGGGGGTCAGCCGCAGACGTGCTAA
The DNA here is from genome assembly GCF_964187855.1 of Myxine glutinosa. Classification (NCBI taxonomy): domain Eukaryota; kingdom Metazoa; phylum Chordata; class Myxini; order Myxiniformes; family Myxinidae; genus Myxine; species Myxine glutinosa. Next base: position 24,423,473 of record NC_136267.1, on the reverse strand, counting down.
TCGTAGTCCCAGAGGGAATATTGACCAGTAAGGGCAACTGTGATGCCTTGAACCACAGGTATGGGACAAGTGCGAGGTGCGACCTGGTCAGGGCACAGCTGCTGCATCGTAGGCAGAAACCAAACGAGACGTTGCAGGAGATGGCCCAGGATATTTACCAATCTGTGAGGATTGCATACCGGGACCTACCCGCACAAGCGTGGGATAAGCTGGCGATAGAGAAATTTATGGCGGCTCTTCCTGACCCCGAGGTCCGGATTCTGGTGGAGTTGCAGGACCCGGCCACGGTGCACCGAGCAGTGGAATGCGCGGCGAGACTGACCTTTTTGAGGAGGTCGAACCGCGCATCAGAGAGGGCACCTGTGACGGTACGGCAGGCGGAGGTGCGGGACCAGGAAGAGAAGCCGGAGGATATGGTCATAGGCCGAATGTTAAGGGGGATCAGCCGCCAGCTGTCAGGTTTGACAGGGGGTAAATTTGCAGGGGGTGAGTCACGGCAGTCTGGTCCAGGTTTGCCATCAGGACGGCCTGATTTTCATCAGGATGGTCCGGGAGTAAGGGATGCTCCGCCTGGGTACCAGAGCGGTCCGTTCATGGGGACTTGTTTTAGATGTGGGAGAAGGGGGCACCGGCAGAGGGATTGTCGGCAACCACCTGGGCCACCTCCTCCTAACAGGCTTCACAGTCCAGACAGGTGGGGGCCCCCAGTGGGTCCACAGGTGCCAGAAAGAGGACCATCACCTATGCCTGGGCCTGTCGCAATAGAGTGTGCGGGAAACTAGAATGAGCTGAGCGTACGGGGCCATGCTCGGCTGGGATTGAGTTTCCTGGTGGAACACGACTGCCAACTAGACTTTGGGCATGGTCATATGTAGTTGGGCACTGAGAGGCTGCAGTTGGTGGGAATGGGGGATGACCAGGAGGTGCAGGGGACGTGGCTAGAGGTGCCACACACTGTGACCGTGCCTCCCAGGTCCGAGACAGTGGTGATGGCAGAGTTAGCAGCAGGTACTCAACCCATTGGCCAGCTGAGGCTTGTGGAGTCGTGGTCCTCGCAGGGGACCGAGGGATTGATGGTGGGTTGCACCCTCGTAGACACCCGTGGGCCTATGTTGGCAGTTAGGCTGCTCATCTTGTCCGACAGCCCTCGCACTGTAAGGGGCGGAGCCATCGTAGCCAAATGCAGTCGTGTAGTAGAGGTCACTGGAGGAAGTGGATTCACATGCTTGCCAGTACAGCCGGAAAGAGGGGAAATTTTGGGGAAATGTGATTGGCCAGAGGGAGTGTGGGACATGATGACACGCTCTGAAGAGGGCCCAACATCGGAGCAGGTAGAGATATTGCACAATTTGGTTGGTAAGAACTTAGATGTTTTTTTCTCTCTCTCCCGAGGATGTTGGACGCACAGGTCTTGTCAGGCACCAAATTAGCACTGGCGAGGCGAGGCCGGTTTAATTTGAAGCCACGCCCAAGCCAGGCCCAGAGTTGCGTGTTGATTTGAAGCCACGCCAGGCCCAGAGAGTGAGATGTTGATTTGAAGCCAAGCCAGGCCCAGAGAGTGATATATTGATTTGAAGCCAAGCCAGGCCCAGAGAGTGACATGTTGATTTTAAGCGAAGCCAGGACCAGAGAGTGACATGTTGCTTTGAAGCCAAGCCAGGCCCAGAGAGTGACATGTTGATTTGAAGCGAAGCCAGGCCCAGGGAGTTTCATGTTGATTTGAAGCCAAGCCAGGCCCATGGAGTTTCATGTTGATTTGAAGCCAAGCCAGGCCCAGAGAGTGACGTTGATTTGAAGGCAAGCCAGGCCCAGTGAGGTACATGCTGATTTGAAGCCAAGCCAGGCCCATGGAGTTTCATGTTGATTTGAAGCGAAGCCAGGCCCATGGAGTTTCATGTTGATTTGAAGCCAAGCCAGGCCCAGAGAGTGACATGTTGATTTTAAGCGAAGCCAGGACCAGAGAGTGACATGTTGCTTTGAAGCCAAGCCAGGCCCAGAGAGTGACATGTTGATTTGAAGCGAAGCCAGGCCCAGGGAGTTTCATGTTGATTTGAAGCGAAGCCAGGCCCATGGAGTTTCATGTTGATTTGAAGCCAAGCCAGGCCCAGGGAGTTACATGTTGATTTGAAGACACGCCGGGCCCAGGGAGTTTCATGTTGAAAAAACATCAGTAATGCAAACCTGATCAATTAACATCTGTTGCCATGGGGATGAAGGGATGACAGAATGAAACATAAATAGGAAATAATTTTTTTGCCTCATTCGTTCAATTGAAGGATATGTCTGAAAATTAAAATATTGAAATTAAAATGACTGTTTATAAATCAAAGTGTTCATCAAGTAAATTTTAAATGTTTTAATTGCGAGTTATCTTATTTTAACGTTTATAGTTATTTGTAATTCAACTGTTCGATCGAGTTATCCGTTGTCCTCTCTTTCTCTATGGTTACAATTGTTCTCAGTGTTATTTAATTGAACCCACAATCGCTGTTCCATTGTTCGTGAGAAGTGAAACATGGAGGTTGTATCTCGTCTCATCACGCTCTTTTTGCTTGTACTTTTATCAATTGCCATCTTTCACCCCATTTACCACCATGTACGGGGTGACATCTTCAAAGAGGTGAGTTTTAAACGGACAGTGTATTTATGTAATTCCCCCGATATTTATCCACCGAGTTCTCCGTCCAATGTTGAAGATTAAATCTACCGTCTTCTACCGACTCCTCTCTGGCCATGCCCCCCCAGCTCTCTCTGGGCTCTGTCCCGCAAATATTCCTACAGGTCGCACAAGATCTGCCTGCAACCCTCTTATGGTTAAACTGCCAAAATCAAAACTCTCTGCTCACCTTCACTCCTTCATTCCTCTTTTCTCCCGCCTCTGGAACAAACTCCCTCACTCTCTTCAATCCCACTCCACCCTCCAGGTCTTTAAAACAGCTGTTCACCACCATCTCTTATCTTCCCACATCCAAAACCTTGATCTTTTCTACCCCCGCTAATTTCACCCCAATTCCACTTTTTTGAAATACTAACTTCTGTCCTGGAAGTCCTTGGTGTCCTTGTGTTTTATACTTCTCCCACCCCCCCCCCCTTTCCCGCGCCCCCCCCCCCCAAGCCCTCTCCCTCCCACACATCTCCCTGCTCTCAAATGTTATGTTTGTGTGCTTCCCCTTCTCTCCCCATCTTGTCTTCCGCTCCCTCTTTTTATATATTTTGTTTGTCTGGTTGATTTGTTTGTGAAATAAATGTTAGCTCTTTCACGAGCCTCGATTCAGTATACAAAAAAAAACAAACGAACAAAAAAAAAAACCACTTTGACGAGTATTGGTTAGTTTGGGTTGAAAACACTTTGACGAGTACTGGTTAGTTTATGTTGAAATCACTTTTAGAGTATTGGTTAGTTTGTGTTGAAAACACTTTGACGAGTATAAGCTAGTTTGGGTTGAAGTCAATTTGATTCGTATAAGTTAGTTTGGGTTGAAGTCACTTTGACGAGTATAAGTTCGTTTGGGTTGAAACCCCTTTGATGAGTATAAGTTAGTTTGGGTTGAAACCAATTTGACGAGTAAAAGTTAGTTTGGGTTGAAGTCACTTTGACGAGTATAAGTTTATTTGTGTTGAAAACACTTTGACGAGTATAAGTTAGTTTGGGTTGAAGTCACTTTGACGAGTATAAGTTAGTTTGGGTTGAAGTCACTTTGACGAGTATAAGTTTATTTGTGTTGAAAACACTTTGACGAGTATAAGTTAGTTTGGGTTGAAGTCACTTTGACGAGTATAAGTTAGTTTGGGTTGAAGTCAATTTGATTCGTATAAGTTAGTTTGGGTTGAAGTCACTTTGACGAGTACAAGTTAGTTTGGGTTGAAACCCCTTTGACGAGTATAAGTTAGTTTGGGTTGAAACCAATTTGACGAGTATAAGTTAGTTTGGGTTGAAGTCACTTTGACGAGTATAAGTTTGTTTGGGTTGAAGTCACTGACGAGTATTGGTTAGTTTGTGTTGAAAACACTTTGACTAGTATAAGTTAGTTTGGGTTGAAGTCACTTTGACGAGTATAAGTTAGTTTGGGTTGAAACCAATTTGACGAGTATAAGTTAGTTTGGGTTGAAACCAATTTGACGAGTATAAGTTAGTTTGGGTTGAAGTCACTTTGACGAGTATAAGTTCGTTTGGGTTGAAACCCCTTTGACGAGTATAAGCTAGTTTGGGTTGAAGTCACTTTGACGAGTATAAGTTAGTTTGGGTTGAAGTCACTTTGACGAGTATAAGTTTGTTTGGGTTGAAGTCACTGACGAGTATTGGTTAGTTTGTGTTGAAAACACTTTGACTGGTATAAGTTAGTTTGGGTTGAAGTCACTTTGACGAGTATAAGTTAGTTTGGTTTGAAGTCACTTTGACGAGTATAAGTTAGTTTGGGTTGAAGTCAATTTGATTCGTATAAGTTAGTTTGGGTTGAAGTCACTTTGACGAGTATAAGTTAGTTTGGGTTGAAACCCCTTTGACGAGTATAAGTTAGTTTGGGTTGAAGTCACTTTGACGAGTATAAGTTAGTTTGGGTTGAAATTACTTTGATGAGTGTTGGATCGTTTGGGTTGAAATCCTTCAAGCAACTCACGTGCCGAAATCCCACGTGTGTGTTTTGTGAGATTTTGTGAGGTCTCGAACAGGTTTACTTGTTTCAGTGGATGACTTTTTCATTTATGAAGTAAATTTATCATAAAATGTTCCACCAGAAGTTAAATTTAATGATCCGATCTGCCTGAAATTTCTGGAGATCAACACTTTGATGTGTGTGATCAGTGGAACTGCCACTTTATAACTTTTTGGCAGTGATGACCGGGTAACCAAGACGTCCCACTTTCATCAGACATGTGACCCACGACGCACACAAGCACAACAGCAGGAGAGAACAGGGACGTTGGTAGATCTGTGGAAGGGAGAGAGCTGGGGGAGGGGTTAGGGGAGTGGTACACAGTATAAAGTACAAGTTAGTACAAAGTACAAGTTGGTGTCCTTGTGTTTTATACTTCTCCCACCCCCCACCCCACTTCCCACGCCTCCTCCCCCTAAGCCCTCTCCCTCCCACACATCTCCCTGCTCTCAAATGTTGTGTTTGTGTGCTTCCCCTTCTCTCCCCATCTTGTCTTCCGCTCCCTCTTTTTATATATTTTGTTTGTCTGGTTGATTTGTCTGTGAAGTAAATGTTAGCTCTTTCACGAGCGTCGATTAAGTATACAACAACAACAAAAAAAAAAAAGCAAAGGCACACCACTAGGAGTTTCAGGAAATAATTTGGAGATTGAAAGAGACGAATTTGTGCTGTTTTAACGGGGGTAGAAAAGATCAAGGTTTTGGATGGGGTATCCCTCCAGGCCTCCAGGTATCCCTCCCTCCAGGCCTGAACCAAAATAAGAGATGGTGGTGAACAGCTGTTTTAAAGACCTGGAGGGAGGAGTGGGATTGAAGAGAGTGAGGAAGTTTGTTCCAGAGGTGGGAGAAAAGAGGAATGAAAGAGTCAAGGTGAGCAGAGAGTCTTGATTTTGGCAGTTTTACCAAAGGAGGGTTGCTGGCAGATCTTGTGCGTCCTGGAGGAATATTTGGGGAGCAGAGCACAGACAGAGCAAGGGGAGCTAGGCCGGAGAGGAGTCGGTAGAAGACAGCCGATCAACCTGCCTGCGGTGAGCGAGTCAAAAACCTTCAGAATCAGCTTCATCGCGGGAGATTCCAATGATTCTGAATGCTTTGGTTTCAACCGTGGAAGCTGAGCGAGGTGTGAGGAAGGAGCACCAGCCCAGAGGGGAGAGCATTATTCCATTAAGCTGTGGATGAAAGCCTTGTATGTGGTGAGGAGGTCAGAAGTGCCCAGAAAGGAATTCGCATGACGGAGGATGCCCAGTCGGCGACTGGCTTTGGAGGCCAGCTTGGAAATGTGGTTTTCCCAGGAAAGATCATGGCGAATAGTGAGACCCAAAAGCTTGAGTGACAGAACTTCTTTGAGGGATTGTTGAGAATATAGCTGGGAGGATTGTCCAGATGGTCTTTTCGGAGAGACAGTGAGATTCCAGTGAGAAAAAATTACAAATTTCTGATGTAACTACTGCTGGGAAAGCAATGGCAAACCACCCAGGATAACATTTGCACTCAGTAGAGACCATACCTCCGCCAGGTGAACGGTTTACGCTTTGTATCCCACTGATAGGTCGTATCTGGATGCAGGCCTGAACCAAAATCGAATCAGTTTGTTTTTGTCACCGAACCAATTTATGCACCAAGTTTCATCCAAATCCGTCCTTAATTTTTTGAGACATTCTGCTATTTATTGTTTTTGGCCCTATTTCCCAATGGTGAAGAATCACTTAAAAATTATTCTCGGCGGATCTGAAGCCGGATCTTCCCCAAAATTTAATCATTTCGTCCGTGTCACATACACTACTTTTCTGCCAAATTTTGTCCGAATCCGTCCACACTTTTTGAGATATCTTGTTCACAGACAGACAGGAAGGG
>NC_136267.1:24269468-24414468 GCF_964187855.1 Myxine glutinosa | reverse complement strand
TTAGATATACATGTACATTCGCGATATGGGGTGATATATTCTAAACCTGCTAAAAAAAAAATTACTACACATATTTAGTCTTATTATTACATACAGGTGATATTTGTTTTGTCAAAAACTCAGCTATTGCCGTGAAAAAGAGCTGTGTGGTGATATTAAAAGTGGTATGGCAATGCATATTACAAGCCAACACTGCATATAAGAGCTAACATTATAAGTAAGACAAACCAATGCTGTCGTTCTCTGAATTTTAATAACTTTTAGAAAGGAGTGTGGGCATATCCAATATTTTTTAAAGGGTGCCGAGAGCAATGTAGGACTTCTAGGTGGACGAGAGCAATGGACGAGAAGGACTTCTTCTAGGACGAGAGCAATGTAGGCCGGTGTAGGACTTCCAGTCGACATATAGTCTAACACACTTAAAACAAATTCTGTACGTGGTATTGCCATATTTCTATAGTGTACAACTTTAGTTTTATCGACATTTATATTCAATTTCCATTGTAATGATTTAACAAGCTGCAAGTCAGCTTCTGTCTCTGACATAAGGAAAACGTCATCGGCATCTAGTAAGATTGAAACGTTCATTTATTACTACACCCTTGCCCAGAACTCTGATGGATATTGCCTGATCGATTAATATGTTTCATAGCTGGCGACTTAATTAACACTTAATTTTCGACTGCGCCAAGCCGTAATTAAACAGAGAAAAAACTTTAAAAAATACCTGCAGTGTGCACGGTTCGTCTAGTCGAACAGATATGGAAAAGCACAGATACGACGTCGTATTCACCATAACTTGTTTAATTTCACCAGGAACACGATGAGGCCAACACAGTAAACATTCAGTACAAAACTTGGTTCATACATTCAGTACAGAACATGATTCATACATTCAGACCGTAAGAAAACTCTGCCCGTAATACAACACTCTGACCAGACCAACACTTCATCCCACTACGTTCACTCCTCACAAGTGAAACTCATCTTCAACCTCTTTTTGTCATCAGCTCGCCCCCTCTCAAACTGATTCACATCGAAATGTTCCTGCAATCATACAATGAGTGTCCTTGATGTATTTATTTATTGAAATTTTTATTCTAACACAACACAGTTTAATTTTAATGAGCTGTCATGTACTAGTACTTCCACAACAGAAAATCACATGGACAATCTTCCGGAAGATGGCCAGACAAATCGCGAGCTCTATCGACCACATGTATATTGATATCAAACAGGGATAACAGCTTTTGAAAGTTGAGCCAGTTTTAAATGTGGGTACACAAATACACCTGTTTTACTGCATTAATCACCGAGAAATATTGTATGTTTTGGGAACGATAGCTGTCACCAGGTTAAATATATAGGGATTGTCCAATGTGCAAAATCTTCCATCATTACAATTTGGCCATAAATCCCGGGGTGGGAAATATTTGAGCAAATATGCCACAAGACGCATGAGCACTGTACAAAGCAAACAATAACTCGTCAAATTTTGGACGTATGGATGGCTGCACAACCCGCAAAAAAATTGAGCAGGTCCCCCCCTAAAATTGCTTTTATGATTTCCGATTAGGCTAAAGATTTTAAACCAAAAAAATAACTTGCCTCGGAATAAGTTTTGAATGGACGGACAGACAACTGAAAACAAAACGGACCATGGGTTTCCCACCCCTATAAAATCAAAATTAATTCCCTCTGAAAAAGTACAGTGACATTGCCCGCAGACTACCCAACCGCAGACCAGGCAATGTCACTGTACCGGGACATTTCATCAATCAATGACAATATGCGGTCCGCTAGGACTACCCGAAAAAAATTGAGCAGGGTTCTTCCCACGGAAATGCATTTTTGGTCAGCTCCTTGAAGATTATAAACAAACACAAATCACTTCCCTTTAAAAGGGTTTTCAACGGACAGACAACCAAAAAAAAACGGAGCAGATAGAATTGCTTTTGAACATCGATCATCAAGCGGCGTGGGCCTACCTGGCAGAGTCTCGAGGAGTCGATCGCTTTCCAGCTCTTTCGTCTGACTTTCGCTTCCCAAATTTGTCTTCTGACTTTATCACTTGGAAATCTATACATCTTATATTTCCCAGATTGGTTTGAACAACCAAAAGCAGAACAACCAGTCATTTTGTTTGGCAATAAACAACATTCCCGTACCAAGCTGACGTTCACGCACGGTGAAGTTAGACACAAAATGGCGCCACGAAATCACGTGACCAGAAATCCCGGGTCAGCACATGGCGCAACTCTCTTTATACAGGGACTCTAATATAAACTAGAAGGGCACGAGGAAGAGCGCAAACCTCCATCAGGCTGAACAGTTTTCATTTTGTATTCCACTGATAGGCCGGATCTGATCTGGACAATACTCATTCGTAATTATACTGGAAAATACTGGACAATCCCAGGTAATGCCACTCTCATTCGTATTCCTCCGAGTCCCCCCCCCCCCCCCGTCCCCTTGTCATTGCCATATGTGGGCTGGTGCTTCAGCTTGTCACCTTTCTCTTTTTGACAATATCCAGCGACATGCGGCCATTCTGGTGGGACAGGAGTTGGCAACATCTCTGGAACCTCTCTCAGTCCGCCGCTCTGTTCTTTCCTTCAGCCTTTTCAACAGATATTACCACGGAATGTGCTCTGAGGGTCTATCACAGGTTGTTCCACTGGTCATTCTTTCAGTCGCCCGACACGTTTGGCAGTTTCTTCCTGTCCATATACCGTGTCTGTCCCAAGGACTAAGACTATGAGGGATTCTTCTCGTTTTTTCCCCCCCGCTCGCCATCACTGGAGCAGTTTACCTGCATCTTGCTTTCCCCTCGATACCAAACTACCTCAATTCAAGAGGAATGTTAATCGATTCCTCCTTTGTAGCTAATATCCACACTATCCTTTGTTGGAACCGCCTAACTTCAGTGGCCTTCAAGGCTTTGTGGTGAGGGGTATCTCATGAAAATGTATTACCGTGTGGCGGACACGAAAGCTCACTGGCGCGAGGGCATCATTCCGCGCACCAAGTGGGCGGCGGCCACACCCGAGGGGTAGGCGTGGCCGCGGGATATACACCGGGCGCGCAGCCCGGAACGCTCCAGTGTTACAGTGGAGCTCTTGAATAAAGACTCTTACAACTTACCGCGTTGTCCACTTCCTCCTTGCTTACAAGCAGCGCGCGTAACACCGCGCTTCATTGGTGACCCTCCGACGTTCTGGTCAGCCGTCGCTGACCACCCGAATATGCCATCGCAATGGCAAACAACGCGGTCCAAATGAAACTCCCCGAGTTCTGGGAGACGCAAGCCGAAGTCTGGTTCCTGCAGGCAGAAGCCCAGTTCCGACTTCGAGGCATCACGGTGGACGAGACCAGGTACTGCCACGTGGTCGCTTCCCTCGGGCCCGGCACGGCCAGCCGCGTCGTGTCGGTCCTGAGGAATCCACCGGCCGACGGCAGGTACGAGGCGATCAAGCGTCTCCTCCTCGCCACGTTCGGCCTCACGGTGGACGCACGGGCCGACCGCCTCCTGGACCTCCCCGAGCTCGGTGACACGCGACCGTCGGTCCGCATGGACCATATGCTGTCGTTGTTGGGCGATGAAACCCCGAACGCTCTTTTCCGGGCGTTATTTCGACGCCAGCTGCCGGCACGAGTCCGCCTCGCGTTGGCCGGTTCTGTGACGACAGAACCCCGGGCTCTCGCTGCCGAAGCCGACAGGTTCTTCGCGGCTTTGGACGCGCAGGTGAGTTTTGGCGCAGCCGCCACGCATCCCGAGGCTGACCCTGATGCTGATGCACCACACCTCGGGGATCCCGAGGCTGACGCACGCCGCGTGGCGGCCGCCACGCCACGCCCACCACCACCACGAAAACCGCGGCCTCCGCCTTCGCCGCAAACCTGGTGCCATTTCCACACCAGGTTTGGCCACAAGGCGAGGGATTTGTTGTCCGCCACACGCGCGCGTGCGTGGGAATTCTGGGGGGGCGTGTGTGGCGGACACGACAGCTCACTGGCGCGAGGGCATCATTCCGCGCACCAAGTGGGCGGCGGCCACACCCTAGTGGTAGGCGTGGCCGCGGGATATACACCGGGCGCGCAGCCCGGAACGCTGCAGTGTTACAGTGGAGCTCTTGAACAAAGACTCTTACAACTTACCGCGTTGTCCGCTTCCTCCTTGCTTATAAGCAGCGCGCATAACACCGCGCTTCATTACCATTTATAATTACCATTTAGAACCCATTAAAATTGTCTTTTAGAACCCATTAAAATTACCCTTTGGAACCCATTAAAATTACCTGGAACCCTTTAGAAAGTGGTTTAAGGAGACGGGGTTTTGCAGACAGTTTTAAGGAGGTTGTGCGTGTGTGTGTGTGTGTGTGTGTGTGTGTGTGTGTGTTTGTGTGTGTGTGTGTGTGTGTGTGTGTGTGTGTATATACCTATAACAATAAAAGGCAGTGTCCATCCTTTCGTCCATCTGTCTCCTCCATAACTCCAAAACGACGAAACCTAGCGGCCCCAAACTTTGCATGCATGCATCCACCTGGACCTCCAACTGATTGCAATGATGAAAACTGGGTGTTTTCGTGTGTGAAACACCCTTTTTGAAGATGATTAACGAGGTGCTCGTAAGAAAAAAAAACCGATGTGGTGGTTTACCAATATGTCGGCCGGCCATCTTGGCACCTTGTTGGCTACTGCACCTAGCTGGGTTCTTAAGCCGCCATTTTGTTTTGGCCCCCTCAAATGTGCCTTGGAAACACGATCGATTAATCATTGCGTAATTGAAGCATCTTACTATCATTCACCAAATGTCCGTCTGTCCGTCCGTCCGTTCACAGGTACCGCAAAAAACAGCTGAACCGATCGCAACGATATTTTGGGTGGGTAATCATGGGACGCCATGGAGTAAAATAGGCTATATTGTTTTTCCAATTTCACTTTTGGTCAACAGCATTTTCAGGTTTGGACTCCCGCATAACGTTATTTTCATGGGTACCGCACAAATGGCTGCACCGATTGCAACCTGACGAATGAAAACACACAGTTAAAAATAATTACCTCGGACAAATACCTTTCATTAGGACATGGGTTGAATCCCTGCTTGAGAGATTGCCTACCCCCCTCCTCCCCACCATCACGGTCGTCTCTCCAACTCACAATCCCACGAGATATGCGGAAAGGACGACCCAAAACCAATTATCTTCTTTTTGATTCGTATATAAACATCATTAAAAGTAAATAATGACCTCGGCCAAAGTTCAAACGACATGGGTTTAATCTCTCCATGAGATAATTCCACACAGCTGTTTGGGCGGTGTATAAGCTAATAGATCACTGTCTCCATCAATCTTGCCAAGGCCGTAACACCTATCGGCTCAAAATCCTTTTAACTGTTGACTTGGTAGTTTTTACAATGAAGGAAACATTAATAATGTTGTTAAAAGTTTATTTTGTGATTAATTCGTGGGACCGTGGTGATTGGCGTTATGTTGTTTGGAATGAAAAAAGAGATATCGAGTTCAAGTGAATGAGGAAATGCCGTGATGGTTTCGACTTTCTAAACGTGAAATTCGCGGATCGCCATATGCAGATTCACCATGGTCCCACGATCGATGTTTCTATACGTGAATGTACCCGTTTGTTTGCGTACGATAATGTTTTTCATGGAAGTCCTTCCCGAACTTGCTGTCCATGTTTGACGTGTGACTGAAGGTGCTACAGGAATATGGAATTTATTGGTTTCATGCTTTAGCATTCGTCGTTTCTGCATTGTCTGTTTGCTTCTGGCCTCTCACCCATGCGTAGCACGGGTACCTCACTAGTCCTTTTAAATCAGAAAATAAAAAGAAATGGCATTTTGGAAAATGAATTTTGGAGAATGAAATGGAAAATAAAAATAAATAAAGAAAAAGAAATAACTGCAGTCAAGCGCTTCCTCCAGCCATGAATGAGCTTCCTCCACCTCTCTACTGGAAGTTTGGCCCACTCTTTTGCAAACTATTCCAGTTCTCCCAGATTTGAAGGGTGCCTTCTCCCAACAGCTGTTTTCAGATCTCCCCACAGGTGTTCAATGGGATTTAGATCTGGACTCATTGCTGGCCACTTCAGAACAGTCCAGCGTTTTGTCTTGAACCATTCCTGGGTGCTTTTGAAGTCTGTTTGGGGTCATTGTCCTGCTGCAAGCCCAATGTCCTTCGACGGAGACTTAGCTTTCTGACACTGGGTTGAACATTGTGCTACAAAATGTCTTGGTAATCTCCTGATTTAATGATGCCATGCACACATTCAATGCACCCAGTGCCAGAAGCAGCACAGCAACCCCAAAACATCACTGATCCTCCTCCATGTTTGACTGTAGGGAAGGTGTTCTTTTCTTTGAAGGCTTCATTTTGTTTTCTGTAAACAGATGATGTGCTTTGCCAAAAAGCTCTAATTTGGTCTCATCGGTTCACAGGACATTCTCCCAGAAGTAATTTGGCTTGTTCAGGTGTGTTTTGGCAAACTCCACTCGGGCTTTCTTTTGTCTCTCTCGCAGCAGTGGGGTTCTATCAAAGAACCCTCTTTCATCGACTTGTTGATGGATGCTGCGAGTTGAAACTGCCGTACCTTGTGTCTGAAGGTCAGCTTGAATCTGTTTGGCCTTTGATCAAAATGCTTTCTCCACCATTTGAACAATCTTTCGCTGCAATTTTCGATCAAGTTTTCTCTCACGGCCACGTCCAGGGAAGTTGGTTGCAGTGCCATGGGCCTTACACTTCCTGATAACATTGCGTATGGTGTTCACTGGAAGATCCAGGTATCTGGAGATGGACTTGCAGCTTTGAGATTGTCCATGCTTGGCTACAATCTTGTGTCTGACCTCCTCAAACAATTCTCTGGTTTTCTTTCTTTTCTCCATATTGTTGAAATGAAGATCAAATAGCTGTATGTTGAAATATGTTGAAAAAGTCAAAACTTTACATGGGGTGTACTTACTTTTTCACGTGACTGTATATATATATATATATATATATATATATATATATATATATATATATACATATATATGTATATATATATACATATACATATATATATATATATATATATATATATATATATATATATATATATTGTTACGGAACCCAACGTCGGCCTCTGTTCCCCTTATCGAGGGGGGATTAATCCCCTCGTCTATGACTGACCGACGTGGTCCCTGACGCTGCACAGCTCCCTCCGGAGAGACAGGTGCGCAACCCCGTTCGCAACCGCGGACAGATGTTAATTGCCGAGCGGTTTAGCAACCGCGGCACGAACTATTAACAAGAACTAGACCCGATTCGTAACGTTGGCCAAATCGTGCCACAGGTATTCAATGAGGGAAAAGACAAGGGCGAAACGGATGTAAAGGAAAGAAGAACAAAGGTAGGAAATACAAATATAATTTATTACTAGCTATTATTTACACAATAAATAGAACCAAGGAGGAGGAAGGATAATAAAATAAATACAGAAGGATGGAAGAACCAGAAGACACAGTGCAAATATTTAGCTTACCTATAAACAGTCTTACTTAACCCAGGACAAGACACACAAAACAGACGACAATCAAACTCACACGAATGGGGAATGGAAGCAGGAACGAATGGCTGGAAGGAGAGGAAGGTTCAGCTGGACGCTGGCTGGAGCTTGATCCCGCACGGGACGTCGGGCTGGACCTCGACGGCCACAGATGCCACTGCAATCTGGTTCCCGCGTAGCAGCGGGTCGAAGCTGCGTGGTCTCAAAGCTGCGTGGTGGATTCAAAGCTGCGTGGTGGATTCAAAGCTGCGTGGTGGACTCAAAGCTCATCTCCCATCTGCCGCATCTCTCTCGTGGGGGCGTTGCGTGACGGGTTCTCTCTCTGCAGAACTGCTCGTGGGGCTCCTCTACTCATCTCTCGTGGGGGCGTCGGGGCCGCGGGTTATATAGGCCACACCCTCGAACCTTCGCGAACCTCCCCGAGCGTTCTCTCTCCACCCTCTCAAGCCAAACCCCTTGTACTTGGTTGGTTGTTCGGGGCTGGCTCACTCCTCCCCTCTATAACGAGGTGGAGACACGCCTTTCTTCTCCGAGATTACCTCGGGTGATGGCGGCAAATGTAGTTGGCAATGCGAATGGCAATGACGCAGTTGGAAATGGAGGTTTTGGGAATGGGAATGAAAGGGAATCTATCTTATTTCAATTTGATGCAATGCAGTGTTAACTAGTGGGAACAGAGCCTTCAACTACATAGACTAAGGAGATAACTGTTTGGAAGGATATATGATTTGCTACGTGCATGTTCATGGCTTAACTAGGAGGACGACCTTTGACCTTTACACACAACACGGAGGGTGATATTTACAACAATTCTCATGACACAACAATAAAAAAAAACACAGCAATTCTCAAATCCACAACAATATATATATTTATATATATATTGTTGGGATTGTGCCATAAAGGCAAACTCCCTATAGTCAATTTGCACAACAGCATGTAGCCTGCAGTAGTCAGTTATGTCTTATTGAATGTAAAGATTAGCCCTTTCCCATTGAGTCGTAAAAAAAGACCAAATATGCGTTGAGTTAGGCAGGATGTCGAACCTTGGTTGGTTAAGGGAAGCCATAACACCAGATGTGCAGAAAGGCATGGCCAAAAGCACGGCCCACGTGACCAATGGCGAGCCGGGAACCCGTCGCCATGATGCGACAAGCCTCAGCCAATGGGAGGCTCTGGAACATTTTGAAGGGCGGGACCAGTTCTGATAATAGCCCACGCGCAGGCATTATCATCCTCTTGCTTTATGGGACTTGACGGAGGACATACCTGAGCTCTTGCCCCTTTCGCCACGCCCAGGACGAGACCTCGCTTGCTTTTTCATATCTCCCACGACACGTGTTTGGCCTTTGTTCGACGCCCGACAACCATCGCATCTGCGCCGATCTTTTGCGCCATCTGGCTGACCCGCAAGCGTTGGCATTTTCTGCACGACTCATCTGCGCTGAAGTTCATCTACCTGTGCGAAGTTCGTCTGTGCCAACTTCGAGGCGGCGGTTCGTCCCGGCGGACCTGACTTCATCGAACTGCGAGCCGCACACACCAGACCACGTGCTCACCAGCAAGGAATCCCAGCACGTACATCGGTACGCCCTTTAACCAGAGTGCTATTCCATGAGTGTGTGTCAGAGTGTGAAGGTGCCAGTGGGGTTTCTTAGGATAGGTAAGAATGGTTAAGGTAAATCTTCATCTCTGTTTCTCTGTGCCTTCCAAATAAAAGGCTGTACATTTTGTTCCTACTTCCAACCTGCCCGGTACGTATTTTCTCCATTGGCCTAGCATCATCCGGGACCGAATTTGGCTAGACTCAGGTCCATAAATCTCGTGGGGTAACGCCGCTTTCCACACCGTGCAAAACCGCTCGGCACGCAATTGAATAAGGTGTGGTCTAGTGGTTAGGATTAGACGCTCTCACCGCAGCAGCCCCTCGTACCTCCGGCCCCCGCAACAATATATATATATATATATATATATATATATATATATATATATATATATATATATATATATATATATATATATAGTCACGTCTGCAGCTCCCATTAACACAAAAACCTCAGCGCCGAGACCATAGTTTCAGGAAATGTACCATACGATCTTTTATTGCACTGTGTTCAATTAATTGATTCTGACTTTACTGTTCTCATTGGTTCATTCAATTGGGCTAAAATAATGGTGGCAAACGCACACAAAAACATATGGCTGAAACACCTTTTCTTACCTTTTAAAGGATTTATTTATAAAGTAAACACGGAAGAGGGCAACACGATGCTATAGACAGAAACAAATGAACCAAGCAACGCAAATGCACACACACAAAGAGGTAAAAGGCAATATTCAAACTTATGTACAATGATTGGAAAAAAGGAATTCCTAACCCACTCGGCTCCACAGATCACACTCATGCAACAAAACAATTGTAGGCAAGACTTCCCATTTTCTGATGGATGCCAGACTCAAAAGAGATCGCTTTGGGAAACAGGTGCGAGATAATAGCTCCCAAGAGCCAAAACGAGCATGATGAAGATGGTGTTTGGTGTGCAATGCCAGCGATGATTCGTCTCCTAAACCAGGCATTGTGGACCCCTTTGTTCTTTTTGCGATCGCCTCCTGGTCTGCTTTGCGTCTTCTCCCTCCATGCTCCACAAACACAGGGTGATCCCAACTTGGGTCAATCCCAAGTTAAAATTCCGTCATCAGGTTAAAATCATACGGATCGTGATGGCCAGACAGATGTGTGTCTCTCTCATGAGATGCTTTTGCCCATTAGCCAAGCCTACCACATGAGGTGTTCCCGCCCACAAATTAAGGTCTAAACTGTCTGTAAATTACATACACTGCCTCCTCAGCATCACATGCAACAAACGACTTAACCTGATAGGTCCCTGTCATGGCAATCTAACCGCTACTCGAAACATACGGAATATACGACACTTACCACACTCTGGCTATGGACCCCCCCCCCTCCTTTTCTATGCAATATATATATATACTAGTGGGGTCACCCATGGGAATCCCACCGGCATGGACGTGTGTGACATTTGGACATCTTGATTTAGATGCTGCACATTAAATTTTACAAAATGGTTACTGGCAATTCATCAGATCCAGAAATGGTGTAATGAACACAATTTATTTATTTCACATAATATGTGACCCCTCACTCCTCTCCACCCGACACTCTCCTCTCTCCACCCTCATGCCTCTCCAATCCCACTCCTCCTCAAACTCCCCTCCAATACATCCTCACACTCCCCTCCAATACCTCCTCACACTCCTCTCCAATACTTCCTCACACTCCTCTCCAATACTTCCTCACACTCCTCTCCAATCCCTCACACTCCTCTCCAATCCCTCACACTCCTCTCCAATCCCTCACACTCCTCTCCAATCCCTCACACTCCTCTCCAATTCCTCGCACTCCCCTCCAATCACTCATCACTCTCCTCTCCAATCACTCCTCACTCTCCTCTCCAATCGCTCCTCACTCTCCGCTCCAATCGGCCCTCACTCTCCAACTCCTTGCTCCTCACTCTCCAACCCCTCCCTTCTCGCTCTCCAACCCCTCGCTCCTCGCTCTCCAACCCCTCGCTCCTCGCTCTCCAACCCCTCGCTCCTCGCTCTCCAACCCCTCGCTCTTCGCTCTCCAACCCCTCGCTCCTCGCTCTCCAACTCCTCGCTCCTCGCTCTCCAACCCCTAGCTCCTCGCTCTCCAACCCCTGGCTCCTCACTCTCCAACCCCTCGCTCCTCGCTCTACAACCCCTCGCTCGTAGCTCTCCAACCCCTAGCTCCTCGCTCTCCAACCCCTAGCTCCTCGCTCTCCAACCCCTCGCTCTCCAACCCCTCGCTCTCCAACCCCTTGCTCTCCAACCCCTAGCTCCTCGCTCTCCAACCCCTCGCTCCTCACTCTCCAACCCCTCGCTCCTCGCTCTCCATCTCCTCGCTCTCCATCTCCTCGCTCTCCAACTCCTCGCTCCTCACTCTTCAACTCCTCGCTCCTCACTCTCCAACCCCTCGCCCCTCACTCTCCAACCCCTCGCTACTCACTCTCCAACCCCTCACTCCTCACTCTCCAACCCCTCCCCCCTCTCTCCAACCCCTCGCCCCTCACACCTCACTCTCCAACTCCTCGCTCCTCACTCTCCAACCCCTCACTCCTCACTCTCCAACCCCTCCCCCCTCTCTCCAACCCCTCGCCCCTCACACCTCACTCTCCAACTCCTCGCTCCTCACTCTCCAACCCCTCGCCCCTCGCTCTCCAACCCCTAGCTCCTCGCTCTCCAACCCCTCGCTCCTCACTCTCCAACCCCTCGCTCCTCGCTCTCCATCTCCTCGCTCTCCATCTCCTCACTCTCCAACTCCTCGCTCCTCACTCTCCAACTCCTCGCTCCTCACTCTCCAACCCTCGCTCCTCACTCTCCAACCCCTCGCCCCTCACTCTCCAACCCCTCGCTACTCACTCTCCAACCCCTCACTCCTCACTCTCCAACCCCTCCCCCCTCTCTCCAACCCCTCGCCCCTCACTCTCCAACTCCTCGCTCCTCACTCTCCAACCCCTCGCCCCTCACTCTCCAACCCCTCGCTCCTCGTTCTCCAACCCCTCGCTCCTCGCTCTCCAACCCCTAGCTCCTCGCTCTCCACCCCTCGCTCCTCGCTCTCCAACCCCTCGCCCCTCGCTCTCCAACCCCTCGCTCCTCACTCTCCAGCCCCTAGCTCCTCGCTCTCCAACCCCTAGCTCTCCAACCCCTCGCTCCTTGCTCTCCAACCCCTAGCTCCTCACTCTCCAACCCCTCGATCCTCGCTCTCCAACCCCTCGCTCCTCGCTCTCCAACTCTTCGCTCTCCAGCTCCTTGCTCCTCACTCTCCAACTCCTCGCTCCTCGCTCTCCAACCCCTCGCTCCTCACTCTCCAGCCCCTAGCTCCTCGCTCTCCAACCCCTAGCTCTCCAACCCCTCGCTCCTTGCTCTCCAACCCCTAGCTCCTCACTCTCCAACCCCTCGCTCCTCGCTCTCCAACCCCTCGCTCCTCGCTCTCCAACTCTTCGCTCTCCAGCTCCTTGCTCCTCACTCTCCAACTCCTCGCTCCTCACTCTCCAACCCCTCGCCCCTCACTCTCCAACCCCTCGCTCCTCACTCTCCAACCCCTCGCTCCTCTCTCCAACCCCTCGCTCCTCTCTCCAACTGCTCGCCCCTCACTCTCCAACCCCTCGCTCCTCACTCTCCAACCCCTCACTCCTCACTCTCCAACCCCTTGCTCCTCACTCTCCAACCCCTCGCTCCTCGCTCCTCACTCTCCAACTCCTCGCTCCTCTCTCCAACCCCTCGCTCCTCTCTCCAACTGCTCGCCCCTCACTCTCCAACCCCTCGCTCCTCACTCTCCAAACCCTCGCCCCTCACTCTCCAACTCCTCGCGCCTCACTCTCCAACCCCTCGCCCCTCACTCTCCAACCCCTCGCTCCTCACTTAACGGCCAATTGGGACACGCATATTTGATGCACATGAGGCACCGTCAAAAATTACGTAACTATTTTTTTCGGGAGGCATGTATGGGCTTGCTTAAACCTCATTAATAATTTAACACTCGACACAAAGAAAGCCAATGGAAGTCTGACACAACAAAACCGGACAGTGTATAATCAGCAGAGACCCATGCAGGCCGTGTGTGTGTGTGTGTGTGTGTGTGTGTGTGTGTGTGTGTGTGTGTGTGTGTCAACTCCTTGCTCCTCTCCCGTCTCATTCATTTTGGAAATGGAAGTTTCCACGGAACGCATGAATTGTCACGATCCTCAAGAGGAAGTGTCTCGTAATCATCAAATGACAAATGGAAAGTAAATTACATTGTGAAAATTAAAGATTTCAAATAAACCTATTTAAAGTGTATGCACACATAACTAATAAATAAAAAAGAAGAGATATCTCTCGGTAATTTCCTGAAACATATTTTAGTTTTTACTTCCCGATAATAATGTTGAATGAAATAAGAACGAAGAAATATATGTCGTTTTGTGACGACTGTCATCAAAAGTAAAAGTAATATATCTTAACGGAAAAGAAAAAGCAAATTTTTAATATATGTCGACATTTTCCGTGACTGTTATTTTAGGCAGTGTATTTTCGTGTATCATCGTAGCGTGATTTTAAAAAATATATCTCTGCATTTTCCCGTGTGTGCGTGAATGTCCTCAATGATTTCTGACACCGAGTCTAAAACCATTGATAAAAAATAAATCAGATGGTGAATTCGAGATAAAATCGTGAGGGTGACTCAATGAATGGGCTTTATTTTCCAGGCCTTTGAGAAATCATTTCATTCTATAAACGGAAACTTTCATGGGATTCTCTTCCCGTTTTTTTTCAACCGAGTCTAAAACTATGTTAGCGACTGTTAAAAATGAAATGATATATCGAATTTGAGTGGAAATAAACCTGTGTGAGAGAGAAAGACAGCACGGGCCTAACTAAACAGGCCTCAAAGCTATGCGAGTTAATAAAATGGTGGATATTTGTTTACATGAAGCCTCTCCAAGAATGCGTGGAGCTACTGTCTAAACGGAGTAAGCCACACCCCCGGACAGACAGACAGACTGACTCACCGTAGCCTATATATATATAGTATATATATATATATATATATATATATATATATATATATATATATATATATATATATATATATATATATATATATATATATATATATATACAGTATATACTGTCGCGGGACTCCCCCTTGGTTAATACCGGGGAAATCACGGATAGCCAAAACCAGCTTTAACTCCAAAGGTGTTTAGTTCAATAGCGGATTGTACTATATACGCGCCGGAGGAAGAAAGGGGGGAGGGGAAGATGAAGCTTACCTTCACGATCGCCGGCAGTTCCAAAGCCTGCAAAAAAAAAGAACTCACACAAACACGGATTTAGAAATGTACAGGGAAAATAATGGAAAGATTTATTATAACGATGACGGGACAAGGAAAGCGCGACGATAATGAATAATGTTCCAATATGGATCCTCCACCCCAGCCTTAAACATAAACGGGGGGGCGGGGGGGGGGCGAATAAACGGACGTTGGAAAAATTAACATGTAATTCTTGCACTTAGCTCAACTGGCTCGGAGTCTCGTCAGGGTTCGTCAAACTTGAGCGCACAGTCCGGATGCGGCTCTGGTGTTGGCGGGAACCGCTGGTTTTTGGCAGCAAAACAGGCCTCGAGCGCGCAGGCCCAAGTGTTCGTCCACGGTTCGTTTCTGCCTGGTAAACTGCAGCTCTCTCCTCGCTCGCGTCAGTAGAACAGGGGAACGATGAGACGATGCCGGTGTCAGCAAGGGTGTCTAGGGCCAGGGGTGAGCGAGAAGCAAGGAAGGGCAATAAGCAAGCAAGGGTCCAGAGTCAGCGAGCAAGGTGGAGGGCAAGAAGAAAAGAGTCCAACGCAAGGAGAAGAGAAAATGTCCATCCTCGAGTGCTTTTTAACGTCAGCTCGTGACGTCACCGGCACTTCTCCTCCAATCAGCGCACCGCTTCTTGCTCGCCTCCGACCAATCATGCGTCCTTCCTTACTCCGTCCTTCCCATTGGTCAACTCCCGCCCAATAGCGAGTCGCTTCTTGCTCCTCCCTCTACCAATCGGCGGGCTTCATCCTGCCTCATCTCCCTATTGGTGGTGTCTCGTCCAATCGCTGCCCCTCTGGGCGTATCTTTTGCCTGCTTGCTCGATGTTGCCATACAAGTTGATTATGTAGCCGGTGATGTCGAACTGACTTGTTGGGTGGTTTGAGTGTGGGGGGAGGGTTCTTTAATTAGTGTACCTGAGCCATTCTCACTCGTGTCTTTGTGCAGTGCGATAAGGGACAACGGGATGATTACCAGGTTGTACGGACAGGGGAATTAACATAATCCCTACGATAATTATTAGCACAAGGGTCATCCTTGCATGACCACGGAGATACACTTACGCGAACAAACCGCCTCAACAAACGTATTACATGTGGCGTTCCCTATCACGATAATCGGAGCACACTACCTATACAGATCTACATGACTCTATATATCACTCTACCCCACTGACATAATACACACACACACACACACACACACACACACACACACAAGCGTGTGTGTGTGTGTGTGTGTGTGTGTGTGTGTGTGTGTGTGTGTGTGTGTGTGTGATGGAATGCATGTTTATGATGGAATGCCGGCCTGAATCAAGTGAAAATCCTGGATCAGGTTAAAATGCTGTCATGAGGTTAAAATTCCATATCAGGTGAAAATGCGAGATGCAGTCAAAATCACAGATGAAGTTAAAATCCCAGATGAGGCGAAAATCCTGGATCTGCCCTGATGCAGGCCTGCTCACTTGCAGTTAAGTGTACAGTGGTCGAATAATGGGACACTGATTAATTCTGTTGTTACCTCTTAATGCCCCAAAATTGAAGGGCCAATCTTAATCACCTCCTCCTATGAATGATGGAGGTGGACGGAGGATGTCTAATCTCTGCTCTCCCTTTTAACCATCCGATGGCGTTGTTTATCTGGCCTTTTAAAACTCAAATAGAAGCGACACCTGCGTGCTTACACGGTAAACACCGAGCACTCTTTCATCGCGCCATCATTTTATCGCAAGTCGTACGATTTAACGAATATTCGTTTTCGACCCAATTCCGTGCGAGGAAACCCGGAGGGTCCGGAGTGCGAATCCCCCGAGCCCGATCTTGCACATCAGTCAATTGCACTTTGCTTGTTTCTTCTTTAAGTGAGATCGTTAATTTACCCCATTGGTCACGTTAATTGCGTATTCGTTACGCCCTGCTCTTAAATATCCTCTCCAACTTTAAACCTCCGCAGACTCGAATGGAAAGTTGTAATTGTGCGGTAATTTAGCAAAGTCGTTATCTCAAGCCCAATATCCCTGCTCATCGCATTCATTCACCGTCGCCATTGCACGTCCATGCACAATCGCTTCACGTACTTAACAATGGCTCCCTGATTACCAGGTATCAATCATCCGGCTTCAACCGCGGCTTATCTTCAGGTGGATTTTCGCGGCTTATCTGCTTGCTCATCAGGTGGATTTTCACTTCTCCGATTTGATTTTCAATTCCTGCTTCGTGCAGGAATCCAAACTCGAGGCACGAATTTGCAATTTGGCCATGATTCCGGAGATAGTTCGCCTGTTATTCGGGAGATTCCAATGATTCTGAAAGCTTTGGTTTCAACAGCGTGAAGCCGAGCCAGGTGTGAGGCAGGAGCACAGGCCCAGAGGGGGGAACAGTATTCCATTGAGCTGCGGATGAAAGCCATGTTTGTGGTGAGGAGCTCAGGTGTGCCAAGGAAGGACTTCGCACTACGGAGGATGCCCAGTCGGCGACTGGCTTTGGAGGCCAGCTTGGAAATGTGGTTTTCCCAAGAAAGATCATGGCAGATAGTGAGACCCAAAAGCTGGAGCGACAGAACTTCTTGGAGAGGATTGTTGAGGAAGTGGATGGGAGGGTTTTCCAGTCGGACTTTTCGGAAAGACATAGTAAGAGTGTGAGATTTGTCAGGATTGAAAGACATGTTCCACTTGTTTGACCAGACTGTGATTTTGTCCAGGTCTGCAGAGAGTGAGGAGGCTGCAGACTGCCGATCTGAGGGATGAGGTATGGAGCGGCAGAGAGTGGAGTCATCAGCAAAGAGATAGAGAGGATTTTCCAGAGAGTCGGAGAGATCATTGATGAAGACCAGAAATAGCACAGGGCCCAGAACACTACCTTGGGGAACTCCAGCCAGAACAGGAAGGGGAGATGAAAGAAATCCATTCAGGGCCACACATTGACTACGACCAGAGAGGAAGTCCACAAGCCATGCGAGGAGATTTCCATGGATACCATAGGAGGGGAGTTTGGTGAGCAGAGCTGGGTGCCAGACCGTATCGAAGGCACGTGATATGTCAAGGGAGACAGCTCTGATTTCCTGTTTGGCATTGAGGACCTCCATCCATTGTTGAGACAGCAGATGCAACATGTCCAGAGTAGAATGACCTGGTCTGAATCCAAATTGATGATCGGAGATCAAGCCATTGGAGAAGAGGAAGGATTTGATATCTGAAGCAATGATCGATTCCATGACTTTGCTGATAATTGGGAGCAGGCTGATTGGTCTGGAGTTGCAAGGATCTGTTTTTGCACCTTTTTTGTGGAAAGTGGTAATGTTTTCTGATTTCCAAGATGCTGGCAGATGACCTTGAGCAAAAGAGAGGGTCAAGAGAACAGAGAGAGGGAGTGAAAGAGCGGAAGAACAGGATTTTAGGACCCGTGGGCTGATGCCCTGATGCCAGGTTTGAGAGTTCATTCTTGAGTGAGGAGAGATAGTGCTTCCTGGCACTCCTGAGGGTAGACACACACTTGTTCCGAGCTTGGTGGAAGGAACTGAGATTTACAGATGGGATAATTCCCCCAGGATTACAGATGGGATAATTCCCCCAGGATTACAGATGAGATAATTCCCCCAGAATTACAGATGGGATAATTCCCCCAGGATTACAGATGAGATAATTCCCCCAGGATTACAGATGGGATAATTCCCCCAGGATTACAGATGAGATAATTCCCCCAGGATTACAGATGGGATAATTCCCCCAGGATTACAGATGGGATAATTCCCCCAGGATTACAGATGGGATAATTCCCCCAGGATTACAGATGGGATAATTCCCCCAGGATTACAGATGGGATAATTCCCCCAGGATTACAGATGGGATAATTCCCCCAGGATTACAGATGGGATAATTCCCCCAGGATTTCAGATGAGATAATTCCCCCAGAATTACAGATGAGATAATTCCCCCAGGATTACATATGGAATAATTCCCCCAGGATTACAGATGGGATAATTCCCCCAGGATTACAGATGAGATAATTCCCCCAGAATTACAGATGAGATAATTCCCCCAGGATTACATATGGAATAATTCCCCCAGGATTACAGATGGGATAATTCCCCCAGGATTACAGATGAGATAATTCCCCCAGAATTACAGATGAGATAATTCCCCCAGGATTACAGATGAGATAATTCCCCCAGGATTACAGATGGGATAATTTCCCCAGGATTACAGATGGGATAATTCCCCCAGGATTAGAGATGAGATAATTCCCCCAGGATTACAGATGAGATAATTCCCCCAGGATTACAGATGATATAATTCCCCCAGGATTACAGATGAGATAATTCCCCCAGGATTACAGATGAGATAATTCCCCCAGGATTACAGATGAGATAATTCCCCCAGGATTACAGATGAGATAATTTCTCCAGGATTACAGATGAGATAATTCCCCCAGGATTACAGATGGGATAATTCCCCCAGGATTACAGATGGGATAATTCCCCCAGGATTACAGATGGGATAATTCCCCCAGGATTACAGATGGGATAATTCCCCCAGGATTACAGATGGGATAATTCCCCCAGGATTACAGATGGGATAATTCCCCCAGGATTACAGATGGGATAATTCCCCCAGGATTACAGATGGGATAATTCCCCCAGGATTTCAGATGAGATAATTCCCCCAGAATTACTGATGAGATAATTCCCCCAGGATTACATATGGAATAATTCCCCCAGGATTACAGATGGGATAATTCCCCCAGGATTACAGATGAGATAATTCCCCCAGGATTACATATGGATTAATTCCCCCAGGATTACAGATGGGATAATTCCCCCAGGATTACAGATGGGATAATTCCCCCAGGATTACAGATGAGATAATTCCCCCAGAATTACAGATGAGATAATTCCCCCAGGATTACAGATGAGATAATTCCCCCAGGATTACAGATGGGATAATTTCCCCAGGATTACAGATGGGATAATTCCCCCAGGATTAGAAATGAGATAATTCCCCCAGGATTACAGATGAGATAATTCCCCCAGGATGACAGATGAGATAATTCCCCCAGGATTACAGATGAGATAATTCCCCCAGGATTACAGATGAGATAATTCCCCCAGGATTACAGATGAGATAATTCCCCCAAGATTACAGATGGGATAATTCCCCCAGGATTACAGATGGGATAATTCCCCTGGATTACAGATGGGATAATTCCCCCAGGATTACAGATGGGATAATTCCCCCAGGATTACAGATGAGATAATTCCCCCAGGATTACAGATGAGATAATTCCCCCAGGATTACAGATGAGATAATTCCCCCAGGATTACAGATGAGATAATTCCCCCAGGATTACAGATGGGATAATTCCCCTGGATTACAGATGGGATAATTTCCCCAGGATTACAGATGGGATAATTTCCCCAGGATTAGAGATGAGATAATTCCCCCAGGATTACAGATGAGATAATTCCCCCAGGATTACAGATGAGATAATTCCCCCAGAATTACAGATGAGATAATTCCCCCAGGATTACAGATGAGATAATTCCCCCAGGATTACAGATGGGATAATTCCCCTGGATTACAGATGGGATAATTCCCCCAGGATTACAGATGGGATAATTCCCCCAGGATTACAGATGAGATAA
Source organism: Myxine glutinosa (assembly GCF_964187855.1). Taxonomy (NCBI): domain Eukaryota; kingdom Metazoa; phylum Chordata; class Myxini; order Myxiniformes; family Myxinidae; genus Myxine; species Myxine glutinosa. The sequence goes on along the minus strand of NC_136267.1, from coordinate 24,394,378 downwards.
TTCCCCCAGGATTACAGATGAGATAATTCCCCCAGGATTACAGATGAGATACTTCCCCCAGGATTACAGATGGGATAATTTCCCCAGGATTACAGATGGGATAATTTCCCCAGGATTAGAGATGAGATAATTCCCCCAGGATTACAGATGAGATAATTCCCCCAGGATTACAGATGAGATAATTCCCCCAGAATTACAGATGAGATAATTCCCCCAGGATTACAGATGAGATAATTCCCCCAGGATTACACATGAGTTACTTCCCCCAGGATTACAGATGGGATAATTCCCCCAGGATTACAGATGAGATAATTCCCCCAGGATTACAGATGAGATAATTCCCCCAGGATTACAGATGAGATAATTCCCCCAGAATTACAGATGAGATAATTCCCCCAGGATTACAGATGAGATAATTCCCCCAGGATTACAGATGAAATAATTCCCCCAAGATTACAGATGGGATAATTCCCCCAGGATTACAGATGGGATAATTCCCCTGGATTACAGATGGGATAATTCCCCCAGGATTACAGATGGGATAATTCCCCCAGGATTACAGATGAGATAATTCCCCCAGGATTACAGATGAGATACTTCCCCCAGGATTACAGATGGGATAATTTCCCCAGGATTACAGATGGGATAATTTCCCCAGGATTAGAGATGAGATAATTCCCCCAGGATTACAGATGAGATAATTCCCCCAGGATTACAGATGAGATAATTCCCCCAGGATTACAGATGAGATAATTCCCCCAGGATTACAGATGGGATAATTCCCCCAGGATTACAGATGGGATAATTCCCCCAGGATTACAGGTGGGATAATTCCCCCAGGATTACAGATGGGATAATTCCCCCAGGATTACAGATGGGATAATTCCCCCAGGATTACAGGTGGGATAATTCCCCTGGATTACAGATGGGATAATTCCCCCAGGATTACAGATGGGATAATTCCCCCAGGATTACAGATGGGATAATTCCCCCAGGATTACAGATGGGATAATTCCCCCAGGATTACAGATGAGATAATTCCCCCAGGATTACAGATGAGATAATTCCCCCAGGATTACAGATGGGATAATTCCCCCAGGATTACAGATGGGATAATTCCCCCAGGATTACAGGTGGGATAATTCCCCTGGATTACAGATGGGATAATTCCCCCAGGATTACAGATGAGATAATTCCCCCAGGATTACAGATGAGATACTTCCCCCAGGATTACAGATGGGATAATTTCCCCAGGATTACAGATGGGATAATTTCCCCAGGATTAGAGATGAGATAATTCCCCCAGGATTACAGATGAGATAATTCCCCCAGGATTACAGATGAGATAATTCCCCCAGAATTACAGATGAGATAATTCCCCCAGGATTACAGATGAGATAATTCCCCCAGGATTACAGATGGGATAATTCCCCTGGATTACAGATGGGATAATTCCCCCAGGATTACAGATGGGATAATTCCCCCAGGATTACAGATGAGATAATTCCCCCAGGATTACAGATGAGATAATTCCCCCAGGATTACAGATGAGATACTTCCCCCAGGATTACAGATGGGATAATTTCCCCAGGATTACAGATGGGATAATTTCCCCAGGATTAGAGATGAGATAATTCCCCCAGGATTACAGATGAGATAATTCCCCCAGGATTACAGATGAGATAATTCCCCCAGAATTACAGATGAGATAATTCCCCCAGGATTACAGATGAGATAATTCCCCCAGGATTACAGATGGGATAATTCCCCTGGATTACAGATGGGATAATTCCCCCAGGATTACAGATGGGATAATTCCCCCAGGATTACAGATGAGATAATTCCCCCAGGATTACAGATGAGATAATTCCCCCAGGATTACAGATGAGATACTTCCCCCAGGATTACAGATGGGATAATTTCCCCAGGATTACAGATGGGATAATTTCCCCAGGATTAGAGATGAGATAATTCCCCCAGGATTACAGATGAGATAATTCCCCCAGGATTACAGATGAGATAATTCCCCCAGAATTACAGATGAGATAATTCCCCCAGGATTACAGATGAGATAATTCCCCCAGGATTACACATGAGTTACTTCCCCCAGGATTACAGATGGGATAATTCCCCCAGGATTACAGATGAGATAATTCCCCCAGGATTACAGATGAGATAATTCCCCCAGGATTACAGATGAGATAATTCCCCCAGAATTACAGATGAGATAATTCCCCCAGGATTACAGATGAGATAATTCCCCCAGGATTACAGATGAGATAATTCCCCCAAGATTACAGATGGGATAATTCCCCCAGGATTACAGATGGGATAATTCCCCTGGATTACAGATGGGATAATTCCCCCAGGATTACAGATGGGATAATTCCCCCAGGATTACAGATGAGATAATTCCCCCAGGATTACAGATGAGATACTTCCCCCAGGATTACAGATGGGATAATTTCCCCAGGATTACAGATGGGATAATTTCCCCAGGATTAGAGATGAGATAATTCCCCCAGGATTACAGATGAGATAATTCCCCCAGGATTACAGATGAGATAATTCCCCCAGGATTACAGATGAGATAATTCCCCCAGGATTACAGATGGGATAATTCCCCCAGGATTACAGATGGGATAATTCCCCCAGGATTACAGGTGGGATAATTCCCCCAGGATTACAGATGGGATAATTCCCCCAGGATTACAGATGGGATAATTCCCCCAGGATTACAGGTGGGATAATTCCCCTGGATTACAGATGGGATAATTCCCCCAGGATTACAGATGGGATAATTCCCCCAGGATTACAGATGGGATAATTCCCCCAGGATTACAGATGGGATAATTCCCCCAGGATTACAGATGAGATAATTCCCCCAGGATTACAGATGAGATAATTCCCCCAGGATTACAGATGGGATAATTCCCCCAGGATTACAGATGGGATAATTCCCCCAGGATTACAGGTGGGATAATTCCCCTGGATTACAGATGGGATAATTCCCCCAGGATTACAGATGGGATAATTCCCCCAGGATTACAGATGGGATAATTCCCCCAGGATTACAGATGGGATAATTCCCCCAGGATTACAGGTGGGATAATTCCCCCAGGATTACAGATGAGATCATTCCCCCAGGATTACAGATGAGATCATTCCCCCAGGATTACAGATGGGATAATTCCCCCAGGATTACAGATGGGATAATTCCCCCAGGATTACAGGTGGTATAATTTCCCCAGGATTACATATGGGATAATTCCACCAGAATTACAGATGGGATAATTTCCCCAGGATTACAGATGGGATAATTTCCCCAGAATTACAGATGAGATAATTCCCGCAGGATTACAGATGGGATAATTCCCCCAGGATTACAGATGGGATAATTCCCGCAGGATTACAGATGGGATAATTCCCCCAGGATTACAGATGGGATAATTCCCGCAGGATTACAGATGGGATAATTTCCCCAGAATTACAGATGAGATAATTTCCCCAGGATTACAGATGGGATAATTCCCCCAGGATTACAGATGGGATAATTCCCCCAGAATTACAGATGGGATAATTCCCCTAGAATTACAGATGGGACAATTTCCCCAGAATTACAGATGAGATAATTTCCCCAGAATTACAGATGAGATAATTTCCCCAGAATTACAGATGAGATAATTTCCCCAGAATTACAGATGAGAGAATTCCCCCAGGATTACAGATGAGATAATTCCCCCAGGATTACGATGAGATAATTCCCCCAGGATTACAGATGAGATAATTCCCCCAGGATTACAGATGAGATAATTCCCCCAGGATTATAGATGAGATAATTCCCCCAGGATTACAGATGAGATAATTCCCCCAGAATTACAGATGAGATAATTCCCCCAGGATTACAGATGAGATAATTCCCCCAGGATTACAGATGGTATAATTCCCCCAGGATTACAGATGGGATAATTACCCAGAATTACAGATGGGACAATTTCCCCATGATTACAGATGGGATAATTCCTCCAGAATTACAGATGGGATAATTTCCCCATGATTACAGATGGGATAATTCCTCCAGAATTACAGATGGGATAATTCCCCCAGGATTACAGATGGGATAATTCCCCCAGGATTACAGATGGGATAATTCCCCCAGGATTACAGATGGGATAATTCCCCCAGGATTACAGATGAGATAATTCCCCCAGAATTACAGATGGGATAATTCCCCCAGAATTACAGATGGGACAATTTCCCCAGAATTACAGATGGGATAATTCCCCCAGAATTACAGATGGGATAATTTCCCCAGAATTACAGATGAGATAATTTCCCCAGAATTACAGACGAGATAATTCCCCCAGGATTACAGATGAGATAATTCCCCCAGGATTACAGATGAGATAATTCCCCCAGGATTACAGATGAGATAATTCCCCCAGGATTACAGATGAGATAATTCCCCCAAGATTACAGATGGGATAATTTCCCCAGGATTACAGATGGGATAATTCCCCAGGATTACAGATGGGATAATTCCCCAGGATTACAGATGGGATAATTCCCCCAGGATTACAGATGGGATAATTCCCCAGGATTACAGATGGGATAATTCCCCAGGATTACAGATGGGATAATTCCCCAGGATTACAGATGGGATAATTCCCCCAGGATTACAGATGGGATAATTCCCCAGGATTACAGATGGGATAATTCCCCAGGATTACAGATGGGATAATTCCCCAGGATTACAGATGGGATAATTCCCCCAGGATTACAGATGGGATAATTCCCCAGGATTACAGATGGGATAATTCCCCAGGATTACAGATGGGATCATTCCCCAGGATTACAGATGGGATAATTCCCCCAGGATTACAGATGGGATAATTCCCCAGGATTACAGATGGGATAATTCCCCCAGGATTTCAGATGAAATAATTCCCCCAGGATTACAGATGGGATAATTCCCCCAGGATTTCAGATGAAATAATTCCCCCAGGATTACAGATGGGATAATTCCCCCAGGATTACAGATGAGATAACTTCCCCTGGATTAGAGATGGGATAATTCCCCCAGGATTACAGATGGGATAATTCCCCCAGGATTACAGATGAGATAATTCCCACAGGATTACAGATGGGATAATTCCCCCAGGATTACAGATGAGATAATTCCCCCAGGATTACAGATGAGATAATTCCCCCAGGATTACAGATGAGATAATTCCCACAGGATTACAGATGAGATAATTCCCCCAGGATTACAGATGAGATAATTCCCACAGGATTACAGATGGGATAATTTCCCCAGGATTACAGATGGGATAATTCCCTCAGGATAACAGATGAGATAATTCCCCCAGGATAACAGATGGGATAACTTCCCCTGGATTAGAGATGGGATAATTCCCTCAGGATAACAGATGAGATAATTCCCCCAGGATAACAGATGAGATAACTTCCCCAGGATTACAGATGGGATAATTCCTCCAGGATTACAGATGGGATAATTCCCTCAGGATAACAGATGAGATAATTCCCCCAGGATAACAGATGGGATAACTTCCCCTGGATTACAGATGAGATAATTCTCCCAGGATAACAGATGAGATAACTTCCCCAGGATTACAGATGGGATAATTCCCCCAGGATTACAGATGGGATAATTCCCCCAGGATTACAGATGGGATAATTCCCCCAGGATTACAGATGGGATAATTCCCCCAGGATTACAGATGGGATAATTCCCCCAGGATTACAGATGGGATAATTCCCCCAGGATTACAGATGGGATAATTCCCCCAGCATTACAGATGGGATAATTCCCACAGGATTACAGATGGGATAATTCCCCCAGGATTACAGATGGGATAATTCCCGCAGGATTACAGATGGGATAATTTCCCAAAAATTACAGATGGGATAATTCCCCCAGGATTACAGATGGGATAATTCCCCCAGAATTACAGATGGGACAATTTCCCCAGAATTACAGATGAGATAATTTCCCCAGGATTACAGATGAGATAATTCCCCCAGGATTACAGATGAGATAATTCCCCCAGGATTACAGATGGGATAATTCCCCCAGGATTACAGATGGGATAATTCCCCCAGGATTACAGATGGGATAATTCCCCCAGGATTACAAATGGGATAATTCCCCCAGGATTACAGATGGGATAATTCCCCCAGGATTACAGTTGGGATAATTCCCCCTGGATTACAGATGATAATTTCCCCAGAATTACAGATGAGATAATTCCCCCAGGATTACAGATGAGATAATTTCCCCAGAATTACAGATGAGATAATTTCTCCAGGATTACAGATGAGATATTTCCCCCAGGATTACAGATGAGATAATTCCCCCAGGATTACAGATGGGATAATTCCCCAGGATTACAGATGGGATAATTCCCCCAGGATGACAGATGATAATTTCCCCAGAATTACAGATGAGATAATTCCCCCAGGATTACAGATGAGATAATTCCCCCAGGATTACAGATGAGATAATTCCCCCAGGATTACAGATGGGATAATTTCCCCAGGATTACAGATGAGATAATTTCCCCAGAATTACAGATGAGATAATTCCCCCAGGATGACAGATGATAATTCCCCCAGGATTACAGATGAGATAATTCCCCCAGGATTACAGATGAGATAATTCCCCCAGGATTACAGATGGGATAATTTCCCCAGGATTACAGATGAGATAATTTCCCCAGAATTACAGATGAGATAATTTCCCCAGAATTACAGATGAGATAATTTCTCCAGGATTACAGATGAGATAATTTCTCCAGGATTACAGATGAGATAATTTCTCCAGGATTACAGATGGGATAATTCCCCCAGGATTACAGATGGGATAATTCCCCCAGGATTACAGATGGGATAATTCCCCCAGGATTACAGATGGGATAATTCCCCCAGGATTACAGATGGGATAATTCCCCCAGGATTACAGATGGGATAATTCCCCCTGGATTACAGATGATAATTTCCCCAGAATTACAGATGGGATAATTCCCCCAGGATTACAGATGAGATAATTTCGCCAGAATTACAGATGAGATAATTTCTCCAGGATTACAGATGGGATAATTCCCCCAGGATTACAAATGGGATAATTCCCCCAGGATTACAGATGGGATAATTCCCCCAGGATTACAGATGGGATAATTCCCCCTGGATTACAGATGATAATTTCCCCAGAATTACAGATGAGATAATTCCCCCAGGATTACAGATGGGATAATTCCCCCAGGATTACAGATGAGATAATTTCCCCAGAATTACAGATGAGATAATTTCTCCAGGATTACAGATGAGATATTCCCCCAGGATTACAGATGGGATAATTCCCCCAGGATTACAGATGAGATAATTTCGCCAGAATTACAGATGAGATAATTTCTCCAGGATTACAGATGGGATAATTCCCCCAGGATTACAAATGGGATAATTCCCCCAGGATTACAGATGGGATAATTCCCCCAGGATTACAGATGGGATAATTCCCCCTGGATTACAGATGATAATTTCCCCAGAATTACAGATGAGATAATTCCCCCAGGATTACAGATGGGATAATTCCCCCAGGATTACAGATGGGATAATTTCCCCAGAATTACAGATGAGATCATTTCTCCAGGATTACAGATGGGATAATTCCCCCAGGATTACAGATGGGATAATTCCCCCTGGATTACAGATGATAATTTCCCCAGAATTACAGATGAGATAATTCCCCCAGGATTACAGATGAGATCATTTCTCCAGGATTACAGATGGGATAATTCCCCCAGGATTACAGATGGGATAATTCCCCCTGGATTACAGATGATAATTTCCCCAGAATTACAGATGAGATGATTTCTCCAGGATTACAGATGAGATATTTCCCCCAGGATTACAGATGGGATAATTTCCCCAGAATTACAGATGAGATCATTCCCCCAGGATTACAGATGGGATAATTCCCCCTGGATTACAGATGAGATATTTCCCCCAGGATTACAGATGGGATAATTTCCCCAGAATTACAGATGAGATCATTCCCCCAGGATTACAGATGGGATAATTCCCCCTGGATTACAGATGGGATAATTCCCCCAGGATTACAGATGATAATTTCCCCAGAATTACAGATGAGATCATTCCCCCAGGATTACAGATGGGATAATTCCCCCTGGATTACAGATGAGATAATTCCCCCAGGATTACAGATGGGATAATTCCCCCAGGATTGCAGATGAGATCATTCCCCCAGGATTACAGATGGGATAATTCCCCCTGGATTACAGATGAGATAATTCCCCCAGGATTACAGATGGGATAATTTCCCCAGAGTTACAGATGAGATAATTCCCCCAGGATTACAGATGAGATAATTTCCCCAGGATTATAGATGGGATAATTTCCCCAGGATTAGAGATGAGATAATTCCCCCAGGATTACAGATGAGATAATTTCTCCAGGATTACAGATGAGATAATTCCCCCAGGATTACAGATGGGATAATTCCCCCAGGATTATAGATGGGATAATTCCCCCAGGATGACAGATGGGATAATTCCCCCAGGATTACAGATGGGATAATTCCCCCAGGATTACAGATGGGATAATTCCCCCAGGATTACAGATGGGATAATTCCCCCAGGATTACAAATGGGATAATTCCCCCAGGATTACAGATGGGATAATTCCCCCAGGATTACAGATGGGATAATTCCCCCTGGATTACAGATGATAATTTCCCCAGAATTACAGATGAGATAATTTCCCCAGAATTACAGATGAGATCATTCCCCCTGGATTACAGATGAGATAATTTCCCCAGAATTACAGATGAGATAATTCCCCCAGGATTACAGATGGGATAATTCCCCCAGGATTATAGATGGGATAATTCCCCCAGGATGACAGATGATAATTTCCCCAGAATTACAGATGAGATCATTCCCCCAGGATTACAGATGAGATAATTCCCCCAGGATTACAGATGGGATAATTCCCCCAGGATTACAGATGAGATAATTCCCCCAGGATTACAGATGGGATAATTTCCCCAGAATTACAGATGAGATAATTCCCCCAGGATTACAGATGAGATAATTTCCCCAGAATTTCAGATGAGATAATTCCCCCAGGATTACAGATGAGATAATTCCCCCAGGATTACAGATGAGATAATTCCCCCAGGATTACAGATGAGATAATTTCCCCAGAATTTCAGATGAGATAATTCCCCCAGGATTACAGATGAGATAATTCCCCCAGGATTACAGATGAGATAATTCCCCCAGAATTACAGATGAGATAATTCCCCCAGGATTACAGATGAGATAATTCCCCCAGGATTACAGATGAGATAATTTCCCCAGAATTACAGATGAGATAATTTCCCCAGAATTACAGATGAGATAATTTCTCCAGGATTACAGATGAGATAATTCCCCCAGGATTACAGATGGGATAATTCCCCCAGGATTATAGATGGGATAATTCCCCCAGGATGACAGATGATAATTTCCCCAGAATTACAGATGAGATAATTCCCCCAGGATTACAGATGGGATAATTCCCCCAGGATTACAGATGGGATAATTCCCCCAGGATTACAGATGGGATAATTCCCCCAGGATTACAGATGGGATAATACCCCCAGAATTACAGATGAGATAATTCCCCCAGGATTACAGATGGAATAATTCCCCCAGGATTACAGATGGGATAATTCCCCCAGGATTACAGATGAGATAATTCCCCCAGAATTACAGATGAGATAATTCCCACAGGATTACAGATGAGATAATTCCCCCAGGATTACAGATGAGATAATTCCCCCAGGATTACAGATGGGATAATTTCCCCAGGATTACAGATGGGATAATTCCCCCAGGATTAGAGATGAGATAATTCCCCCAGGATTACAGATGAGATAATTTCCCCAAGATTACAGATGAGATAATTCCCCCAGGATTACAGATGAGATAATTCCCCCAGGATTACAGATGAGATAATTCCCCCAGAATTACAGATGAGATAATTCCCCCAGGATTACAGATGATAATTCCCCCAGGATTACAGATGAGATAATTCCCCCAAGATTACAGATGGGATAATTCCCCCAGGATTACAGATGGGATAATTCCCCCAGGATTACAGATGAGATAATTCCCCCAGGATTACAGATGGGATAATTCCCCCAGGATTACAGATGGGATAATTCCCCCAGGATTACAGATGAGATAATTCCCCCAGGATTACAGATGGGATAATTCCCCCAGGATTACAGATGAGATAATTCCCCCAGGATTACAGATGGGATAATTCCCCCAGGATTACAGATGAGATAATTCCCCCAGGATTACAGATGGGATAATTCCCCCAGGATTACAGATGGGATAATTCCCCCAGGATTACAGATGAGATAATTCCCCCAGAATTACAGATGAGATAATTCCCCCAGGATTACAGATGGGATAATTCCCCCAGGATTACAGATGGGATAATTCCCCCAGGATTACAGATGAGATAATTCCCCCAGAATTACAGATGAGATCATTCCCCCAGGATTACAGATGAGATAATTCCCCCAGGATTACAGATGGGATAATTCCCCCAGGATTACAGATGAGATAATTTCCCCAGCATTACAGATGAGATAATTTCCCCAGAATTACAGATGAGATAATTCCCCCAGGATTACAGATGAGATAATTTCTCCAGGATTACAGATGAGATAATTCCCCCAGGATTACAGATGGGATAATTCCCCCAGGATTATAGATGGGATAATTCCCCCAGGATTACAGATGGGATAATTCCCCCAGGATTATAGATGGGATAATTCCCCCAGGATGACAGATGATAATTTCCCCAGAATTACAGATGAGATCATTCCCCCAGGATTACAGATGAGATAATTCCCCCAGGATTACAGATGGGATAATTCCCCCAGGATTACAGATGAGATAATTCCCCCAGGATTACAGATGAAATAATTCCCCCAGGATTACAGATGGGATAATTCCCCCAGGATTACAGATGAGATAATTCCCCCAGGATTACAGATGGGATAATTCCCCCAGGATTACAGATGAGATAATTCCCCCAGGATTACAGATGGGATAATTTCCCCAGGATTACAGATGGGATAATTCCCCCAGGATTACAGATGAGATAATTCCCCCAGGATTACAGATGGGATAATTCCCCCAGGATTACAGATGGGATAATTCCCCCAGGATTACAGATGAGATAATTCCCCCAGGATTACAGATGGGATAATTTCCCCAGGATTACAGATGGGATAATTCCCCCAGGATTACAGATGAGATAATTCCCCCAGGATTACAGATGGGATAATTCCCCCAGGATTACAGATGGGATAATTCCCCCAGGATTACAGATGAGATAATTCCCCCAGAATTACAGATGAGATAATTCCCCCAGGATTATAGATGGGATCATTCCCCCAGAATTACAGAGTTACATGCCAGAAGGGGAACAAACACCAGAAACGGATTTGACCAGACGCCACCAGGATTTGGAGGAAGGAGACAGGTTTGAGAGTTCATTCTTGAGTGTGGAGAGATAGTGCTTCCTGGCACTCCTGAGGGTAGACACAGAAAGTTACATGTTGAGTTACATGTCACATGTAATTACAATACATTACATTACATTGCAGTTACATGTTACATGTTCAGTTACATGTTGATTTGAAGCCGAGCCAGGCCCAGAGAGTTACATGTTGATTTGAAGCCGAGCCAGGCCCAGAGATTTACATGTTGATTTGAAGCTGAGCCAGGCCCAGTGAGTTGCATGTTGATTTGAAGCCAAGCCAGGCCCAGGGAGTTACATGTTGATACATGAGTTACATGTTGAAAAAACATCAGCAATGCAAACCTGATCAATTGACATCTGTTGCCATGGGGATGAAGGGATGACAGAATGAAACATAAATCGGAATGAAATTTTTTGCCTCATTCGTTCAATTGAAGGATATTTCTGAAAATTAAAATACTGAAATTAAAATTACTGTTTAAAAATAAAGGTGTTCATCTCGTAAATGTTAATTGTTTGAATTGCGAGTTATCTTATTTTAATGTTTCTAGTTATTTGTAATTAAACTTCCGATCGAGTTATCCGTTGTCCTCTCTGTCTCTATGGTTACAATTGTTCTCAGCGTCATAATTGAACCCACAATTGCTGTTCCTTCCATTGTTCGTGAGAAGTGAAACATGAAGGTTGTGTCTCGTCTCATCGCGCTGTTTTTGCTCGTACTCTTATCAATTACCATCTTTCACCCCATTTACCACCATGTACGGGGTGACATCTTCAAAGAGGTGAGTTTTAAAGGGACAGTTTCTTCATGTAATTTTCCCGATATTTATCCACCGAGTTCTCCGTCCAATGTTGAATATTAAATTGATGTGGTGTTGACATGACATAGACTTGATGGGACAAATGACCTTCTCCTGTGTAAAAGTTCCTCTCTTGTCCTTCATGTGTTCAAGTACCGAGAAGGTTCCGTCGTTCGACTCGTTCTTCTTCCTTTTCCATTAAAACTAAACTCTCACCAAAATGTCCACTTTGTGCGATGGTCGTTGCGCGTTTCCGGGAGGCCTTCGGTGTCCGCATTTGGGACGTGTCGACGTCATGGTGTCATGCCACTATCGGATCGCGATCGCGTGCTTGCGTGGCCGGCTGACGGCTGTTGTGCCGACGTTCGCCCGTTGGTTGCCGCGTTCGTGGCCTCGCGCGTTCCATCGCCGACCACCCACGATCTCCAAAGCGCCGAGCAGAGACGACAGCGGCTGGAACCGTGGTCCTTCGGACGGGGCGAGGCGCGAGCGTTTGAGAGCTTGGGTGCGAGAGGACCGGGGCCGGCGAGCGAGTCGCGTCGGGGAGACCCCCTTCCCGTACCACGTGTCGGGGCCTAGCTGTTCGATGCCTGCACCATCTCCACGCCATGCTCCCGAGCGAGCAAAGCTAAGAACGCACCACAAGCACACACACCCTCCTTGTTCATTTCGTTTTGTTTGTTTAATAAGTCTGTCGAGTGGGAGTACTCCATATAGGGGGTTTAGAGCATCATAGCATAGCGCGGCATTTCTTTGTTCTCAGAACCGTTAATTAATCATTGTATTTTCTGTATAATTATACTTGAACGCAGTTTTCCGTATGATTTATTTAATACTAGGGCATGCCCGTACTATATCTATATCTAAAATTATATCCCCCCCCTCTATTTACATGAAATGGTTTGGTCCAAAGCGAACGGCTTGCGAGTGGTGACAATCCCCCCCCCCTCTATTTACATGCAATGGTTTGGTCCAAAGCGAACGGCTTCCGGAGTTTGGTAAAGAAATCGCCATCGCGTGCACAAACGCGCAGGAAAGCGAATGAATCGCAAATTCGTTTTTATTAGTTGTAAAACATAGTTTAACGCCAACATAGTTTGCAAACGTGAAATAAATGAATACGCTCTCAAATGTGCCATCCGAGGCAGAGTGTGCCCGCCACGTTCGGCACACGCGATCGTTCGCTGCTCTCTGATTGGTTGAATCGTTTTTTGGACATAGCTCGGTAAGTAATTGTCCGATTAATATGAAACCTTGAAAAGGCACATCCTCGGGTCCCCAGCAATATACCTGGCAAGTTAAAAGTATATCGGACCCGTGGTTGTCGAGAAACAGCGGTCACAGACAAACGTACAGACAGACAGACAGAGATTACTGGAATTATAGATAGATGCAGCAGCATTTGAGACGCCCTGAGAACAGGTTGGACTGCAGGGGTCTTGCGCCGCCCCTCCACCCTGCACAGTTGTGTATAGCTTTCTATCTTCGAGTCCGCCATTGAGTTTTCGCCTCGAGAGCTAAGGCCTTCGCGATCGGCCTCCGTGACCGCCTGATTTTCATCAGAGGCGGCCGCACGACAAATGTTTGTCAGGCAGTTGGGATTCGAACCTCGCGGACAATTTTTTTGTCCGGAGGTAGCGAGTCGACGCCGGCTGGGTGAAAAATCCCGCCCAGCATTTGGAACCGAAATTTGTTCATCGTGTCGAGGCGGAGAAATTTGCATCGTCGATTCGGCACACGAAGCGCGATATCGCGTCTTCGGAAAATGTAAATTTTATTTGTGAGGTAAAAATAAATGCGCGCGCGGGAAACGACTTTTCCTCAAAGCGGATGTCGAGGTCGGTGAAATGGAGGTGCGTTGCGAGGCTTCTGTCAGCTCAGAAGGTGAACTGGAGGTAGGGGAATTGGAGGTTAGTCTTGGAACCTCCCCCGTCCTGAGCACCAACCCATCCTCCTCCCCTCCCGGGGAGCCGGGAACAATTGGAGCGGCCGCGATACCCGACCAGATTTGGGATCGATTATTCAGGGAGATTAAGGGAATGAGTGAAAAAATGTATTCCCAAAGGAATGAAATGAGGGAAATGAACGATAAATTTGAGGGAATGAATGCTCAGAATGAGCGATTAAATAACAAAATGGATGGAATGAAATAGGGATTTTATGTTAGAGATGACCAATAAAATGGAGTCCCAGGGGAATGAATATAGGGAAGGAATGAAGGGAATGAGTGATCGATTGGAAGGACACAGTGAAGGAATGGGAAAGAAAATTGATGGGTTGAAGGGGGAATTGAATGCCCAGAGTGATAAAATTGATGGATTGAGGGGGGAATTAAAGGAACAGATGGATAGGATGGAAAACAGATTTGATAAAATAGAGGAAATAACAACAACTGGGGGAACGAATTGATAACATTGAGGGGAAAATGCAAAATCAAATTACAGACGGACTGGGTGAATTTGAGGGCAAAGTAGAAACTAAATTCGGTGAAATGGAAAAGTCCATGGGGATAGAGTTAGAGCTAAAGAGGGAAGAATTAACATCGAAAATAGAAGAGGGCATGACCCAGGCTGTCCGAATGGGGGGGAAATTGGAGGATAGAATTGGCGCCACAAATACCAGAATTGATAAAGTAAATGGAGATCTGGAAGGCCATCGGGGCCGGGTGGATGCCAGAATGCGGCAACAGGTAGAGGAATGGGGACTCCTCAAACAACAAGGGGTCGAATTGGCCGAGGAGGTAACAGGGTTGGAAGCCCGTGTAACGGAGCAGGAGTGGGTGTTTGTTGATAAAGGCCCGTGGGGGCCGCAATTGACTGATGACAGGCTGAGTGATTTGATGAAGGAGCGACTGGAGGCCTGGGACAATACCATCAAAGGAGAGGTTGCTCGGGTCAAACGGTCTGAGGGGAAGAGGTGAGTCGGTCCGTTAAGGATCTCCAGGACGAGATTAAGGTGACCCAAGGGACCCTCCCCACAAACCACATTTGGGCACCAGAGACTCCGAAACCGATTACCCAGTTGGGGGGTGTTTTGGCCTCGGGCTGGATTTGGACAGAGGGGAATCGGGGAGTAGAGTCTCTGGAAAGGCAATCCCCCTTGTGCATTTTGATGGGTCGGGGAGTTTGGAGGCTTTCCTGACACAATTTGAATGTGTGTCTCAGCTCAATGGTTGGGGAGAGCGGGAGCGCATGGGGAATCTGGTGGCAACACTGAGGGGGTCAGCCGCAGACGTGCTAATCGTAGTCCCAGAGGGAATATTGACCAGTAAGGGCAACTGTGATGCCTTGAACCACAGGTATGGGACAAGTGCGAGGTGCGACCTGGTCAGGGCACAGCTGCTGCATCGTAGGCAGAAACCAAACGAGACGTTGCAGGAGATGGCCCAGGATATTTACCAATCTGTGAGGATTGCATACCGGGACCTACCCGCACAAGCGTGGGATAAGCTGGCGATAGAGAAATTTATGGCGGCTCTTCCTGACCCCGAGGTCCGGATTCTGGTGGAGTTGCAGGACCCGGCCACGGTGCACCGAGCAGTGGAATGCGCGGCGAGACTGACCTTTTTGAGGAGGTCGAACCGCGCATCAGAGAGGGCACCTGTGACGGTACGGCAGGCGGAGGTGCGGGACCAGGAAGAGAAGCCGGAGGATATGGTCATAGGCCGAATGTTAAGGGGGATCAGCCGCCAGCTGTCAGGTTTGACAGGGGGTAAATTTGCAGGGGGTGAGTCACGGCAGTCTGGTCCAGGTTTGCCATCAGGACGGCCTGATTTTCATCAGGATGGTCCGGGAGTAAGGGATGCTCCGCCTGGGTACCAGAGCGGTCCGTTCATGGGGACTTGTTTTAGATGTGGGAGAAGGGGGCACCGGCAGAGGGATTGTCGGCAACCACCTGGGCCACCTCCTCCTAACAGGCTTCACAGTCCAGGCAGGTGGGGGCCCCCAGTGGGTCCACAGGTGCCAGAAAGAGGACCATCACCTATGCCTGGGCCTGTCGCAATAGAGTGTGCGGGAAACTAGAATGAGCTGAGCGTACGGGGCCATGCTCGGCTGGGATTGAGTTTCCTGGTGGAACACGACTGCCAACTAGACTTTGGGCATGGTCATATGTAGTTGGGCACTGAGAGGCTGCAGTTGGTGGGAATGGGGGATGACCAGGAGGTGCAGGGGACGTGGCTAGAGGTGCCACACACTGTGACCGTGCCTCCCAGGTCCGAGACAGTGGTGATGGCAGAGTTAGCAGCAGGTACTCAACCCATTGGCCAGCTGAGGCTTGTGGAGTCGTGGTCCTCGCAGGGGACCGAGGGATTGATGGTGGGTTGCACCCTCGTCGACACCCGTGGGCCTATGTTGGCAGTTAGGCTGCTCATCTTGTCCGACAGCCCTCGCACTGTAAGGGGCGGAGCCATCGTAGCCAAATGCAGTCGTGTAGTAGAGGTCACTGGAGGAAGTGGATTCACATGCTTGCCAGTACAGCCGGAAAGAGGGGAAATTTTGGGGAAATGTGATTGGCCAGAGGGAGTGTGGGACATGATGACACGCTCTGAAGAGGGCCCAACATCGGAGCAGGTAGAGATATTGCACAATTTGGTTGGTAAGAACTTAGATGTTTTTTTCTCTCTCTCCCGAGGATGTTGGACGCACAGGTCTTGTCAGGCACCAAATTAGCACTGGCGAGGCGAGGCCGGTTTAATTTGAAGCCACGCCCAAGCCAGGCCCAGAGTTGCGTGTTGATTTGAAGCCACGCCAGGCCCAGAGAGTGAGATGTTGATTTGAAGCCAAGCCAGGCCCAGAGAGTGATATATTGATTTGAAGCCAAGCCAGGCCCAGAGAGTGACATGTTGATTTTAAGCGAAGCCAGGACCAGAGAGTGACATGTTGCTTTGAAGCCAAGCCAGGCCCAGAGAGTGACATGTTGATTTGAAGCGAAGCCAGGCCCAGGGAGTTTCATGTTGATTTGAAGCCAAGCCAGGCCCATGGAGTTTCATGTTGATTTGAAGCCAAGCCAGGCCCAGAGAGTGACGTTGATTTGAAGGCAAGCCAGGCCCAGTGAGGTACATGCTGATTTGAAGCCAAGCCAGGCCCATGGAGTTTCATGTTGATTTGAAGCGAAGCCAGGCCCATGGAGTTTCATGTTGATTTGAAGCCAAGCCAGGCCCAGACAGTGACGTTGATTTGAAGCCAAGCCAGGCCCAGGGAGTTACATGTTGATTTGAAGACACGCCGGGCCCAGGGAGTTTCATGTTGAAAAAACATCAGTAATGCAAACCTGATCAATTAACATCTGTTGCCATGGGGATGAAGGGATGACAGAATGAAACATAAATAGGAAATAATTTTTTTGCCTCATTCGTTCAATTGAAGGATATTTCTGAAAATTAAAACACTGAAATTAAAATGACTGTTTATAAATCAAAGTGTTCATCAAGTAAATTTTAAATGTTTTAATTGCGAGTTATCTTATTTTAACGTTTATAGTTATTTGTAATTCAACTGTTCGATCGAGTTATCCGTTGTCCTCTCTTTCTCTATGGTTACAATTGTTCTCAGTGTTATTTAATTGAACCCACAATCGCTGTTCCTTCCATTGTTCGTGAGAAGTGAAACATGGAGGTTGTATCTCGTCTCATCACGCTCTTTTTGCTTGTACTTTTATCAATTGCCATCTTTCACCCCATTTACCACCATGTACGGGGTGACATCTTCAAAGAGGTGAGTTTTAAACGGACAGTGTATTTATGTAATTCCCCCGATATTTATCCACCGAGTTCTCCGTCCAATGTTGAAGATTAAATCTACCGTCTTCTACCGACTCCTCTCTGGCCATGCCCCCCCAGCTCTCTCTGGGCTCTGTCCCGCAAATATTCCTACAGGTCGCACAAGATCTGCCTGCAACCCTCTTATGGTTAAACTGCCAAAATCAAAACTCTCTGCTCACCTTCACTCCTTCATTCCTCTTTTCTCCCGCCTCTGGAACAAACTCCCTCACTCTCTTCAATCCCACTCCACCCTCCAGGTCTTTAAAACAGCTGTTCACCACCATCTCTTATCTTCCCACATCCAAAACCTTGATCTTTTCTACCCCCGCTAATTTCACCCCAATTCCACTTTTTTGAAATACTAACTTCTGTCCTGGAAGTCCTTGGTGTCCTTGTGTTTTATACTTCTCCCACCCCCCCCCCCCTTTCCCGCGCCCCCCCCCCCCAAGCCCTCTCCCTCCCACACATCTCCCTGCTCTCAAATGTTATGTTTGTGTGCTTCCCCTTCTCTCCCCATCTTGTCTTCCGCTCCCTCTTTTTATATATTTTGTTTGTCTGGTTGATTTGTTTGTGAAATAAATGTTAGCTCTTTCACGAGCCTCGATTCAGTATACAAAAAAAAACAAACGAACAAAAAAAAAAACCACTTTGACGAGTATTGGTTAGTTTGGGTTGAAATCACTTCAACAAGTATTGGTTAGTTTGTGTTGAAATCACATTGCCGAGTGTTGTTTTTTTTTTGTTTTTTTTTTTGTATACTGAATCGAGGCTCGTGAAAGAGCTAACATTTATTTCACAAACAAATCAACCAGACAAACAAAATATACAAAAAGAGGGAGCGGAAGACAAGATGGGGAGAGAAGGGGAAGCACACAACCACAACATTTGAGAGCAGGGAGAAGTGTGAGAGGGAGAGGACTTGGGGGCAGGAGGCGTGGGCGGGGGGGGGGGGGGATTGGGTTTATATTAAGTTGAGGATTGGTTATTAAGGATTAAGGTAATTAAGGATTGGTTAAGTTGGGTTTATATCACGTTGACTCGTGTTGGTTAGTTTGGGTTGAAATCACATTGACTAGTGTTGGGAATGGTACTTTATGTTCTAGTTCCTGGCCTGCAGCATCTCTGGGACTTTCTATTCATCTTCTCAGAAAAAAAAATCTCCATCAGCCTTCCAACCTTCTCGGTTTTATTCCCGCATGGCAACATTAATTCCTTCACAAACCCATTTTCCTGATAGTGAGGAGAAATCTGTTCTGGGTTGGGATGTTAGATGTTCCTATTGGAACCTGTGGTCAAGATGCTGCGATCCCAGATTCAAATCCCTGATGTGGGATTGTCAGCAAACCTTTCCTCTCTCACACCTGTCAGTAAAATCCGGTACATACCATCAAAGAAGGGACTATGAGTTTGCCTTTCCTGGTGTGGTTGAAACATCATGACAGTCCTCATGTGTGGTTAATTCCTATAGAATGGAATTCCCCTCGTACATTCCTACACAGATCACCACTGATCTCAAAACAAATGAATATGGACAAAATGCTCGCCTGAGTGTCCCCTCACCCAACAACATTGATCACTATTTCAGTACAATATCTTTGATTAATTCTCAAATCTTATTTTCATGTGCCCATAACACAGGAACCTGTTCCTCAGAAGAACCCTGGCTTTTTCAAGTCTTTCTGGAAGGAAGTTTCCAACTTCCTTCCGACCTCCATTCTGAAGGTATGATCGCATACACATCACTCCAGAAACACGCGCACTTTAATCCCAGATGACATAAATGATACTAGCACAGACGTGCACCTCCAACTAAGTGTGTCCACAGTTTTCATCAGATGAGGACAACCACATGTGTAACCACGCACCCTCCAGAGCACATCTATGACTTTTGAGGAAATTAAATACTTTCCAGGCTGTCCTATCCAGTGAAAAGGAACCGGAGGTGTCCGTTTGATCCGTTACTTCTTGACTGAACCACCAATGGCCACATGTGTCCTGTGCGGTGGTCATTGCATGGTTCCTCGAAATTTTCAATTTGTGGAAGTTGTGGCATTATGATGTAACACACTCACACTTGGCACCGTATCTTAAGGTGGTTGAACGGATGGTTCGTCTCCTGCCGAAGAACCTTCGAGCAGCTCAATGTCGGACATCCCGCGTTTGGGTGCAGCCCACACACTCCTGTTTATTTGTTTTTGTTCTGGGGTTATTTACAGATTTAATGGTTGAAAAACATCAGGAATGAAATTCTGTTCAATGAACATCCATTGCCATGGTGATGAACCAAGTCAGAATGAATTATTTAATGGGAATGAAAATGTTGCCTTACTCGTTCAATTGAAGGATATAAATGAAAATTAAATATGAAAGCAGCCGTTTATAATTAAAAGTGTTCATCCAGGAAATGTTAATTCTTTTAATTGTGAATTATCTTGTTTTAAAGCAAAGTTTTTACCATTAGCATGAAACTGTTCCGATCTAGTTATCCGTTGTACTCTCTGTCTCCATGGTTACAATTGCTCTCGGTATATATAATTGAACGCACAATCGCTGTTCCTCCCATTGTTCGTGAGAAGCGAAACATGAAGGTTGTGTCGTGTCTCATCGTGCTCTTTTTGCTTGTACTATCTACAATTACTATCTTTCACCCCATTTACCACCATGGACGGGGTGACATCTTCAAAGAGGTGAGTTTTAAACGGACGGTTTCTTCACGCGTTTCCTCAGACATTTATCGACCGAGTTCTCCGTTCAATGCTGTAGATTATATTGATGTGGTGTTGATGTAACGGAGGCTTCATGGGACAAATTGCCGCATGCGTCAAAGTTCATATCGTGTCCTTCATGTGTTCTTCAAGTACCGAGAAGGTTCCGTCTTTCCGACTCGTTCGTTTCCCTTTTTCACAAAAACTAAACTCCAGAAAAATGTCCACTTTGTGCGGTGCTCTTTGTGTGTCTCTGGAAGATTTCCAGAGTCTGCATTTGCGATGTGTCCTCGTCATGGCATCATGCGGTAACGCATTCAAACTTGACGCCCTTTTCCTGAGGTTTGAACTGACGGTTCGTCTCCTGTGGTGGAACCTTCGACAAGTTCACAGTCTGACATCCCGCATTTAATTGTTGTCAGAACGTTATGAGGTGAAGAACAGGTTTATATATTTCAGAAGACTAGCAACGGTACCTGCCCTATGGGCGGGGCTTCAATTGGGAGGCCCAAATGAAAAGGCTAAATATCAGAAATTGAAGGCTTTTTTTCTTTTAAACGATTTATATAAACATCCGTTAAATCTCGATCGGTGCAGCCGTTTGTGCGGCACCCGGGAAAATAAAGTAATGCGGGAGCAAGTATGAGCAGGATGTGGCAGTGTGGGAGTCCACGTTTCTGATCCTCCTTCATGCCGAAGGTGCCCACCACTTCTCCAAGCATTGCGCTCTTCAGATCCGCCATGAGAGATTTAAGCTTGATCCTGAAGACGTGTGCAGTTAGTCCTCCCGATGCCATATGTACTCCCGATACGTGTTTCCTTCATTGTAAAAACTTCCCAATCAACAGTTAAAAGGATTTTGAGCCGATAGCTGTTATGGCCTTGGCAAGATCGATGAAGACAGTGATCTGTTGGCGTATTCACCGCCCAAATAGCTCTGTTGAATTCTCTCATGTGGAGATTAAACTAATCATGTTCACAATCGCTATGTCGTATGTACTCCCGATACATGTTTCCTTCAGTTGAAATGTGTTAGAATTCTCTCAAGCAGGGATTCAACCCGTGTCCTTATCTATATATATATAAAACACAGTGTGTGTGTGTGTGTGTGTGTGTGTGTGTGTGTGTGTGTGTGTGTGTGTGTGTGTGTGTGTGTGTGTGTGTGTGTAATGTTACCGATAGACTCCTAAACGGAGAGGCTTACGTGCTTGATATTTGGCATAGACATGGCCATTGCGCCTGGGACGAACATGGCCGAACTCAAAATATTTGACGATCCATATTTTTTATTCATATTTAACTCCGCATTTCAGTGCACGGAATCAACGGAATCAGAGCAGGTGGGCGCTGATTCGCTCAGAGCGATCACGTGATGATGCTATGAACGCTATGAACGATATGACGCTATGACGCTATGAAAAAAAAAATCGCTATGAAGCTATGAAACGCTATGACGCTATGAACGATATGACGCTATGAAACGCTATAACGCTATGACGCTATGAAAAAAAAAATCGCGATGACGCTATGACACTATGAAAAAAAAAAAATCACTATGCCGCTACGAAACGCTATGAACGCTATGACGCTATGACGCTATGAAAAAAAATAAATCGCTCGCTTTACCAAGGGGCTCGCTCTACCCCCGTTCCCCTCCCCGCCCCCTCCCCTCCCCCGCCCGGCAATGCCGGGTACTTCTGCTAGTAAAATATAAAAGGTCTTTGTCCGAGGTCACCGAGTTCGATCGGTGCAGCCGTGCAGTGATCGGTGCAGCCGTTTGTGCGGCACCCGGGTAAACAACATCGTCACAATGAGAACAATGAACGTTATGCGAACGCAAATGCAGTGATCGGTGCAGCCGTTTGTGCGGCACCTGGGAAAACAACATCGTCACAATGAGAACAATGAACGTTATGCGAACGCAAATGTTATGCGTGAGTCCAAACCTGAGAATGCTGGAGACTAAAGCTGAAATTGGGAAAACTAAATAGCCTATTCGACTCACTGGGGTCCCAGGATTACCCACCCAAAATATCTTTGCGATCGGTTCAGCAGTTTTTACGGTACCTTCGAACAGACAGATGGACATTTGGTGAATTATAGTAAGATGAGTTGATCATTTATGAACTAAATTTATCATAAAATGGGCCACGAAGGGTTAAATTTAGCGATCGGAGCTGACAGAACATTCATGTTCATTAATGGAGATCTTGTTGATGATCTTTCGATTCAAGATCCGACTTGCCCTGAACTGGTCCCTGATCAGCACTTGTACCCGTTACTCATTCGGGTCAGATCTGCATTCTCAACCTGTTATAGCCAAACGATGGTAAAGGAGCAGAGGTGGGTAAGGCGGTGGTTGCCCGATGGTCCGAATTCAACCAAATCTTTGTTCAAAGGAATTGAAGTTCGAAGAATCGAAGAGTCAAGGTGTCGAAACAACCAACGCAAAGTCAAGAAAAACTCACAAACCACAAGATAATGGGAAGCTGCACTGACGAGATGACGTCACAGATGACTCGTGAACACGATTCAGTGTTTACAACATTCACTGGAACGAGAACTATTGTCATGCAAATGAGGGAGATGAAAATAACGCCGATAACGAACTGGGCGTTGGAGTCGTGTTATGAATTGAACGTTTTACTCGGAACCGAACGAATTTGTTTTTTTTACAAACAACACAGGAATATCTCACCACTTTATAGGAGCTTCCAGGAAAGATCATGCAGATCAACGTTTTCATCATAAAGTTATTCCAAAAGAAAAAGCTGCAAGGCCTCCCAGGCCCATAGAGTGCATTATCTTACCATAATTCACCAAATGTCTGTCCGTCTGTCTGTTCGTCCGTTCGAAGGTACCGCAGAAACGGCTGAACCGATCGCAACGATATTTTGGGTGGGTAATTCTGGGATCTCCTGGAGGAAAATGGGCTGTATTGTTTTCCCAATTTCAGCTTTGGCCTCTAGCATTTTCAGGTTTGGACTCCCGCATAACGTTATTTTCCCGGGTGCCACACAAACGGCTGCACCGATCGCAACCTGACGAATGAAAACACACAGTTAAAAATAATGACCTCGGACAAAGACCTTTTATAAGGACATGGGTTGAATCCCTGCTTGAGAGATGCCAACCCCCTCCCGCCATCATGGTCGTCTCTCCAACTCACAATCCCACGAGATATGCAGAAAGGACGACCCAAAACCAATTATCTTCTTTTTGATTTGTATATAAATATCATTAAAAGTAAATAATGACCTCGGCCAAAGTTCAAACGACGTGACTTTAATCTCTACATGAGAGAATTCCACACAGCTATTTGGGCGGTGTATAAGCTAACAAATCGCTGTCTCCATCGATCTTGCCAAGGCCGTAATATCGTCTCAAAATCCTTTTAACTGTTGACTTGGTAGATTTACAATGAAGGAAACATTAACAATGTTGTTAAAAGTTTATTTTGTGATTAATTTGTGATTGGAGTTATGCTGTTTGGAATGAAAAAAGAGATATCTACTTCTAGTTCAAGTGAATGACGACATGCCGTGATGGTTTCTACTTTCTAAACGTGAACTTCGCGGATCGCTATATGCAGATTCGTCACGGACCCACGATCGATGTTTCTATACGTGAACACACCCATTTGTTTGCGAACGGGTACGTTTTTCATGGAAGTCCTTCACGAACTTGCTGTGCATGTCTGACATGCGATTGAAGGTGCTACAGGAATGTGGAATTTATTGGTTTCATGCTTTAGCATTCGCCGTTTCTGCATTGTCTGGTTGCCTGTGGCCTCCCACCCGTGCGTAGCACGGGTACCTCACTAGTCGGGTTAATGTCATTTCATCCTAAGTTTATTTTACAGACAATATAAAACAACAATTATAATCGTTTGAAACACTAAAATTATCCAATGTGTTTGCAACAACATTATAAATTTCTCACAAAAAGAAAAGAAAAATAATGAAATTTTCTTAGGCCAGGGACAAACCAAAATTTTCAGTTAAAATAAGATCGAATTCACGGAAAATGATTTTTGCATTTAGAGACATGAAGAAATTAAAAAGAAAGAAAGAAGGAAGGAAGGACCCAAGATAGTACATGTAGTAAGGAGTATGAGTCTACAGGCCACCCCACCTCAAAATTAAAGTGGGTGGAATGTAAACACGCATCGCCAATCCGCCCCCCTCCCCCCCCCCCCCCCCCCCCACATCGGCCTTCCGACCATCAGGCGGACACCAGGTAGGGAGTGGTGAGAGAAATTGAAATTTTTTGGTGATGTGGTGAAGGTGGCTAATGGGCATCAAAATGCAAACTAGGAAAAGCATCACCTCCCAAAACGCCCTTGATAGAATGGAGAGAAATAAATGTGTCCCGGGGACAGGAGAGGATGTTTACCTCGATAGGAGAGGAGATGATGATAAGAGAAGGGATTATGAGTTTACCTTTCCTGGTATGGTTGGGTCATCCTGACAATTATTTAATTTCTAAGTGATTCTTCACCATTGGGAGAAAGGGCGAAAAACGATACATAGCAGGATATTTCAAAAAAGTTGTGGATGGATTTGGACGAAACTTGTTGGACAGGTTGTGTGTATGTCAAATAAGAATCGATTCCATTTTGGAGAAGATCCGGTCCGGATCAGGATCCAGATAGCAGAATTTTAAAAGTGATTCTTCACCATTGAGTGACATGGCCAACCAGGCCGAGGCGTAACGCTTGTTCCTATAGAATGGAATTCCCCTCGTACCTTCCTACGCAGAACACCACTGATCTCAAAACAAATAAATATGGACAAAGTGCTCGCCTGAGTGCCCGCTCGCCCTCAACATTGATCAGTATTTCAGTACAATATCTTTGATTAATTCTCAAATCTTGTTTTCATGTGTCCATAACACAGGAACCTGTTCCTCAGAAGAACCTCGGCTTCTTCATCTCTTTCTGGAAGGAACTTTCCAACTTCCTTCCGACCTCCATTCTGAAGGTATGATCGCACACACATCACTCCAGAAACACGCGCACTTTAATCCCAGATGATAGGAATGATACTAGCACAGACATGCACCTCCAACTAAGTGTGTCTACACTTTTCATCAGATGAGGACAACCACATATGTAACCACGCACCCTCCAGAGCACATCTATGACTTTTGAGGAAACTAAATACTTTCCAGGCTCTTTCCAGTGAAAAGGAACCGGAGGTGCCCGTTTGATCCGTTACTTCTGGACTGCACCATCAATGGCCACATGTGTCCTGTGCGGTGGTCACTGCGTGGTTCCTCGAAATTTTCAATTTGTGGAAGTTGCGGCGTTTTGATGTAACACACTCACACTTGGCACCGTATCTTAAGGTGGTTGAACGGATGGTTCGTCTCCTGCCGAAGAACCTTCGAGCACCTCAATGTCTGACATCCCGCGTTTGGGTGTTGTGAGGACGTTATTAGGTCAACAACAGATTTATATATTTCAGAGGATGAGTTGTTCATTTATGAAGGAAATTTATCATAAAATGGTCCAATCAACGTTAAATTTAGCGATCGGATCTGCCAGAAATTTGAGGTTCATTCATGGAGATCTTGATGATGATCTTTCGATTCAAGACTCAATCCGCCCCTGAACAGCACCTGCACCATTTCGGGTCAGACCTGCATTCTTAACCTGTTCTAACCAAAGAATGGTAAAGGAGCAGAGGTTGGGAGTGGTGAGAGGAATGGAAAATATGCAGGTGGTGTGGAGAAGAAGATTCCTTTGAAATCACTTTGATGAGTATTGGTTAGTTTGGGTTGAAATCACATTGACTCGTGTTGGTTAGTTTGGGTTGAAATCACATTGACTCGTGTTGGTTAGTTTGGGTTGAAATCACATTCACTCGTGTTGGCATTCGTATTTCATGTTCTAGTTCCTCGCCTGCAGCATCTCTGGGACCTTCTATTCATCTTCTCAGAAAAAAATCTCCATCAGCCTTCCAACCTTCTCGGTTTTATTCCCGCATGGCAACATTATTTCCTTCACAAACACATTTTCCTGATAGCGAGGAGAAATATGTTCTGGGTTGGGATGTTAGATATTCCAATTGGAACCTGTGGTCAAGATGCTGCGATCCCAGATTCAAATCCTTGATGTGGGATTGACAGCAAACCTTTCCTCTCTCACACATGTCAGTAAAATCCGGTACATAACATCAGAGAAGGGATTATGAGTTTGCCTTTCCTGGTGTGGTTGAAACATCATGACTCCTCATGTGTGGTTAATTGTACCCCGTCGCACCGCGGAGCGAAAGTTGGCGCTATGGTTTTCCCGTCCGTCCGTGCGTGCGTGCGGGCGAGCGTACGTGAGTGCGTGCGTACGTGAGTGCATGCGTGGGTAAGAGAAGGACCGCATTCGAATTTGGTGTGTGGGTGTAACCCACGCCAAAATCCAAGATGGCCGCCTCCATGTATGTCTCATGCCATGTATGTCTGAACCTTGTGAGCGGAATATCTTGAAAAATAAGCGAAGTACCAACTTCTAATCTGGTGTGTGGGTGTATCTAGGCATAACGAAGAACCCTATTGAAAATTGGGTCGCCACATCAAAATCCAAGATGGCCGCCGCCATGTATGTCTGAACCTTGTGAGCAGAATATCTTGAAAAATAAGCGAAGTACCAACTTCTAATCTGGTGTGTGTGGGTGTATCCAGGCATAAGGAAGAAAGAACCCTGTTGAAAATTGGGTCGCCACATCAAAATCCAAGATGGCCGCCGCCTTGTATGTCTGAACCTTGTGAGCGGAATATCTTGAAAAATAAGCGAAGCACCAACTTCTAATCTGGTGTGTGGGTGTATCTAGGCATAAGGAAGAACGCGATTGAAAATTGGGTCGCCACGTCAAAATCCAAGATGGCCGCCTCCATGTATGTCTGAACCTTGTGAGCGAAATATCTTGAAAAATAAGCGAAGCACCAACTTCTAATCTGGTGTGTGGGTGTATCTAGGCACAAGGAAGAACGCGATTGAAAATTGGGTCGCCATGTCAAAATCCAAGATGGCCGCCTCCATGTATGTCTGAACCTAGTGAGTGAATATGATAGCATGTTTTCTGCGTCTTCCACTTTGTCAACTCACATCACTTCCCCGACGGGGGACCGAGGCGTAACGCTTGTTCCTATAGAATGGAATTCCACTCGTCCATTCCCACACGGAACACCACTAATCTCAAAACAAATGAATATGGACAAAATGCTCGCCTGAGTGTCCCCTCACCCAACAACATTGATCACTATTTCAGTACAATATCTTTGATTAATTCTCAAATCTTATTTTCATGTGCCCATAACACAGGAACCTGTTCCTCAGAAGAACCCTGGCTTTTTCAAGTCTTTCTGGAAGGAAGTTTCCAACTTCCTTCCGACCTCCATTCTGAAGGTATGATCGCATACACATCACTCCAGAAACACGCGCACTTTAATCCCAGATGATAGGAATGATACTAGCACAGACATGCACCTCCAACTAAGTGTGTCTACACTTTTCATCAGGTGAGGACAAACACATATGTAACCACGCAACCTTCAGAGCACATCTATGACTGTTGAGGAAACTAAACACTTTCCAGGCTCTTTCCAGTGAAAAGGAACCGGAGGCGCCCGTTTGCTCCGTTACTTCTGGACTGCACCACCAATGGCCACATGTGTCCTGTGCGGTGGTCATTGTATGGTTCCTCGAAATTTTCAATTTGTGGAAGTTGCGGCGTTTTGATGTAACACACTCAAACTTGGCACCGTATCTTAAGGTGGTTGAACGGATGGTTCGTCTCCTGCCGAAGAACCTTCGAGCAGCTCAATGTCTGACATCCCGCGTTTGGGTGTTGTGAGGACGTTATTAGGTTAACAACAGATTTATATATTTCAGAGGATGAGTTGTTCATTTATGAAGGAAATTTATCATAAAATGGTCCAATAAACGTTAAATTTAGCGATCGGATCTGCCAAAAATTTATGGTTCATTCATGGAGATCTTGATGATGATCTTTCGATTCAAGACTCAATCCGCCCCTGAACAGCACCTGCACCATTTCGGGTCAGACCTGCATTCTTAACCTGTTCTAACCAAAGAATGGTAAAGGAGCAGAGGTTGGGAGTGGTGAGAGGAATGGAAAATATGCAGGTGGTGTGGAGAAGAAGATTCCTTTGAAACCAATTTGACGAGTATTGGATAGATTGTGTTGAAATCACTTTGATGTGTATTGGTTAGTTTGGGTTGAAATCACATTGACTCGTGTTGGCATTCGTATTTCATGTTCTAGTTCCTGGCCTGCAGCATCTCTGGGACCTTCGATTCATCTTCTCAGAAAAAAATCTCCATCAGCCTTCCAACCTTCTCGGTTTTATTCGTGCATGGCAACATTAATTCCTTCACAAACACATTTTCCTGATAGTGAGGAGAAATCTGTTCTGGGTTGGGATGTTAGATGTTCCAATTGGAACCTGTGGTCAAGATGCTGCGATCCCAGGTTCAAATCCTTGATGTGGGATTGTCACGAAACCTTTCCTCTCTCACACATGTCAGTAAAATCCGGTACATACCATCAGAGAAGGGACTATGAGTTCGCCTTTCCTGGTGTGGTTGAAACATTATGACTCCTCCTTTGTGGTTAATTGTACCCCGTCGCACCGCGGAGCGAAAGTGGGACTATGGTTTTCCCGTCCGTCCGTGCGTGCGTGCGTACGTGAGTGCGTGCGTGGGTAAGCGAAGGACCGCATTCGAATTTGGTGTGTGGGTGCAACCAACGTCAAAATCCAAGATGGCCGCCGCCATGTATGTCTCATGCCATGTATGTCTGAACCTTGTGAGCGGAATATCTTGAAAAATAAGCGAAGTACCAACTTCTAATCTGGTGTGGGTGTATTTCGGCACAAGGAAGAACGCTATTGAAAATTGGGTCGCCACGTCAAAATCCAAGATGGCCGCCTCCATGTATGTCTGAACCTTGTGAGCGAATATGATAGCATGTTTTCTGCGTCTTCCACTTTGTCAACTCACATCACTTCCCCGACGGGGGACCGAGGCATAACGCTTGTTCCTATAGAATGGAATTCCACTCGTCCATTCTGACACGGAACACCACTAATCTCAAAACAAATAAATATGGACAAAATGCTCGCCTGAGTGCCCCCTCACCCTTAACATTGATCACTATTTCAGTACAATATCTTTGATTAATTCTCAAATCTTGTTTTCATGTGTCCATAACACAGGAACCTGTTCCTCAGAAGAACCTCGGCTTCTTCAACTCTTTCTGGAAGGAACTTTCCAACTTCCTTCCGACCTCCATTCTGAAGGTATGATCGCATGCACATCACTCCAGAAACACGCGCACTTTAATCCCAGATGATATGAATGATACTAGCACAGACATGCACCTCCAACTAAGTGTGTCTACACTTTTCATCAGATGAGGACAAACACATGTGTAACCACACACCCTCCAGAGCACATCTATGACTTTTGAGGAAACTAAATACCTTCCAGGCTCTCCAGTGAAAAGGAACCGGAGGCGTCCGTTTCATCCGTTACTTCTTGACTGCACCACCAATGGCCACATGTGTCCTGTGCGGTGTTCATTGCATGCTTCCTCGAAATTTTCAATTTGTGGAAGTTGCGGCATTATGATGTGACACACTCACACTTGGCACCGTATCTTACGGTGGTTGAATGGATGGTTCGTCTCCTGCCGAAGAACCTTCGAGCAGCTAAATGTCTGTCATCCCGCGTTTGGGTGTTGTGAGGACGTTATTAGGTCAACAACAGATTTATATATTTCAGAGGATGAGTTGTTCATTTATGAAGGAAATTTATAATAAAATGGTCCACGAAAGGTTAAATTTAGCGATCTGATCTGCCAGAAATGTATGGTTCATTCATGTAGACCTTGGTGATGATCTTTCGATTCAAGACTCAACCCGTCCCTGAACAGCATCTGTATTCTTTCGTGTCAGACCTGCGTTCTCAACCTGTTCTAACCAAAGCATGGTAAAGGAGCAGAGGTTGGGAGTGGTGAGAGGAATGGAAAATATACAG
The DNA here is from genome assembly GCF_964187855.1 of Myxine glutinosa. NCBI lineage: Eukaryota > Metazoa > Chordata > Myxini > Myxiniformes > Myxinidae > Myxine > Myxine glutinosa. Next base: position 24,363,469 of record NC_136267.1, on the reverse strand, counting down.
GTGATGTGGAGGAGAAGATTCCTTTGAAACCACTTAGATGAGTATTGGTTGCTGTGTGTTGAAATCACTTTGATGAGTATTGGTTAATTTGTGTTGAAATCACAGCGATTGTCACTAAACCTTTCCTCTCTCACACCTGTCAGTAAAATCCGGCACATACCATCAGAGAAGGGACTATGAATTTGCCTTTCCTCGTGTGGTTGCTACATTCTGACAGTCCTCAGGTGTGGTTGTTACCTATAGAATAGAATACCACTCGTCCATTCCAACTGTTACGGATTCGTCAATTCCGTTGTTGTGGTTCTCATCCATTGTAAACATTTTTGGTTCCATGTAATATTATTGTTATCGTTTAAGTGAATTGGAGATAACTGTTTTCAAAAGGTAAAAAAAATTAATGTTTTAAAAAGAAACCGGAAACCGGTTCGGGAACCGGACGAAGAAGAGGAGGAAGAAGAAGAGGAAAAAGAGGCGGAGCAAGTGAGTTCGGAGAAGGAGCCGAGCTGCTTGGAGGTCTTGAGCAAACGCTGGCGAACGAGGGTCACGAGTGAACTTTGGATTTCCTGGGAAAGGGATTCCTGCGACAGAGTTGTTATCGCTGTGACAGATAAACCTGCGTGACAGGTTTTGCCATTGATTCCGAAGAGAATCATTGGAGTGCCGTTACGTCTCGAGAACGAACCGTTGGCCATTTTGCCTCGCGCCTGATTTCGCATTGCTCCAGGTTTTTCACCTCGCTCCAACCATTTCAACGCATCCAGCCGTTAGCTTGGTTTGCATATGTAACATGGATTTTGAGTGGGAATTTGCGGTTCGCCATGTGGGGAGCCGTTGAACATCCATACCCGAAGATGTGATTTCTCAGTCGTCTCTTGAGTACACCTTTGCCCATCTTTGGCAGTGTGACTGTCAACCGAGCGGGATTCTGGTGTCGATAGAACATCGTTCTGACGATCACTGGAGCGTGGATCGACTTTGGTTTGAAGCTGGGACAGAGACATTGGGAATGCTCTTTTCGCTCACTTGGAGCACAGTGAATTATAATAATAATAATAATAATAATAATACATTTATTTTATATAGCGCTTTTCAAAAAGCCCAAAGACGCTTTGACAGAGTACAAAAAACAAGTGCAAAAAGACAAAAATAAATAGGTAAATAATTATCAAAGCAAAAGGAAGGAGAAGAGATAGTCAGGGGTTAAATGCTGTGGGTTAAATGTTAAATGCAGTGTTGAACAGGTGGGGCTTGAGTGATGTTTTGAATGTGGTGAGTGAGGAGGAGTCTCTGATGGTGTGAGGTAGTGAGTTCCAGAGGGTGGGAGCAGCGATGGAGAAGGCCCTGTCCCCCCAGGATCTGAATTTGGTCTGGATGGGGGGGGGGGGAGGGGGGACAGGAGGTTGGCACCAGCAGAGCGGAGGTTGCGGGTGGGAGTGTGTCTGGAGAGGAGGTCAGTCAGGTAGGATGGGGCCAGGTGATGAAGGGCTTTGTAGGTCAAGAGGAGGATTTTGTACTGGATTCTCTGGGGGATAGGAAGCCAGTGAAGCTTGTAAAGGACAGGGGTGATGTGGTCACGGGTCCGGGAATGGGTGAGTAGACGGGCAGCGGAGTTCTGAATGTATTGGAGTTTATTGATGATTATTGAGGGTGAACCATAGAGGAGGCTGTTGCAGTAGTCCAGACGGGAGGTGATGAAGGCGTGGATGAGGGTTTCTGCAGCCGTGGAGGAGAGGGATGGACGGAGACGGGCGATGTTTTTCAGGTGAAAGAAGGCTGTCTTTGTGATTTGTTTAGTGTATTTGTCGAAGGAGAGGGTTTGGTCAAAAATGATGCCAAGATTCCGGATGTGAGGGGAGGTGGATACTGGGAAACCGTCAATGTTGAGGGTGAAGTTATGGGTGGATTTGGTGAGCGTTTTTGGGCCAATGATGATTATTTCAGATTTATCATAGTTAAGTTTGAGGAAGTTGATTTGAAGCCAGGATTTTATTTCAGTGATGCAGTTTGTCAGGATAGAGTGGGTGGCGGTGGAGATTGACTTGGTGGAGATGAAAAGCTGGATGTCATCGGCAAAGCAGTGGAATTGGAGACCATGACGGCGGATTAAGTGACCAAGGGGGGACAGGTACAGGATGAAGAGGAGGGGGCCGAGAACTGAACCTTGGGGGACACCTTGGGGGAGCGGAGCAGTGGGGGATTTGCAGTTATTGATGGAGATGAACTGGCGTCTGTCAGAGAGGTAAGATTTGATCCAAGAGAGGGCAGTGCCGGTAATGTTAAAGGTAGTTTCAAGTCGGGTGAGGAGGATGGTGTGATTGATTGTGTCAAAGGCGGCGCTTAGGTCGAGGAGGATGAGAATGTTGAGGTTGCCGGCGTCAGAGGAGAGGAGAAGGTCGTTGGTGATTTTGAGGAGAACAGTTTCAGTACTGTGGTTGGAGCGGAATCCGGATTGGAATGTTTCATACAGGTTATCGGCAGAGAGGTGATGTTTGAGTTGAGTGGCTACAGCGTGTTCCAAAACTTTTGACAGAAAGGGTAGGTTGGAGATGGGTCTGAAGTTATTAAGGGTGTCAGGGTTGAGACCAGGTTTTTTCAGAATGGGGGTAACAGCAGCAATTTTGAGGGATGGTGGGACGATGCATGTAGACAGGGAGGAGTTTATTGTTGCAGTGATAAGTGGAGAGAGAGCAGGAAGGGAGGCCTTGACAAAGCTGGAGCGGATGGGGTCAAGAGTGCAGGTGGCAGTTTTCATTCCTATGAGGAGTTCAGAGAGGTCAGTAGGGGAGACTGGGGAGAACTGAGACAGGGGTTGGCAGGATAAGGGGGGGCAGGTAGTTTGAGGGGGAGCAGGTGCGGTGGTGGTTAAGCTGTTGTAGATGTTGTCAATTTTGTTTTGGAAGAATGAAAGGAAGGAGATGCAGTTGTCTACTGTGAATGACTGGGTGGTGGTGTCCAGGGGGCTGAGGAGTTTGTTTATTGTAGAGAAGAGTGCTTTTGGGTTTCCGGAGCCAGAGTGGATAATTTAAGAGTAGTAGGTGGAGCGGGCGCGGGAGAGGGCATCTTTGTAGTGCTGCAGGTGGTCATTGTAGGCTTGGGAGTGAATTGTGAGACCTGTTTTATTGCGGAGTCTTTCAAGTTGGCGAGCACGAGTTTTCATCAGGCGGAGTTCAGGGGTAAACCAGGGAGCAGAATGGGTGAAAGAAACTGTTTTGGTTTTTATAGGCGCAAGCTGGTCGAGGCAGAAGGAGAGAGTGTGGTTGTCGTAGTCAGTGAGGTCAGAAGGAGTGTGGAGGTCAACGAAGGGAGAAGTGGACATTTTTTCAGAGAGGGTGGATGAGAATGAGGTAGGTGAAAGAGTTTTTAGCTTACGGAAGTTGATAATGCGACAATGCCTTGGTGCTGGGGTGGGGATGTTGATGGTCATAGTGATGGCTAAGTGGTCAGAGAGGGTGAGGTCCGAGCTAGAGAGATGGTGCAAAATTAGTCCAGTAGAGCAGACAAGATCCAGAATGTGACCATGGTTATGGGTAGGAAAGTTGACATGTTGAGTGAGGTTAAAGCAGGTGAGTAAATCAGTGAAGTCAGTGGTTATTGTGGAGTCAGTGGAGTCCATGTGGATATTGAAATCACCGAGGAGGAGGATTGAGGGGGAGAAGGAACAGAGCTGGGTCAGAAAGTAAGAGAAGTCAGACAGGAATGATGGGTGTGGTTTGGGAGGGCGGTAGACGACTGCCATGACTGACAATGTGTGACCAGAGAGTTTAAAAGCCAGGTGTTCAAATGATGGAGCAGATGAGATGGAGATGAGGCTGGTCTTGATGTCCTGTCGGTGAATTACGGCAATTCCACCACCTCGGCCCTCCGAGCGTGGTTTATTGATGTATGAATATCCATTGGGTGTAGTGAGGTTGAGTGAGAAGTAGTCCAGAGGTTGTTGCCAGGTTTCAGTGAGACAGAGAAAGTCCAGTTTATTGTCCAGAATGTAGTCGTTCAGGATGTGGCTTTTGTTGTCGAGGGACCGGGTATTCAACAGAGTGAGCTTCATGTTGCTTTGTACGGTGGGGATGAACTCGGGTGATTTTGCCAGGGTTTGCAGACAGGAGGCGCGATTGTGTGCGTTGCTGTGATGACGTAGTCGATGAGTGGGAGTGCGCTGAGCTGACCAGAGTACAGGACTGGAGTGACCTGTTTGTAAGTAAACAAACTTGCGACCGGAGCCTCTATGAATGTATCTGGGTCGTCGCAGGAGTCCGTGGTATTTGATTGCAGAGATGCATGGTGGGGTGGAGTGAGTGTTGAGCAGTTATATTGTACGAAACTGATGGTACCATCATAGGAATGATATATTGGTTGTACAATTGATTAATATTGTTATTGTACTGTTATTCTTGTGTGACCTTAATGCAATACTTGTTTGTTGGTAACAATTGGTGTGGTTTCACCATTGATCTTTGACACACAGAATAACACATCTTTCTGCCGTGACTCCTCTCGGGGCTCGGAGGTACACCGTGACCGGGGTTTGGGGAGGAGCACGTAACACTACGCAGAACACCACGAATCTCAAAAAAAATGAATATGGACAAAATGCTCGCCTGAGTGTCCCCTCCATCCTCAACATTGATCACTATTTCAGGACAATATCTTTGATGAATTCTCAAATGTTGTTTTCATGTGCCCATAACACAGGAACCTGTTCCTCAGAAGAACCCTGGCCTTTTCAACTCTTTCTGGAAGGGATTTTCCAGCATCCTTCCGACCTCCACTCGGAAGGTATGATCGCACACACCACTCCAGAAACACACATACTTTATTCCCAGAGCATAGAATTACCACAAGGATAGACACGCACTTCCACCTCAACATGTACAAACTTAATTAACAGGCCAGTACAACCACATACGCAACAACATAGCAACTCGGAAAACCACATGTGTAACCGCACACCGTCCAGAACATATCCCTGACTGTTGAGGGATAACTGATCACTTGTGGCCACTTTGGTGAAATGTCTTTCATTAATTCATTTTATTGTTTTCTTGTGTCCATCACACAGAACGTTGTCCTTGTGAAGCCACAAGAACTTTTCAGGTCGACGTGTAACAAGATCTATAATATCCTTCCGACCTCCTTTCTGAAGGTATGATCGCATGCACGTCACTCCAGAAACATACAAGCTTTAATTCCAGAGGATATAAATGATACCAGGACAGACATGCACGTCCAACTATGTGTTTCTACACTTTCCAACAGACGAGGACACCCGAATTTTCCAACTTGTTCTGGAAGGGATTTTCCAGCATCCTAACGGCCTCCACTCTGAAGGTGTCATCGCGCACACACCACTCCAGAAACACACACACTTTATTCCCAGAGCATATAATTACCGCAAGGATAGACACGCACCTCCACCTCAACATGTACAAACTTAATTAACAGTCCAGGACAACCACATACACAACAACATAGCAACTCGGAAAACCACGTGTGTAACCGCACACCGTCCAGAACATATCCCTGACTGTTGAGGGACAACTGATCACCTGTGGCCACTTTGCTGAAATGTCTTTCATTAATTCTCATTTATTGTTTTCTTGTGTCTATCACACAGAACATTGTCTTTCTGAACCCACAAAAACTTTTCAGATCGACGTGGAACAAAATCTATGATATCCTTCAGACCTCCTTTCTGAAGGTATGATCGCATACACGTCACTCCAGGAACGTACACACTTTAATCCCAGAGGATATAAATGATAACAGGACAGACATGCATGTCCAACTATGTGTGTCTACACTTTCCAACAGACGAGGACAACCACATATGTAACCAGACACCCACCCGAACAAATGTTTGACTGCAAGGGAACTAAACACTTTCCAGGCTCTCTAAACACCAAACACTTATTAGTTAGTTTGTTTTTAAATCACTTTGACGACTATTGGTTAATTTATGTTGAAATCACTTTGACGAGTATTGGTTAGTTTGTGTTGAAATCACTTTGACGAGTATTGGTTAGTTTATGTTGAAATCACTTTGACGAGTATTGGTTAGTTTGTGTTGAAATCACTTTGACGAGTATTGGTTAGTTTATGTTGAAATCACTTTGATGAGTATTGGTTAGTTTGTGTTGAAATCACTTTGACGAGTATTGGTTAGTTTGGGTTGAAAACACTTTGACGAGTACTGGTTAGTTTATGTTGAAATCACTTTTAGAGTATTGGTTAGTTTGTGTTGAAAACACTTTGACGAGTATAAGTTAGTTTGGGTTGAAGTCAATTTGATTCGTATAAGTTAGTTTGGGTTGAAGTCACTTTGACGAGTATAAGTTCGTTTGGGTTGAAACCCCTTTGATGAGTATAAGTTAGTTTGGGTTGAAACCAATTTGACGAGTATAAGTTAGTTTGGGTTGAAGTCACTTTGACGAGTATAAGTTTATTTGTGTTGAAAACACTTTGACGAGTATAAGTTAGTTTGGGTTGAAGTCACTTTGACGAGTATAAGTTAGTTTGGGTTGAAGTCAATTTGATTCGTATAAGTTAGTTTGGGTTGAAGTCACTTTGACGAGTACAAGTTAGTTTGGGTTGAAACCCCTTTGACGAGTATAAGTTAGTTTGGGTTGAAACCAATTTGACGAGTATAAGTTAGTTTGGGTTGAAGTCACTTTGACGAGTATAAGTTTGTTTGGGTTGAAGTCACTGACGAGTATTGGTTAGTTTGTGTTGAAAACACTTTGACTGGTATAAGTTAGTTTGGGTTGAAGTCACTTTGACGAGTATAAGTTAGTTTGGTTTGAAGTCACTTTGACGAGTATAAGTTAGTTTGGGTTGAAGTCAATTTGATTCGTATAAGTTAGTTTGGGTTGAAGTCACTTTGACGAGTATAAGTTAGTTTGGGTTGAAACCCCTTTGACGAGTATAAGTTAGTTTGGGTTGAAGTCACTTTGACGAGTATAAGTTAGTTTGGGTTGAAATTACTTTGATGAGTGTTGGATCGTTTGGGTTGAAATCCTTCAAGCAACTCACGTGCCGAAATCCCACGTGTGTGTTTTGTGACATTTTGTGAGGTCTCGAACAGGTTTACTTGTTTCAGTGGATGACTTTTTCATTTATGAAGTAAATTTATCATAAAATGTTCCACCAGAAGTTAAATTTAATGATCCGATCTGCCTGAAATTTCTGGAGATCAACACTTTGATGTGTGTGATCAGTGGAACTGCCACTTTATAACTTTTTGGCAGTGATGACCGGGTAACCAAGACGTCCCACTTTCATCAGACATGTGACCCACGACGCACACAAGCACAACAGCAGGAGAGAACAGGGACGTTGGTAGATCTGTGGAAGGGAGAGAGCTGGGGGAGGGGTTAGGGGAGTGGTACACAGTATAAAGTACAAGTTAGTACAAAGTACAAGTTGGTGTCCTTGTGTTTTATACTTCTCCCACCCCCCACCCCACTTCCCACGCCTCCTCCCCCCAAGCCCTCTCCCTCCCACACATCTCCCTGCTCTCAAATGTTGTGTTTGTGTGCTTCCCCTTCTCTCCCCATCTTGTCTTCCGCTCCCTCTTTTTATATATTTTGTTTGTCTGGTTGATTTGTCTGTGAAGTAAATGTTAGCTCTTTCACGAGCCTCGATTAAGTATACAACAACAACAAAAAAAAAAAGCAAAGGCACACCACTCGGAATTTCAGGAAATAATTTGGAGATTGAAAGAGACGAATTTGTGCTGTTTTAACGGGGGTAGAAAAGATCAAGGTTTTGGATGGGGTATCCCTCCAGGCCTCCAGGTATCCCTCCCTCCAGGCCTGAACCAAAATAAGAGATGGTGGTGAACAGCTGTTTTAAAGACCTGGAGGGAGGAGTGGGATTGAAGAGAGTGAGGAAGTTTGTTCCAGAGGTGGGAGAAAAGAGGAATGAAAGAGTCAAGGTGAGCAGGGAGTCTTGATTTTGGCAGTTTTACCAAAGGAGGGTTGCTGGCAGATCTTGTGCGTCCTGGAGGAATATTTGGGGAGCAGAGCACAGACAGAGCAAGGGGAGCTAGGCCGGAGAGGAGTCGGTAGAAGACAGCCGATCAACCTGCCTGCGGTGAGCGAGTCAAAAACCTTCAGAATCAGCTTCATCGCGGGAGATTCCAATGATTCTGAATGCTTTGGTTTCAACCGTGGAAGCTGAGCGAGGTGTGAGGAAGGAGCACCAGCCCAGAGGGGAGAGCATTATTCCATTAAGCTGTGGATGAAAGCCTTGTATGTGGTGAGGAGGTCAGAAGTGCCCAGAAAGGAATTCGCATGACGGAGGATGCCCAGTCGGCGACTGGCTTTGGAGGCCAGCTTGGAAATGTGGTTTTCCCAGGAAAGATCATGGCGAATAGTGAGACCCAAAAGCTTGAGTGACAGAACTTCTTTGAGGGATTGTTGAGAATATAGCTGGGAGGATTGTCCAGATGGTCTTTTCGGAGAGACAGTGAGATTCCAGTGAGAAAAAATTACAAATTTCTGATGTAACTACTGCTGGGAAAGCAATGGCAAACCACCCAGGATAACATTTGCACTCAGTAGAGACCATACCTCCGCCAGGTGAACGGTTTACGCTTTGTATCCCACTGATAGGTCGTATCTGGATGCAGGCCTGAACCAAAATCGAATCAGTTTGTTCTTGTCACCGAACCAATTTATGCACCAAGTTTCATCCAAATCCGTCCTTAATTTTTTGAGACATTCTGCTATTTATTGTTTTTGGCCCTATTTCCCAATGGTGAAGAATCACTTAAAAATTATTCTTGGCGGATCTGAAGCCGGATCTTCCCCAAAATTTAATCATTTCGTCCGTGTCACATACACTACTTTTCTGCCAAATTTTGTCCGAATCCGTCCACACTTTTTGAGATATCTTGTTCACAGACAGACAGGAAGGGGTGAAAACATAACTTCCATGCACCTTTGGTGGCGGAGGTAAAAATTGCTTACTTTTTCTATGTATGTATAAATATGTTCGTATTTGTGTCCATGTGCACATTTATGTACATAAGTATTGTGTATTAGGGGGAATGGGATCCATAACTGGAATGTATGAAGGATTTTATTAGGCTTTGTCAAAATGTGTTGTGGAAGGAAGAAACATTTTTTCTGAATTAAGTTTTCTTCAAAAAAATATTTTGTAGATCGAACCCTCCAGATGGAGCTCCCCAAAGTCTGCACCAACACATTGGACGACTCCAGCCACTGAGATCGCTACTCCAGCCACTGAGATCGCTACTCCAGCCACTGAGATCGCCACTCCAGCCACTGAGATCGCTACTCCAGCCACTGAGATCGCTACTCCAGCCACTGAGATCGCTACTCCAGCCACTGAGATCGCTGGAAATGAAACCACATCTCTGGATGAAATGGATGTTCACGGTAAGTTGATTTTAATACTGAAAGGAAAATATGTTGAGAGAACAAGAAAATAGCAGTGATTTGTAAGTTCGGCAGACTGTTTAGTTGCATTAGCTTTTGGAATAGTTTCTTCATTGCAGATATAACCACAGGTTGAGAAGAACTTCTTCTATAACTATCAGATTTGTTATTTTAAATGATATTCGGACTCGTTACAGTTTCACACTGAAATGTTGGAATCACTATTGTTTTCCACTCTCACAAGTGGCAACAATTTTCGCCATGTTAAACCTCAGAGAAATTTGGAGAGAGAAACGACTGATCTGCATTTGTTTTGCTTAATTTGATTTCAAAGTTATCCAAGTAAAATTTTCTCTTTCCTTTGACCCACGTTTTTCTCATTGCAAACCCAAATCCTTCAGAAAGCATGGACGATGAGAAAGAAGAGATGGTGGAAGTGACCTTCGAAGGCATCCTTCGTGCTATATTAGTCATTTTGGCTCTTCGCTTGAATATATTTTGTTTAAGAAAGTGGATTAAGAAATTGCAAAAGATTTACACCAAGAAGGTACTCCACAAAGAGAAGAAGATGAGCATGGGTGTGTGTGCAAGCTAGCTTGAAAGCCAAAGTCGAACCTCAACGTCAAGTCCACACATATATACATACACACACACACACACACACACACATATACATACACACATACAAACACACATATATACATACACACACACACGTACACATACACACATACACACACACACACACACACATATACAAACAAATACATACACACATATATACATACACACACACACATATATACATACACACACACATATATATATATATACACACACACACACACACACACACACACACACATACAAACACATACAAACATATACATATATATATATATATATATATATATATACACACACACACACACAAACATGCACATAACTCATCCATTTGTCGTAGATAGACGGGAACTTTCATTCAATATTCTTCCTGTTTTTTCTTTTTTGCACCCGAGTCTGAAACAACATTCATTTCAGTGCACAACTCATCAACATCCACTCCTGGGTCGTGCTCAGAGTTCGAGCAGTTTGCTGCATGTTAACTCATCATCATCATCTCCATCTTCTGAAAAATTGTGTTTGTGAAATGAAAATTTGAAACGGTACATGATGTTTTTTTAGTACCGTGAGGTTAAGCACATTTAATGAACGGAAATCGCATTCCTTTAATAAACATTGGAAACGGCACCTGGTGTTGTGTTGTTTTTTTATTTAAGCATATTTTATGAAACTGTAATCATGTGCATTCGCGGTTGAAAACATTTTTATGTTGAAAAAGTTTACCCTGTGAATCAGGAACCACAGGGAACCTATCCCTCTTTTCCGCATTGATGCAACGCCCCGACATTCGCGATGTCAACGTTCGTGGGATTTTCTGTGAATCGCAATCCACCGGAAACCTATCTCCCCTTTTCCCAATGAAACAATGTTCCCACATTTGTGATTTCGACATTCGCGCCATTTACCAGGAACGCATCCCCCACGATTGTCGGGGCCCGACTGTATATAAACTAGAGTCCCTGTATAAAGAGAGTTGTGGCAACTCAAATTTGGACGCCATTTTGTGTCTAAGTGTGTCGGATTAGATATACATGTACATTCGCGATATGGGGTGATATATTCTAAACCTGCTAAAAAAAAAATTACTACACATATTTAGTCTTATTATTACATACAGGTGATATTTGTTTTGTCAAAAACTCAGCTATTGCCGTGAAAAAGAGCTGTGTGGTGATATTAAAAGTGGTATGGCAATGCATATTACAAGCCAACACTGCATATAAGAGCTAACATTATAAGTAAGACAAACCAATGCTGTCGTTCTCTGAATTTTAATAACTTTTAGAAAGGAGTGTGGGCATATCCAATATTTTTTAAAGGGTGCCGAGAGCAATTCCGGTGTAGGACTTCCAGCCGACATATAGTCTAACACACTTAAAACAAATTCTGTACGTGGTATTGTCATATTTCTATAGTGTACAACTTTAGTTTTATCGACATTTATATTCAATTTCCATTGTAATGATTTAACAAGCTGCAAGTCAGCTTCTGTCTCTGACATAAGGAAAACGTCATTGGCATCTAGTAAGATTGAAACGTTCATTTATTACTACACCCTTGCCCAGAACTCTGATGGATATTGCCTGATCGATTAATATGTTTCATAGCTGGCGACTTAATTAACACTTAATTTTCGACTGCGCCAAGCCGTAATTAAACAGAGAAAAAACTTTAAAAAATACCTGCAGTGTGCACGGTTCGTCTAGTCGAACAGATATGGAAAAGCACAGATACGACGTCGTATTCACCATAACTTGTTTAATTTCACCAGGAACACGATGAGGCCAACACAGTAAACATTCAGTACAAAACTTGGTTCATACATTCAGTACAGAACATGATTCATACATTCAGACCGTAAGAAAACTCTGCCCGTAATACAACACTCTGACCAGACCAACACTTCATCCCACTACGTTCACTCCTCACAAGTGAAACTCATCTTCAACCTCTTTTTGTCATCAGCTCGCCCCCTCTCAAACTGATTCACATCGAAATGTTCCTGCAATCATACAATGAGTGTCCTTGATGTATTTATTTATTGAAATTTTTATTCTAACACAACACAGTTTAATTTTAATGAGCTGTCATGTACTAGTACTTCCACAACAGAAAATCACATGGACAATCTTCCGGAAGATGGCCAGACAAATCGCGAGCTCTATCGACCACATGTATATTGATATCAAACAGGGATAACAGCTTTTGAAAGTTGAGCCAGTTTTAAATGTGGGTACACAAATACACCTGTTTTACTGCATTAATCACCGAGAAATATTGTATGTTTTGGGAACGATAGCTGTCACCAGGTTAAATATATAGGGATTGTCCAATGTGCAAAATCTTCCATCACTACAATTTGGCCATAAATCCCGGGGTGGGAAATATTTGAGCAAATATGCCACAAGACGCATGAGCACTGTACAAAGCAAACAATAACTCGTCAAATTTTGGACGTATGGATGGCTGCACAACCCGCAAAAAAATTGAGCAGGTCCCCCCCTAAAATTGCTTTTATGATTTCCGATTAGGCTAAAGATTTTAAACCAAAAAAATAACTTGCCTCGGAATAAGTTTTGAATGGACGGACAGACAACTGAAAACAAAACGGACCATGGGTTTCCCACCCCTATAAAATCAAAATTAATTCCCTCTGAAAAAGTACAGTGACATTGCCCGCAGACTACCCAACCGCAGACCAGGCAATGTCACTGTACCGGGACATTTCATCAATCAATGACAATATGCGGTCCGCTAGGACTACCCGAAAAAAATTGAGCAGGGTTCTTCCCACGGAAATGCATTTTTGGTCAGCTCCTTGAAGATTATAAACAAACACAAATCACTTCCCTTTAAAAGGGTTTTCAACGGACAGACAACCAAAAAAAAACGGAGCAGATAGAATTGCTTTTGAACATCGATCATCAAGCGGCGTGGGCCTACCTGGCAGAGTCTCGAGGAGTCGATCGCTTTCCAGCTCTTTCGTCTGACTTTCGCTTCCCAAATTTGTCTTCTGACTTTATCACTTGGAAATCTATACATCTTATATTTCCCAGATTGGTTTGAACAACCAAAAGCAGAACAACCAGTCATTTTGTTTGGCAATAAACAACATTCCCGTACCAAGCTGACGTTCACGCACGGTGAAGTTAGACACAAAATGGCGCCACGAAATCACGTGACCAGAAATCTCGGGTCAGCACATGGCGCAACTCTCTTTATACAGGGACTCTAATATAAACTAGAAGGGCACGAGGAAGAGCGCAAACCTCCATCTGGCTGAACAGTTTTCATTTTGTATTCCACTGATAGGCCGGATCTGATCTGGACAATACTCATTCGTAATTATACTGGAAAATACTGGACAATCCCAGGTAATGCCACTCTCATTCGTATTCCTCCGAGTCCCCCCTCCGTCCCCTTGTCATTGCCATATGTGGGCTGGTGCTTCAGCTTGTCACCTTTCTCTTTTTGACAATATCCAGCGACATGCGGCCATTCTGGTGGGACAGGAGTTGGCAACATCTCTGGAACCTCTCTCAGTCCGCCGCTCTGTTCTTTCCTTCAGCCTTTTCAACAGATATTACCACGGAATGTGCTCTGAGGGTCTATCACAGGTTGTTCCACTGGTCATTCTTTCAGTCGCCCGACACGTTTGGCAGTTTCTTCCTGTCCATATACCGTGTCTGTCCCAAGGACTAAGACTATGAGGGATTCTTCTCGTTTTTTCCCCCCCGCTCGCCATCACTGGAGCAGTTTACCTGCATCTTGCTTTCCCCTCGATACCAAACTACCTCAATTCAAGAGGAATGTCAATCGATTCCTCCTTTGTAGCTAATATCCACACTATCCTTTGTTGGAACCGCCTAACTTCAGTGGCCTTCAAGGCTTTGTGGTGAGGGGTATCTCATGAAAATGTATTACCGTGTGGCGGACACGAAAGCTCACTGGCGCGAGGGCATCATTCCGCGCACCAAGTGGGCGGCGGCCACACCCGAGGGGTAGGCGTGGCCGCGGGATATACACCGGGCGCGCAGCCCGGAACGCTCCAGTGTTACAGTGGAGCTCTTGAATAAAGACTCTTACAACTTACCGCGTTGTCCACTTCCTCCTTGCTTACAAGCAGCGCGCGTAACACCGCGCTTCATTGGTGACCCTCCGACGTTCTGGTCAGCCGTCGCTGACCACCCGAATATGCCATCGCAATGGCAAACAACGCGGTCCAAATGAAACTCCCCGAGTTCTGGGAGACGCAAGCCGAAGTCTGGTTCCTGCAGGCAGAAGCCCAGTTCCGACTTCAAGGCATCACGGTGGACGAGACCAGGTACTGCCACGTGGTCGCTTCCCTCGGGCCCGGCACGGCCAGCCGCGTCGTGTCGGTCCTGAGGAATCCACCGGCCGACGGCAGGTACGAGGCGATCAAGCGTCTCCTCCTCGCCACGTTCGGCCTCACGGTGGACGCACGGGCCGACCGCCTCCTGGACCTCCCCGAGCTCGGTGACACGTGACCGTCGGTCCGCATGGACCATATGCTGTCGTTGTTGGGCGATGAAACCCCGAACGCTCTTTTCCGGGCGTTATTTCGACGCCAGCTGCCGGCACGAGTCCGCCTCGCGTTGGCCGGTTCTGTGACGACAGAACCCCGGGCTCTCGCTGCCGAAGCCGACAGGTTCTTCGCGGCTTTGGACGTGCAGGCGAGTTTTGGCGCAGCCGCCACGCATCCCGAGGCTGACCCTGATGCTGATGCACCACACCTCGGGGATCCCGAGGCTGACGCACGCCGCGTGGCGGCCGCCACGCCACGCCCACCACCACCGCGAAAACCGCGGCCTCCGCCTTCGCCGCAAACCTGGTGCCATTTCCACACCAGGTTTGGCCACAAGGCGAGGGATTTGTTGTCCGCCACACGCGCGCGTGCGTGGGAATTCTGGGGGGGCGTGTGTGGCGGACACGACAGCTCACTGGCGCGAGGGCATCATTCCGTGCACCAAGTGGGCGGCGGCCACACCCGAGTGGTAGGCGTGGCCGCGGGATATACACCGGGCGCGCAGCCCGGAACGCTGCAGTGTTACAGTGGAGCTCTTGAATAAAGACTCTTACAACTTACCGCGTTGTCCGCTTCCTCCTTGCTTATAAGCAGCGCGCATAACACCGCGCTTCATTACCATTTATAATTACCATTTAGAACCCATTAAAATTGTCTTTTAGAACCCATTAAAATTACCCTTTGGAACCCATTAAAATTACCTGGAACCCTTTAGAAAGTGGTTTAAGGAGACGGGGTTTTGCAGACAGTTTTAAGGAGGTTGTGCGTGTGTGTGTGTGTGTGTGTGTGTGTTTGTGTGTGTGTGTGTGTGTGTGTGTGTGTGTATATACCTATAATAATAAAAGGCAGTGTCCATCCTTTCGTCCGTCTGTCTCCTCCATAACTCCAAAACGACGAAACCTAGCGGCCCCAAACTTTGCATGCATGCATCCACCTGGACCTCCAACTGATTGCAATGATGAAAACTGGGTGTTTTCGTGTGTGAAACACCCTTTTTGAAGATGATTAACGAGGTGCTCGTAAGAAAAAAAACCCGATGTGGTGGTTTACCAATATGTCGGCCGGCCATCTTGGCACCTTGCTGGCTACTGCACCTAGCTGGGTTCTTAAGCCGCCATTTTGTTTTGGCCCCCTCAAATGTGCCTTGGAAACACGATCGATTATCATTGCGTAATTGAAGCATCTTACTATCATTCACCAAATGTCCGTCTGTCCGTCCGTCCGTTCACAGGTACCGCAAAAAACAGCTGAACCGATCGCAACGATATTTTGGGTGGGTAATCATGGGACGCCATGGAGTAAAATAGGCTATATTGTTTTTCCAATTTCACTTTTGGTCAACAGCATTTTCAGGTTTGGACTCCCGCATAACGTTATTTTCATGGGTACCGCACAAATGGCTGCACCGATTGCAACCTGACGAATGAAAACACACAGTTAAAAATAATTACCTCGGACAAATACCTTTCATTAGGACATGGGTTGAATCCCTGCTTGAGAGATTGCCTACCCCCCTCCTCCCCACCATCACGGTCGTCTCTCCAACTCACAATCCCACGAGATATGCGGAAAGGACGACCCAAAACCAATTATCTTCTTTTTGATTCGTATATAAACATCATTAAAAGTAAATAATGACCTCGGCCAAAGTTCAAACGACATGGGTTTAATCTCTCCATGAGATAATTCCACACAGCTGTTTGGGCGGTGTATAAGCTAATAGATCACTGTCTCCATCAATCTTGCCAAGGCCGTAACACCTATCGGCTCAAAATCCTTTTAACTGTTGACTTGGTAGTTTTTACAATGAAGGAAACATTAATAATGTTGTTAAAAGTTTATTTTGTGATTAATTTGTGGGACCGTGGTGATTGGCGTTATGTTGTTTGGAATGAAAAAAGAGATATCGAGTTCAAGTGAATGAGGAAATGCCGTGATGGTTTCGACTTTCTAAACGTGAAATTCGCGGATCGCCATATGCAGATTCACCATGGTCCCACGATCGATGTTTCTATACGTGAATGTACCCGTTTGTTTGCGTACGATAATGTTTTTCATGGAAGTCCTTCCCGAACTTGCTGTCCATGTTTGACGTGTGACTGAAGGTGCTACAGGAATATGGAATTTATTGGTTTCATGCTTTAGCATTCGTCGTTTCTGCATTGTCTGTTTGCTTCTGGCCTCTCACCCATGCGTAGCACGGGTACCTCACTAGTCCTTTTAAATCAGAAAATAAAAAGAAATGGCATTTTGGAAAATGAATTTTGGAGAATGAAATGGAAAATAAAAATAAATAAAGAAAAAGAAATAACTGCAGTCAAGCGCTTCCTCCAGCCATGAATGAGCTTCCTCCACCTCTCTACTGGAAGTTTGGCCCACTCTTTTGCAAACTATTCCAGTTCTCCCAGATTTGAAGGGTGCCTTCTCCCAACAGCTGTTTTCAGATCTCCCCACAGGTGTTCAATGGGATTTAGATCTGGACTCATTGCTGGCCACTTCAGAACAGTCCAGCGTTTTGTCTTGAACCATTCCTGGGTGCTTTTGAAGTCTGTTTGGGGTCATTGTCCTGCTGCAAGCCCAATGTCCTTCGACGGAGACTTAGCTTTCTGACACTGGGTTGAACATTGTGCTACAAAATGTCTTGGTAATCTCCTGATTTAATGATGCCATGCACACATTCAATGCACCCAGTGCCAGAAGCAGCACAGCAACCCCAAAACATCACTGATCCTCCTCCATGTTTGACTGTAGGGAAGGTGTTCTTTTCTTTGAAGGCTTCATTTTGTTTTCTGTAAACAGATGATGTGCTTTGCCAAAAAGCTCTAATTTGGTCTCATCGGTTCACAGGACATTCTCCCAGAAGTAATTTGGCTTGTTCAGGTGTGTTTTGGCAAACTCCACTCGGGCTTTCTTTTGTCTCTCTCGCAGCAGTGGGGTTCTATCAAAGAACCCTCTTTCATCGACTTGTTGATGGATGCTGCGAGTTGAAAGTGCCGTACCTTGTGTCTGAAGGTCAGCTTGAATCTGTTTGGCCTTTGATCAAAATGCTTTCTCCACCATTTGAACAATCTTTCGCTGCAATTTTCGATCAAGTTTTCTCTCACGGCCACGTCCAGGGAAGTTGGTTGCAGTGCCATGGGCCTTACACTTCCTGATAACATTGCGTATGGTGTTCACTGGAAGATCCAGGTATCTGGAGATGGACTTGTAGCTTTGAGATTGTCCATGCTTGGCTACAATCTTGTGTCTGACCTCCTCAAACAATTCTCTGGTTTTCTTTCTTTTCTCCATATTGTTGAAATGAAGATCAAATAGCTGTATGTTGAAATATGTTGAAAAAGTCAAAACTTTACATGGGGTGTATTTACTTTTTCACGTGACTGTATATATATATATATATATATATATATATATATATATATATATATATATATACATACATACATATATATATATATATATATATATATATATATATATATACATATACATATACATATATATGTATATATATATACATATATATATATATATATATATATATATATATATTGTTACGGAACCCAACGTCGGCCTCTGTTCCCCTTATCGAGGGGGGATTAATCCCCTCGTCTATGACTGACCGACGTGGTCCCTGACGCTGCACAGCTCCCTCCGGAGAGACAGGTGCGCAACCCCGTTCGCAACCGCGGACAGATGTTAATTGCCGAGCGGTTTAGCAACCGCGGCACGAACTATTAACAAGAACTAGACCCGATTCGTAACGTTGGCCAAATCGTGCCACAGGTATTCAATGAGGGAAAAGACAAGGGCGAAACGGATGTAAAGGAAAGAAGAACAAAGGTAGGAAATACAAATATAATTTATTACTAGCTATTATTTACACAATAAATAGAACCAAGGAGGAGGAAGGATAATAAAATAAATACAGAAGGATGGAAGAACCAGAAGACACAGTGCAAATATTTAGCTTACCTATAAACAGTCTTACTTAACCCAGGACAAGACACACAAAACAGACGACAATCAAACTCACACGAATGGGGAATGGAAGCAGGAACGAATGGCTGGAAGGAGAGGAAGGTTCAGCTGGACGCTGGCTGGAGCTTGATCCCGCACGGGACGTCGGGCTGGACCTCGACGGCCACCGATGCCACTGCAATCTGGTTCCCGCGTAGCAGCGGGTCGAAGCTGCGTGGTCTCAAAGCTGCGTGGTGGATTCAAAGCTGCGTGGTGGATTCAAAGCTGCGTGGTGGACTCAAAGCTCATCTCCCATCTGCCGCATCTCTCTCGTGGGGGCGTTGCGTGACGGGTTCTCTCTCTGCAGAACTGCTCGTGGGGCTCCTCTACTCATCTCTCGTGGGGGCGTCGGGGCCGCGGGTTATATAGGCCACACCCTCGAACCTTCGCGAACCTCCCCGAGCGTTCTCTCTCCACCCTCTCAAGCCAAACCCCTTGTACTTGGTTGGTTGTTCGGGGCTGGCTCACTCCTCCCCTCTATAACGAGGTGGAGACACGCCTTTCTTCTCCGAGATTACCTCGGGTGATGGCGGCAAATGTAGTTGGCAATGCGAATGGCAATGACGCAGTTGGAAATGGAGGTTTTGGGAATGGGAATGAAAGGGAATCTATCTTATTTCAATTTGATGCAATGCAGTGTTAACTAGTGGGAACAGAGCCTTCAACTACATAGACTAAGGAGATAACTGTTTAGAAGGATATATGATTTGCTACGTGCATGTTCATGGCTTAACTAGGAGGACGACCTTTGACCTTTACACACAACACGGAGGGTGATATTTACAACAATTCTCATGACACAACAATAAAAAAAAACACAGCAATTCTCAAATCCACAACAATATATATATTTATATATATATTGTTGGGATTGTGCCATAAAGGCAAACTCCCTATAGTCAATTTGCACAACAGCATGTAGCCTGCAGTAGTCAGTTATGTCTTATTGAATGTAAAGATTAGCCCTTTCCCATTGAGTCGTAAAAAAAGACCAAATATGCGTTGAGTTAGGCAGGATGTCGAACCTTGGTTGGTTAAGGGAAGCCATAACACCAGATGTGCAGAAAGGCATGGCCAAAAGCACGGCCCACGTGACCAATGGCGAGCCGGGAACCCGTCGCCATGATGCGACAAGCCTCAGCCAATGGGAGGCTCTGGAACATTTTGAAGGGCGGGACCAGTTCTGATAATAGCCCACGCGCAGGCATTATCATCCTCTTGCTTTATGGGACTTGACGGAGGACATACCTGAGCTCTTGCCCCTTTCGCCACGCCCAGGACGAGACCTCGCTTGCTTTTTCATATCTCCCACGACACGTGTTTGGCCTTTGTTCGACGCCCGACAACCATCGCATCTGCGCCGATCTTTTGCGCCATCTGGCTGACCCGCAAGCGTTGGCATTTTCTACACGACTCATCTGCGCTGAAGTTCATCTACCTGTGCGAAGTTCGTCTGTGCCAACTTCGAGGCGGCGGTTCGTCCCGGCGGACCTGACTTCATCGAACTGCGAGCCGCACACACCAGACCACGTGCTCACCAGCAAGGAATCCCAGCACGTACATCGGTACGCCCTTTAACCAGAGTGCTATTCCATGAGTGTGTGTCAGAGTGTGAAGGTGCCAGTGGGGTTTCTTAGGATTGGTAAGAATGGTTAAGGTAAATCTTCATCTCTGTTTCTCTGTGCCTTCCAAATAAAAGGCTGTACATTTTGTTCCTACTTCCAACCTGTTCGGTACGTATTTTCTCCATTGGCCTAGCATCATCCGGGACCGAATTTGGCTAGACTCAGGTCCATAAATCTCGTGGGGTAACGCCGCTTTCCACACCGTGCAAAACCGCTCGGCACGCAATTGAATAAGGTGTGGTCTAGTGGTTAGGATTAGACGCTCTCACCGCAGCAGCCCCTCGTACCGCAACAATATATATATATATATATATATATATATATATATATATATATATATATATATATATATATATATATATATATATATATATAGTCACGTCTGCAGCTCCCATTAACACAAAAACCTCAGCGCCGAGACCATAGTTTCAGGAAATGTACCATACGATCTTTTATTGCACTGTGTTCAATTAATTGATTCTGACTTTACTGTTCTCATTGGTTCATTCAATTGGGCTAAAATAATGGTGGCAAACGCACACAAAAACATATGGCTGAAACACCTTTTCTTACCTTTTAAAGGATTTATTTATAAAGTAAACACGGAAGAGGGCAACACGATGCTATAGACAGAAACAAATGAACCAAGCAACGCAAATGCACACACACAAAGAGGTAAAAGGCAATATTCAAACTTATGTACAATGATTGGAAAAAAGGAATTCCTAACCCACTTGGCTCCACAGATCACACTCATGCAACAAAACAATTGTAGGCAAGACTTCCCATTTTCTGATGGATGCCAGACTCAAAAGAGATCGCTTTGGGAAACAGGTGCGAGATAATAGCTCCCAAGAGCCAAAACGAGCATGATGAAGATGGTGTTTGGTGTGCAATGCCAGCGATGATTCGTCTCCTAAACCAGGCATTGTGGACCCCTTTGTTCTTTTTGCGATCGCCTCCTGGTCTGCTTTGCGTCTTCTCCCTCCATGCTCCACAAACACAGGGTGATCCCAACTTGGGTCAATCCCAAGTTAAAATTCCGTCATCAGGTTAAAATCATACGGATCGTGATGGCCAGACAGATGTGTGTCTCTCTCATGAGATGCTTTTGCCCATTAGCCAAGCCTACCACATGAGGTGTTCCCGCCCACAAATTAAGGTCTAAACTGTCTGTAAATTACATACACTGCCTCCTCAGCATCACATGCAACAAACGACTTAACCTGATAGGTCCCTGTCATGGCAATCTAACCGCTACTCGAAACATACGGAATATACGACACTTACCACACTCTGGCTATGGACCCCCCCCCCCTCCTTTTCTATGCAATATATTGTTACAGACACGACTTTGATGTTAAGGTGGGCCGAGCGGAATGGCCGTCGTGTCCGCACAAATTACCCGACTATACTCGACGTTGACGAAGTCGCGCTACGCTGGCTCAATAAGAAAAAGAAGACACCCGGCTGGGTTATAATGACACAATACGACACCAGGGGTTCAGTTCTCAAGACCTCCGGAGGAGGTTATATTAAGGCGGAAGGTTAGATTACAACTACAAGAGGGACAGCATAGAAAGACAGGCACTTAGACACACTCTTATATTAACCCTAGACAGACGACAGATAAACGGGACAACGCTGACTCACACGGGGTTTGATGGCTAGGAAAGGCAGATAGCGATGGCTCAAGGTGCACTCTTGGCTCAAAGCAGGGTACACGGTTCGGTCCAGAGATGCGGGGAGGTCTCGTCGCAGCGCTCAGAGGTGACGTTCTTTCTCAGGCCTCTCCAAACTCAGGCGCATCTGTTTCAGCGCTCGCAGGTCCGTCTTTCTCCAGCTGGGGGCGAATCTCACGTCACGTCCGGCAAGCGGCTGCGTATATCCGGCGGGGAGTGACACGCCCTCGGCTCGTTAGCTCCGCCTCGTGGAATCGGCACGTTGCTTCTCATTGGGTGCGTGCGGGGGGGGTTACTGGCTCCGCCCCCGACGAGGAGCTGACAGCCAGCCCCTTCGGGGTAACCCCGTGGAGCGCATGGTCTGGAGCTAATCGAGCCGGTGTGAGGACGCATCCTCCCCCGCTCCGCCGCCATCCCCTCTGTTGTTGTTGTAATTGTTGGGGAAGAAGATGGAAGGAGGTATGGGAAAGGTCCTAAACTCACTACTGATGCCATATAATCACATTCTGGTGCAACGAAGAGTCATAATTAATGGAAACGAGGCCTTAACTGACATAGATTAAGAATAACTAGGAAGATGTCCGAAAGTTGGCTACGTGTGGTGCGGTGGACCTGGGCACGACATTCAATGGGGGAATAAGGGGAAGGTCGGCTCTACTGATTGTTATTTACATGCAATGGGACTAGGGAATGGGGGATCGGGGAAAGTTGGGGAGTATTGGAGAAAATAGGGGAATATTTACAAGCGGATATGGAGGCCAAATTCCATATTCGCAACATTGCACCCTTCTCTACCCTCGGGGCGTCCCGACCCGATAAATTTTTACCTACTTTAGTGTGGCACGCAATGTAGTTCCCTCTACTATTAACTCTACCCTGAGTGCGACAGTTTTACAGATATTCACAAATGAGTAAATATGTCCCCCTGCGACGTTGCACCCTTCTCCTCACAGAAACACACCCACAGGATAACCGAATCCGGAAAGAATTCGCAAACTACACATACAGCCGGTAGGGAGCATTATTTACAAGACTACGCTGCTATTTACACTACGATCCAGGACCTGTTTTTGGAGGAACACATGCAGATGTTATGCATAGAGAGAGCGCGCTTGCCAACATCGATACACCAACCCACGAGTGCTCTGTGGCCGACGGCCTTTAATAACGTGCAGAGCACCCTTCCCGAGCATCAAAAGCACCACCCCACCACCAATCGGTGCAGTCACCATTGTTCATTGGAATAAAAATAAATTCGACAACCCCTAACCCTGCAGGTGTCTCTTGCTCTTCTTGTGGTGCACTTGGTGTTAATTAACAGTGGTTCACCTTTATGGCATAGGTGCCACGTTGACCCATAGGTCCTTCCACGGGTGGTGCTTGGCCGCAAAAGAGCTGCGGTCCATTGTGGGTGGCCACAAACATTGCGGTCCATATGGTGTATCGATCCCGGCAGCAAACAGCGAAAGTGCAGGCCCACAACTGCGCAGCCAGCACCTCTCTTTCCTCTCTCTCTACCCCAAAGCCAGATCCTCGGAGGTGGGAGACAAAAGAAGCAGACAAGTGAGTAAGGTGGTAAGGGCGCAAAAGTGCACGCAATATAAGGTAATGCACACTGGGGGCACATGGGAACCAGGTGAGACAGGTACGTTCCTATCGTACGCCCCCCCCCCCACCAGGTAACCTACATGGCCCCTCCCTTACCCCTTACTGTATCCACAAAACACAACACTACCCATAAACATCTACTTTACAAATCAACAAACATCCCTACTGTCTTCCCCGTTCCTCCCATATACCAAATTCGTCTTCTCTCCCTCCTAACCAATCAAATTTGCCATTTTCAACTCTCATCAAAATTTGCCATTTTCAACTCAACATCAAAATTTGCCATTACCAATTCATCATCAGTCCCTCCTAGGGAGGGAGAGATGGAATCACCCCAATGTCTCATCCACGTCGTGATGCGTCTCACAAATCCTCACAGCAATTCTCATTTCTGCAACACAACCAAAGAAAACACAGGTGTGGAGTCATCATCATCACCACAGGTAAGTGGCTGCGTATGGTGCGACAGGTTCATCAATCCTAACTATTTCCTAAATGACTTTAACAACTTTACACTACCCGGGGTCTTTCTCCGGCCAAACCATTGGCCCTCTTACACTATGGGTTCTAAAAACCAATTCCCATTGGCCAAACTGTGGTGCTTTTCAATTTGGGGTCTCACTCCCCCGATTCATCTCCCGGTGCCCTCGTACAATTTCTGGGCTGCGACGTGTACCTCTCCCAGTGGGTCTACCCACCTGCACACCTCCACCACTGCAGTTGCCTCCGAGCTTACCTGCTCCTTACCCTAACCTAACTACCAGGGGAAGGCCCTCTGGCTCTCTCCCCACTCCGTGCCCTCTCTGGCACTGGGCTGCCCGATCCACACCCGGGATCCTCAGGCACCCACTCACAACTACCGGCTCCCAGAGCCCACCTGCGGCCTCACCTGGCCGACATCCTCACAGTGGTGGAGTGCCCAACCAACTACACACACTAACAGGCTACACGCCCAGCCATTTCCACAACACTAATGCACCCATTCACAACACCATTCTGCAACCGCACCACAAATGCCAATATCCAACCACAATTTACCTGCACCCTCTACCTAACACTTACACTACCCGCCCCGGGTGCTCGTGAAAGGGGTCCACTCTTCCCCCATCCACACCTTCGCACCATGCACACCACTCCGTACCACTCACTCCAACTCTCTCCACACACCTGTACCTGCACACCTGTGCTCTCACACCTGGTGCCACCTGCACCCTTCTCTCCCCAAGCGCATTCGCGCTGTTCCACACACTCACTACTCATACACTGCTCCACACACCTGTCCAGTTGCACACCTGTGCAATCACACCTGTTCAATTCTCACACACACACGGCATCATCTCAGCTAACTACTCCCTTCTGGAAACTTGCGCTTCCCAGTCGTCCCTTTAAACTTTTGCGCTCCCTCGTCATTATCATCCATACTAATCTACCTGCGTCCCCACTACAGGTATCAGTCACTAACTAAACTTAACGTCACCTAATGTCATCTTCTCTAGATCCCTACACACAATATCCTAACCCGCCCGGGCTAGTTTTCACTGCCATACACCCCATAAACTATTGCTCCTTTGCCCCCCATGGGAAGGATGGTGGATTTGCCATCCCACCACATCGGGGGTCTCTCACTACCAATTTTGCACATCAAATTTCAACAAATCAAAAATTTGCCAATCACTACCCATCATCTGCCAATCACTACTGCCAATCCCTTGCCAATCATCAAATTTTGTTTTTCTCTAATTTTGGGTCCAAAACACTAACCTCATCACCCAGTCGACTCACTAATACCTCTCGGTGCGCCAATTCCTGTCCAAAGCCCGGCTTCGTAAAGCCAAGCAATGGATGCTGGTTGTTTTGTGCCAGCGGCTGGATGCGTCCGGCATTCGGGGCAGGGACGGGGGCTTACCCGGGCCGAGATCCCACGCACCACCTCGGCGTGGAGCCATCCAATGTCCCGATCTCGACCTGCCGGCACGTCTCAACAAAACGTGGTCGCCATAACGACTCTTTCTATCGGGCCGCCCGCTCCGCCTAGTGGAGCACGGACGTTCAAAGCGAGGCCCAGCACGGATCGCGCACGGCGGTCCTTTCGAACCCGCCGTGGCTCGGATCCCCGCTGGTTCTCGCGGCACGCGAAACCCGGCACGCACCGAGGGCCCGCTTCGGCTATAAGTCGTTCTAAACTCTACCCCGTCTAACGTCGATGCTTCACCTGCATGCTTACATCCCGCAGCCCGTTCCTTGCTCACACATCCAGCCGTGCCCATGCTCCTCGTACCTTTCCTTACACACCCAGGTACCCTCATTCCACTCACAGCCTTGGTCACACACCTGACCACCGAACACTGTGGCACACATTCGTTGCTCGCACACCTCACCAATACACCTCTTCGCGCCCCCTCCTCTGTCACCTCCTCTGTGACAATCACAGGTGTGCTCTCATTCGCACACCCAACCACGTGCCTCACCACCAACTCCAGCGTGCATTCCCACTCACGCTCTACCATTCCAGGTGTGCATCCTTCCATCCCAGGTGTACATCCTCGCTCACCTGTCACAACTAACTCACGCTCCATGTCACTCTCACTACTTTCACCTCCATTCCTGACAGCGCACTCTTTCCTCATGCACCTGTCCGTCACACACCTTTCTCGCGCACACTCTCCCGTTACACCCTCTGTAACACTCACCACAGGTGGACACTCTTCCTTACTTCTGGCAGCGCACTCTTTCCTCATGCACCTGTCCGTCACACACCTTTCTCGCGCACACTCTCCCGTTACACCCTCTGTAACACTCACCACACCGCGCTTCCACGTGCTCCCTCGCACACGCGCTACGACCGACTCACTCTCGCCAGCACACTCACTCCTTGGCACGCACTTTTTCCTCACACACCCCAGAGTCGGATTTCCTCGCACACCTCCTTTTTCGCACACCAGACCTGTCGCACACTTCACCAACGGCCTCTCACGAACACCCGGGTCCATCTCGACCCCCAAGCTCCTTAAATCCCCTGGCGCATCATACGCACGACCATATTGGTCACCACTTACACCGGGTCCTCTTCCTCTTCGCTTCTCCTCCATCACCTGCGAATCCCTCATCCGGTTAATGAGCACATCATCACGATCCAAACACAGACTTTGGACCAATTCTTTTATCTCCTCTTTTATCTCTTTCTTATCCCCTCTCCGTCGCTTCTTAATTTCGCTCATCCCTTCTTCCACTTCTTCTAATTTGTGCTTCACCTCTTTTATTCCCCGGTACGTCTCCTCAAGCTCGTCCTCCAAGGCTACCTTGACCGTTTCCAGGTGCGTCCTCACCTGCCGGTCCTTCGTCTCCATTACCTCTATGACCTCGTCCAACCTCGTTGTCAGTCCCTCACGTACCATCTGACATTCCCTCTTCGTCGCTACCAAGTCATCTTTTAGTTCTTTCTGTGTCGCCTTTAAACCTCCTAATACCGCAGTGTTCCTTTGAACCTGCTCCACTAACTCCGTCTGTCCCACCGTCAGCTGCTCCACCTCCTGCGTCAGGTCCTCTATGCCCCCTTGTAACTTTACAGTCGCCTTTCTCACCTCCTTTTCCATGTGCTCCTCACAGTGCCTCACCTCCTCGCGCACTCCTCCGACCTCCTCACTCACTCCTCTTCTGATCTCCTCTCCCATCACTTGCATCTCCTGCCCAGATGCCACCCTCATCTGCTCCATTTCCTCCCTGTGAGCATCCAGTTTGGTTTCTACCCCCATTCTGACCCCCTCTATCTGCTGCCCCATTTGGTTAACTTCCCTTTCCGCTTGGTCCCTCATGTCCCTCAATTTGCCTTCCATACTGTTTTCTAACCCCTCTAACCCATTTTTCACTCCCTCTATCTGATTCTCCTGGGCAGCCATTCTATTTTCTACCCCCGTTAACCCATGTTTCACCTCTTTTATCCCGTTGTCTAACCCCTCAAAATTATTGTCTAACTTCCCAATTTTCTTGTCTAACTCCTCAAAATTATTGTCTAACTTCTCACCGGTACCCCTCGCTTCGTCCCTCATTACCCCCAATTGCTCACTCCGAGCCCTCGCTTCGTCCCTCATTACCCCCAATTGCTCACTCCGAGCCCTCGCTTCGTCCCTCATTACCCCCAATTGCTCACTCTGAGCATCCATCCGGTTCCCCATTACCCCCATTTGGTTTTCCAATCGCTCACTATTCTTTTCCATAAGGGCCGTCATTTGTATAAAAAAAAGTTCCAATCTTCCCAGCGGCGCTACTTCGGTCGCGGGCACGGTGACCAGCGAGGCGCCATTTTGCGCGCCCGCTTCTTCGTGCGTGACGGCGCTATTTTGCGAACCTGCCGCCCTCACTGCTTCGCTCTCCTCCTGTCCCTCATTTTGGTCCTGGATCGACCCTACCTCACTCTCCTTTACCGGACCCCAGCTGTCTTGATCCGCCATAGCGCGACTTGCAAAATTCGAGTTTCGTAAAACAAATCCAATTTTTTTTTTTCGTTATAATTTCGTCGAGCGCAGTACGCGCTCCGAATCGATTTTCCCTCCCAAAATTTGGGCCTAATAAATTTAGTCCCGGGTTCGAATTCCACTCCTCGACACCAATTGTTACAGACACGACTTTGATGTTAAGGTGGGCCGAGCGGAATGGCCGTCGTGTCCGCACAAATTACCCGACTATACTCGACGTTGACGAAGTCGCGCTACGCTGGCTCAATAAGAAAAAGAAGACACCCGGCTGGGTTATAATGACACAATACGACACCAGGGGTTCAGTTCTCAAGACCTCCGGAGGAGGTTATATTAAGGCGGAAGGTTAGATTACAACTACAAGAGGGACAGCATAGAAAGACAGGCACTTAGACACACTCTTATATTAACCCTAGACAGACGACAGATAAACGGGACAACGCTGACTCACACGGGGTTTGATGGCTAGGAAAGGCAGATAGCGATGGCTCAAGGTGCACTCTTGGCTCAAAGCAGGGTACACGGTTCGGTCCAGAGATGCGGGGAGGTCTCGTCGCAGCGCTCAGAGGTGACGTTCTTTCTCAGGCCTCTCCAAACTCAGGCGCATCTGTTTCAGCGCTCGCAGGTCCGTCTTTCTCCAGCTGGGGGCGAATCTCACGTCACGTCCGGCAAGCGGCTGCGTATATCCGGCGGGGAGTGACACGCCCTCGGCTCGTTAGCTCCGCCTCGTGGAATCGGCACGTTGCTTCTCATTGGGTGCGTGCGGGGGGGGTTACTGGCTCCGCCCCCGACGAGGAGCTGACAGCCAGCCCCTTCGGGGTAACCCCGTGGAGCGCATGGTCTGGAGCTAATCGAGCCGGTGTGAGGACGCATCCTCCCCCGCTCCGCCGCCATCCCCTCTGTTGTTGTTGTAATTGTTGGGGAAGAAGATGGAAGGAGGTATGGGAAAGGTCCTAAACTCACTACTGATGCCATATAATCACATTCTGGTGCAACGAAGAGTCATAATTAATGGAAACGAGGCCTTAACTGACATAGATTAAGAATAACTAGGAAGATGTCCGAAAGTTGGCTACGTGTGGTGCGGTGGACCTGGGCACGACATTCAATGGGGGAATAAGGGGAAGGTCGGCTCTACTGATTGTTATTTACATGCAATGGGACTAGGGAATGGGGGATCGGGGAAAGTTGGGGAGTATTGGAGAAAATAGGGGAATATTTACAAGCGGATATGGAGGCCAAATTCCATATTCGCAACAATATATATATACTAGTGGGGTCACCCATGGGAATCCCACCGGCATGGACGTGTGTGACATTTGGACATCTTGATTTAGATGCTGCACATTAAATTTTACAAAATGGTTACTGGCAATTCATCAGATCCAGAAATGGTGTAATGAACACAATTTATTTATTTCACATAATATGTGACCCCTCACTCCTCTCCACCCGACACTCTCCTCTCTCCACCCTCATGCCTCTCCAATCCCACTCCTCCTCAAACTCCCCTCCAATACATCCTCACACTCCCCTCCAATACCTCCTCACACTCCTCTCCAATACTTCCTCACACTCCTCTCCAATACTTCCTCACACTCCTCTCCAATCCCTCACACTCCTCTCCAATCCCTCACACTCCTCTCCAATCCCTCACACTCCTCTCCAATCCCTCACACTCCTCTCCAATTCCTCGCACTCCCCTCCAATCACTCATCACTCTCCTCTCCAATCACTCCTCACTCTCCTCTCCAATCGCTCCTCACTCTCCGCTCCAATCGGCCCTCACTCTCCAACTCCTTGCTCCTCACTCTCCAACCCCTCCCTTCTCGCTCTCCAACCCCTCGCTCCTCGCTCTCCAACCCCTTGCTCCTCGCTCTCCAACCCCTCGCTCCTCGCTCTCCAACCCCTCGCTCTTCGCTCTCCAACCCCTCGCTCCTCGCTCTCCAACCCCTGACTCCTCACTCTCCAACACCTAGCTCCTCACCCTCGAACCCTTAGCTCCTCGCTCTCCAACTCCTCGCTCCTCGCTCTCCAACCCCTAGCTCCTCGCTCTCCAACCCCTGGCTCCTCACTCTCCAACCCCTCGCTCCTCACTCTACAACCCCTCGCTCGTAGCTCTCCAACCCCTAGCTCCTCGCTCTCCAACCCCTAGCTCCTCGCTCTCCAACCCCTCGCTCTCCAACCCCTCGCTCTCCAACCCCTCGCTCTCCAACCCCTAGCTCCGCGCTCTCCAACCCCTCGCTCCTCACTCTCCAACCCCTCGCTCCTCGCTCTCCATCTCCTCGCTCTCCATCTCCTCGCTCTCCAACTCCTCGCTCCTCACTCTCCAACTCCTCGCTCCTCACTCTCCAACCCCTCGCCCCTCACTCTCCAACCCCTCGCTACTCACTCTCCAACCCCTCACTCCTCACTCTCCAACCCCTCCCCCCTCTCTCCAACCCCTCGCCCCTCACACCTCACTCTCCAACTCCTCGCTCCTCACTCTCCAACCCCTCGCCCCTCACTCTCCAACCCCTCGCTCCTCGCTCTCCAACCCCTAGCTCCTCGCTCTCCAACCCCTCGCTCCTCACTCTCCAACCCCTCGCTCCTCGCTCTCCATCTCCTCGCTCTCCATCTCCTCACTCTCCAACTCCTCGCTCCTCACTCTCCAACTCCTCGCTCCTCACTCTCCAACTCCTCGCTCCTCACTCTCCAACCCCTCGCCCCTCACTCTCCAACCCCTCGCTACTCACTCTCCAACCCCTCACTCCTCACTCTCCAACCCCTCCCCCCTCTCTCCAACCCCTCGCCCCTCACTCTCCAACTCCTCGCTCCTCACTCTCCAACCCCTCACCCCTCACTCTCCAACCCCTCGCTCCTCGTTCTCCAACCCCTCGCTCCTCGCTCTCCAACCCCTAGCTCCTCGCTCTCCACCCCTCGCTCCTCGCTCTCCAACCCCTCGCCCCTCGCTCTCCAACCCCTCGCTCCTCACTCTCCAGCCCCTAGCTCCTCGCTCTCCAACCCCTAGCTCTCCAACCCCTCGCTCCTTGCTCTCCAACCCCTAGCTCCTCACTCTCCAACCCCTCGCTCCTCGCTCTCCAACCCCTCGCTCCTCGCTCTCCAACTCTTCGCTCTCCAGCTCCTTGCTCCTCACTCTCCAACTCCTCGCTCCTCACTCTCCAACCCCTCGCCCCTCACTCTCCAACCCCTCGCTCCTCACTCTCCAACCCCTCGCTCCTCTCTCCAACCCCTCGCTCCTCTCTCCAACTGCTCGCCCCTCACTCTCCAACCCCTCGCTCCTCACTCTCCAACCCCTCACTCCTCACTCTCCAACCCCTTGCTCCTCACTCTCCAACCCCTCGCTCCTCGCTCCTCACTCTCCAACTCCTCGCTCCTCTCTCCAACCCCTCGCTCCTCTCTCCAACTGCTCGCCCCTCACTCTCCAACCCCTCGCTCCTCACTCTCCAAACCCTCGCCCCTCACTCTCCAACTCCTCGCGCCTCACTCTCCAACCCCTCGCCCCTCACTCTCCAACCCCTCGCTCCTCACTTAACGGCCAATTGGGACACGCATATTTGATGCACATGAGGCACCGTCAAAAATTACGTAACTATTTTTTTCGGGAGGCATGTATGGGCTTGCTTAAACCTCATTAATGATTTAACACTCGACACAAAGAAAGCCAATGGAAGTCTGACACAACAAAACCGGACAGTGTATAATCAGCAGAGACCCATGCAGGCCGTGTGTGTGTGTGTGTGTGTGTGTGTGTGTGTGTGTGTGTGTGTGTGTGTGTGTGTGTGTGTGTGTGTGTGTGTGTCAACTCCTTGCTCCTCTCCCGTCTCATTCATTTTGGAAATGGAAGTTTCCACGCAACGCATGAATTGTCACGATCCTCAAGAGGAAGTGTCTCGTAATCATCAAATGACAAATGGAAAGTAAATTACATTGTGAAAATTAAAGATTTCAAATAAACCTATTCAAAGTGTATGCGCACATAACTAATAAATAAAAAAAGAAGAGATATCTCTCGGTAATTTCCTGAAACATATTTTAGTTTTTACTTCCCGATAATAATGTTGAATGAAATAAGAACGAAGAAATATATGTCGTTTTGTGACGACTGTCATCAAAAGTAAAAGTAATATATCTTAACGGAAAAGAAAAAGCGAATTTTTAATATATGTCGACATTTTCCGTGACTGTTATTTTAGGCAGTGTATTTTCGTGTATCATCGTAGCGTGATTTTAAAAAATATATCTCTGCATTTTCCCGTGTGTGCGTGAATGTCCTCAATGATTTCTGACACCGAGTCTAAAACCATTGATAAAAAATAAATCAGATGGTGAATTCGAGATAAAATCGTGAGGGTGACTCAATGAATGGGCTTTATTTTCCAGGCCTTTGAGAAATCATTTCATTCTATAAACGGAAACTTTCATGGGATTCTCTTCCCGTTTTTTTTCAACCGAGTCTAAAACTATGTTAGCGACTGTTAAAAATGAAATGATATATCGAATTTGAGTGGAAATAAACCTGTGTGAGAGAGAAAGACAGCACGGGCCTAACTAAACAGGCCTCAAAGCTATGCGAGTTAATAAAATGGTGGATATTTGTTTACATGAAGCCTCTCCAAGAATGCGTGGAGCTACTGTCTAAACGGAGTAAGCCACACCCCCGGACAGACAGACAGACTGACTCACCGTAGCCTATATATATATATATATACAGTATATACTGTCGCGGGACTCCCCCTTGGTTAATACCGGGGAAATCACGGATAGCCAAAACCAGCTTTAACTCCAAAGGTGTTTAGTTCAATAGCGGATTGTACTATATACGCGCCGGAGGAAGAAAGGGGGGAGGGGAAGATGAAGCTTACCTTCACGATCGCCGGCAGTTCCAAAGCCTGCAAAAAAAAAGAACTCACACAAACACGGATTTAGAAATGTACAGGGAAAATAATGGAAAGATTTATTATAACGATGACGGGACAAGGAAAGCGCGACGATAATGAATAATGTTCCAATATGGATCCTCCACCCCAGCCTTAAACATAAACGGGGGGGCGGGGGGGGGGGGCGAATAAACGGACGTTGGAAAAATAAACATGTAATTCTTGCACTTAGCTCAACTGGCTCGGAGTCTCGTCAGGGTTCGTCAAACTTGAGCGCACAGTCCGGATGCGGCTCTGGTGTTGGCGGGAACCGCTGGTTGTTGGCAGCAAAACAGGCCTCGAGCGCGCAGGCCCAAGTGTTCGTCCACGGTTCGTTTCTGCCTGGTAAACTGCAGCTCTCTCCTCGCTCGCGTCAGTAGAACAGGGGAACGATGAGACGATGCCGGTGTCAGCAAGGGTGTCTAGGGCCAGGGGTGAGCGAGAAGCAAGGAAGGGCAATAAGCAAGCAAGGGTCCAGAGTCAGCGAGCAAGGTGGAGGGCAAGAAGAAAAGAGTCCAACGCAAGGAGAAGAGAAAATGTCCATCCTCGAGTGCTTTTTAACGTCAGCTCGTGACGTCACCGGCACTTCTCCTCCAATCAGCGCACCGCTTCTTGCTCGCCTCCGACCAATCATGCGTCCTTCCTTACTCCGTCCTTCCCATTGGTCAACTCCCGCCCAATAGCGAGTCGCTTCTTGCTCCTCCCTCTACCAATCGGCGGGCTTCATCCTGCCTCATCTCCCTATTGGTGGTGTCTCGTCCAATCGCTGCCCCTCTGGGCGTATCTTTTGCCTGCTTGCTCGATGTTGCCATACAAGTTGATGATGTAGCCGGTGATGTCGAACTGACTTGTTGGGTGGTTTGAGTGTGGGGGGAGGGTTCTTTAATTAGTGTACCTGAGCCATTCTCACTCGTGTCTTTGTGCAGTGCGATAAGGGACAACGGGATGATTACCAGGTTGTACGGACAGGGGAATTAACATAATCCCTACGATAATTATTAGCACAAGGGTCATCCTTGCATGACCACGGAGATACACTTACGCGAACAAACCGCCTCAACAAACGTATTACATGTGGCGTTCCCTATCACGATAATCGGAGCACACTACCTATACAGATCTACATGACTCTATATATCACTCTACCCCACTGACATAATACACACACACACACACACACACACACACACACACACACACAAGCGTGTGTGTGTGTGTGTGTGTGTGTGTGTGTGTGTGTGTGTGTGTGTGTGTGTGTGTGTGTGTGTGTGTGTGTGTGTGTGTGTGTGTGTGTGATGGAATGCATGTTTATGATGGAATGCCGGCATGAATCAAGTGAAAATCCTGGATCAGGTTAAAATGCTGTCATGAGGTTAAAATTCCATATCAGGTGAAAATGCTAGATGCAGTCAAAATCACAGATGAAGTTAAAATCCCAGATGAGGCGAAAATCCTGGATCTGCCCTGATGCAGGCCTGCTCACTTGCAGTTAAGTGTACAGTGGTCGAATAATGGGACACTGATTAATTATGTTGTTACCTCTTAATGCCCCAAAATTGAAGGGCCAATCTTAATCACCTCCTCCTATGAATGATGGAGGTGGACGGAGGATGTCTAATCTCTGCTCTCCCTTTTAACCATCCGATGGCGTTGTTTATCTGGCCTTTTAAAACTCAAATAGAAGCGACACCTGCGTGCTTACACGGTAAACACCGAGCACTCTTTCATCGCGCCATCATTTTATCGCAAGTCGTACGATTTAACGAATATTCGTTTTCGACCCAATTCCGTGCGAGGAAACCCGGAGGGTCCGGAGTGCGAATCCCCCGAGCCCGATCTTGCACATCAGTCAATTGCACTTTGCTTGTTTCTTCTTTAAGTGAGATCGTTAATTTACCCCATTGGTCACGTTAATTGCGTATTCGTTACGCCCTGCTCTTAAATATCCTCTCCAACTTTAAACCTCCGCAGACTCGAATGGAAAGTTGTAATTGTGCGGTAATTTAGCAAAGTCGTTATCTCAAGCCCGATATCCCTGCTCATCGCATTCATTCACCGTCGCCATTGCACGTCCATGCACAATCGCTTCACGTACTTAACAATGGCTCCCTGATTACCAGGTATCAATCATCCGGCTTCAACCGCGGCTTATCTTCAGGTGGATTTTCGCGGCTTATCTGCTTGCTCATCAGGTGGATTTTCACTTCTCCGATTTGATTTTCAATTCCTGCTTCGTGCAGGAATCCAAACTCGAGGCACGAATTTGCAATTTGGCCATGATTCCGGAGATAGTTCGCCTGTTATTCGGGAGATTCCAATGATTCTGAAAGCTTTGGTTTCAACAGCGTGAAGCCGAGCCAGGTGTGAGGCAGGAGCACAGGCCCAGAGGGGGGAACAGTATTCCATTGAGCTGCGGATGAAAGCCATGTTTGTGGTGAGGAGCTCAGTTGTGCCAAGGAAGGACTTCGCACGACGGAGGATGCCCAGTCGGCGACTGGCTTTGGAGGCCAGCTTGGAAATGTGGTTTTCCCAAGAAAGATCATGGCAGATAGTGAGACCCAAAAGCTGGAGCGACAGAACTTCTTGGAGAGGATTGTTGAGGAAGTGGATGGGAGGGTTTTCCAGTCGGACTTTTCGGAAAGACATAGTAAGAGTGTGAGATTTGTCAGGATTGAAAGACATGTTCCACTTGTTTGACCAGACTGTGATTTTGTCCAGGTCTGCAGAGAGTGAGGAGGCTGCAGACTGCCGATCTGAGGGATGAGGTATGGAGCGGCAGAGAGTGGAGTCATCAGCAAAGAGATAGAGAGGATTTTCCAGAGAGTCGGAGAGATCATTGATGAAGACCAGAAATAGCACAGGGCCCAGAACACTACCTTGGGGAACTCCAGCCAGAACAGGAAGGGGAGATGAAAGAAATCCATTCAGGGCCACACATTGACTACGACCAGAGAGGAAGTCCACAAGCCATGCGAGGAGATTTCCATGGATACCATAGGAGGGGAGTTTGGTGAGCAGAGCTGGGTGCCAGACCGTATCGAAGGCACGTGATATGTCAAGGGAGACAGCTCTGATTTCCTGTTTGGCATTGAGGACCTCCATCCATTGTTGAGACAGCAGATGCAACATGTCCAGAGTAGAATGACCTGGTCTGAATCCAAATTGATGATCGGAGATCAAGCCATTGGAGAAGAGGAAGGATTTGATATCTGAAGCAATGATCGATTCCATGACTTTGCTGATAATTGGGAGCAGGCTGATTGGTCTGGAGTTGCAAGGATCTGTTTTTGCACCTTTTTTGTGGAAAGTGGTAATGTTTTCTGATTTCCAAGATGCTGGCAGATGACCTTGAGCAAAAGAGAGGGTGAAGAGGACAGAGAGAGGGAGTGAAAGAGCGGAAGAACAGGATTTTAGGACCCGTGGGCTGATGCCATCTGGTCCAGTTGCAGAATCAGAGTCGAGGTTTGACAAAAACTCCTCCACCTTGTCAGGAGAGAAGGTCACAGAGTCCAGGAGCAGTTTGGTTCGACTGGGAAAGGTGGGAACAGAGAGAGATGGGTTTGGGACTAAGGATTTTGAGGCAAACACAGAGTTGAGGCATTCGGCTTTGTCACGTGCGATGTCAACTGTGTGGCCATTTGAGGTAAGGGAGGGGATGGAGGGGGAAGAAACACCAGAAACGGATTTGACCAGACGCCACCAGGATTTGGAGGAAGGAGACAGGTTTGAGAGTTCATTCTTGAGTGAGGAGAGATAGTGCTTCCTGGCACTCCTGAGGGTAGACACACACTTGTTCCGAGCTTGGTGGAAGGAACTGAGATTTACAGATGGGATAATTCCCCCAGGATTACAGATGGGATAATTCCCCCAGGATTACAGATGAGATAATTCCCCCAGAATTACAGATGGGATAATTCCCCCAGGATTACAGATGAGATAATTCCCCCAGGATTACAGATGGGATAATTCCCCCAGGATTACAGATGAGATAATTCCCCCAGGATTACAGATGGGATAATTCCCCCAGGATTACAGATGGGATAATTCCCCCAGGATTACAGATGGGATAATTCCCCCAGGATTACAGATGGGATAATTCCCCCAGGATTACAGATGGGATAATTCCCCCAGGATTACAGATGGGATAATTCCCCCAGGATTACAGATGGGATAATTCCCCCAGGATTTCAGATGAGATAATTCCCCCAGAATTACAGATGAGATAATTCCCCCAGGATTACATATGGAATAATTCCCCCAGGATTACAGATGGGATAATTCCCCCAGGATTACAGATGAGATAATTCCCCCAGAATTACAGATGAGATAATTCCCCCAGGATTACATATGGAATAATTCCCCCAGGATTACAGATGGGATAATTCCCCCAGGATTACAGATGAGATAATTCCCCCAGAATTACAGATGAGATAATTCCCCCAGGATTACAGATGAGATAATTCCCCCAGGATTACAGATGGGATAATTTCCCCAGGATTACAGATGGGATAATTCCCCCAGGATTAGAGATGAGATAATTCCCCCAGGATTACAGATGAGATAATTCCCCCAGGATTACAGATGAGATAATTCCCCCAGGATTACAGATGAGATAATTCCCCCAGGATTACAGATGAGATAATTCCCCCAGGATTACAGATGAGATAATTCCCCCAGGATTACAGATGGGATAATTCCCCCAGGATTACAGATGGGATAATTCCCCCAGGATTACAGATGAGATAATTCCCCCAGGATTACAGATGAGATAATTCCCCCAGGATTAGAGATGAGATAATTCCCCCAGGATTACAGATGAGATAATTTCTCCAGGATTACAGATGAGATAATTCCCCCAGGATTACAGATGGGATAATTCCCCCAGGATTACAGATGGGATAATTCCCCCAGGATTACAGATGGGATAATTCCCCCAGGATTACAGATGGGATAATTCCCCCAGGATTACAGATGGGATAATTCCCCCAGGATTACAGATGGGATAATTCCCCCAGGATTACAGATGGGATAATTCCCCCAGGATTACAGATGGGATAATTCCCCCAGGATTACAGATGAGATAATTCCCCCAGGATTACAGATGGGATAATTCCCCTGGATTACAGATGGGATAATTCCCCCAGGATTACAGATGGGATAATTCCCCCAGGATTACAGATGAGATAATTCCCCCAGGATTACAGATGAGATAATTCCCCCAGGATTACAGATGGGATAATTCCCCCAGGATTACAGATGGGATAATTCCCCCAGGATTACAGATGAGATAATTCCCCCAGAATTACAGATGAGATAATTCCCCCAGGATTACAGATGAGATAATTCCCCCAGGATTACAGATGGGATAATTCCCCTGGATTACAGATGGGATAATTCCCCCAGGATTACAGATGGGATAATTCCCCCAGGATTACAGATGGGATAATTCCCCCAGGATTACAGATGAGATAATTCCCCCAGGATTACAGATGAGATAATTCCCCCAGGATTACAGATGAGATACTTCCCCCAGGATTACAGATGGGATAATTTCCCCAGGATTACAGATGGGATAATTTCCCCAGGATTAGAGATGAGATAATTCCCCCAGGATTACAGATGAGATAATTCCCCCAGGATTACAGATGAGATAATTCCCCCAGAATTACAGATGAGATAATTCCCCCAGGATTACAGATGAGATAATTCCCCCAGGATTACACATGAGTTACTTCCCCCAGGATTACAGATGGGATAATTCCCCCAGGATTACAGATGAGATAATTCCCCCAGGATTACAGATGAGATAATTCCCCCAGGATTACAGATGAGATAATTCCCCCAGAATTACAGATGAGATAATTCCCCCAGGATTACAGATGAGATAATTCCCCCAGGATTACAGATGAGATAATTCCCCCAAGATTACAGATGGGATAATTCCCCCAGGATTACAGATGGGATAATTCCCCTGGATTACAGATGGGATAATTCCCCCAGGATTACAGATGGGATAATTCCCCCAGGATTACAGATGAGATAATTCCCCCAGGATTACAGATGAGATACTTCCCCCAGGATTACAGATGGGATAATTTCCCCAGGATTACAGATGGGATAATTTCCCCAGGATTAGAGATGAGATAATTCCCCCAGGATTACAGATGAGATAATTCCCCCAGGATTACAGATGAGATAATTCCCCCAGGATTACAGATGAGATAATTCCCCCAGGATTACAGATGGGATAATTCCCCCAGGATTACAGATGGGATAATTCCCCCAGGATTACAGGTGGGATAATTCCCCCAGGATTACAGATGGGATAATTCCCCCAGGATTACAGATGGGATAATTCCCCCAGGATTACAGGTGGGATAATTCCCCTGGATTACAGATGGGATAATTCCCCCAGGATTACAGATGGGATAATTCCCCCAGGATTACAGATGGGATAATTCCCCCAGGATTACAGATGGGATAATTCCCCCAGGATTACAGATGAGATAATTCCCCCAGGATTACAGATGAGATAATTCCCCCAGGATTACAGATGGGATACTTCCCCCAGGATTACAGATGGGATAATTCCCCCAGGATTACAGGTGGGATAATTCCCCTGGATTACAGATGGGATAATTCCCCCAGGATTACAGATGGGATAATTCCCCCAGGATTACAGATGGGATAATTCCCCCAGGATTACAGATGGGATAATTCCCCCAGGATTACAGGTGGGATAATTCCCCCAGGATTACAGATGAGATCATTCCCCCAGGATTACAGATGAGATCATTCCCCCAGGATTACAGATGGGATAATTCCCCCAGGATTACAGATGGGATAATTCCCCCAGGATTACAGGTGGGATCATTTCCCCAGGATTACATATGGGATAATTCCACCAGAATTACAGATGGGATAATTTCCCCAGGATTACAGATGGGATAATTTCCCCAGAATTACAGATGAGATAATTCCCGCAGGACTACAGATGGGATAATTCCCCCAGGATTACAGATGGGATAATTCCCGCAGGATTACAGATGAGATAATTCCCCCAGGATTACAGATGAGATAATTCCCCCAGGATTACAGATGGGATAATTCCCCCAGGATTACAGATGGGATAATTCCCCCAGGATTACAGATGGGATAATTCCCCCAGGATTACAGATGGGATAATTCCCCCAGGATTACAGATGCGATAATTCCCCCAGGATTACAGATGGGATAATTCCCCCAGGATTACAGATGGGATAATTCCCCCAGGATTACAGATGAGATAATTCCCCCAGGATTACAGATGGGATAATTCCCCTGGATTACAGATGGGATAATTCCCCCAGGATTACAGATGGGATAATTCCCCCAGGATTACAGATGAGATAATTCCCCCAGGATTACAGATGAGATAATTCCCCCAGGATTACAGATGGGATAATTCCCCCAGGATTACAGATGGGATAATTCCCCCAGGATTACAGATGAGATAATTCCCCCAGAATTACAGATGA
This sequence comes from Myxine glutinosa, assembly GCF_964187855.1. Classification (NCBI taxonomy): domain Eukaryota; kingdom Metazoa; phylum Chordata; class Myxini; order Myxiniformes; family Myxinidae; genus Myxine; species Myxine glutinosa. The sequence continues at coordinate 24,323,058 of NC_136267.1, read as the reverse complement.
GATAATTCCCCCAGGATTACAGATGAGATAATTCCCCCAGGATTACAGATGGGATAATTCCCCTGGATTACAGATGGGATAATTCCCCCAGGATTACAGATGGGATAATTCCCCCAGGATTACAGATGGGATAATTCCCCCAGGATTACAGATGAGATAATTCCCCCAGGATTACAGATGAGATAATTCCCCCAGGATTACAGATGAGATACTTCCCCCAGGATTACAGATGGGATAATTTCCCCAGGATTACAGATGGGATAATTTCCCCAGGATTAGAGATGAGATAATTCCCCCAGGATTACAGATGAGATAATTCCCCCAGGATTACAGATGAGATAATTCCCCCAGAATTACAGATGAGATAATTCCCCCAGGATTACAGATGAGATAATTCCCCCAGGATTACACATGAGTTACTTCCCCCAGGATTACAGATGGGATAATTCCCCCAGGATTACAGATGAGATAATTCCCCCAGGATTACAGATGAGATAATTCCCCCAGGATTACAGATGAGATAATTCCCCCAGAATTACAGATGAGATAATTCCCCCAGGATTACAGATGAGATAATTCCCCCAGGATTACAGATGAGATAATTCCCCCAAGATTACAGATGGGATAATTCCCCCAGGATTACAGATGGGATAATTCCCCTGGATTACAGATGGGATAATTCCCCCAGGATTACAGATGGGATAATTCCCCCAGGATTACAGATGAGATAATTCCCCCAGGATTACAGATGAGATACTTCCCCCAGGATTACAGATGGGATAATTTCCCCAGGATTACAGATGGGATAATTTCCCCAGGATTAGAGATGAGATAATTCCCCCAGGATTACAGATGAGATAATTCCCCCAGGATTACAGATGAGATAATTCCCCCAGGATTACAGATGAGATAATTCCCCCAGGATTACAGATGGGATAATTCCCCCAGGATTACAGATGGGATAATTCCCCCAGGATTACAGGTGGGATAATTCCCCCAGGATTACAGATGGGATAATTCCCCCAGGATTACAGATGGGATAATTCCCCCAGGATTACAGGTGGGATAATTCCCCTGGATTACAGATGGGATAATTCCCCCAGGATTACAGATGGGATAATTCCCCCAGGATTACAGATGGGATAATTCCCCCAGGATTACAGATGGGATAATTCCCCCAGGATTACAGATGAGATAATTCCCCCAGGATTACAGATGAGATAATTCCCCCAGGATTACAGATGGGATACTTCCCCCAGGATTACAGATGGGATAATTCCCCCAGGATTACAGGTGGGATAATTCCCCTGGATTACAGATGGGATAATTCCCCCAGGATTACAGATGGGATAATTCCCCCAGGATTACAGATGGGATAATTCCCCCAGGATTACAGATGGGATAATTCCCCCAGGATTACAGGTGGGATAATTCCCCCAGGATTACAGATGAGATCATTCCCCCAGGATTACAGATGAGATCATTCCCCCAGGATTACAGATGGGATAATTCCCCCAGGATTACAGATGGGATAATTCCCCCAGGATTACAGGTGGGATCATTTCCCCAGGATTACATATGGGATAATTCCACCAGAATTACAGATGGGATAATTTCCCCAGGATTACAGATGGGATAATTTCCCCAGAATTACAGATGAGATAATTCCCGCAGGACTACAGATGGGATAATTCCCCCAGGATTACAGATGGGATAATTCCCGCAGGATTACAGATGGGATAATTCCCCCAGGATTACAGATGGGATAATTCCCGCAGGATTACAGATGGGATAATTTCCCCAGAATTACAGATGAGATAATTTCCCCAGGATTACAGATGGGATAATTCCCCCAGGATTACAGATGGGATAATTCCCCCAGAATTACAGATGGGATAATTCCCCTAGAATTACAGATGGGACAATTTCCCCAGAATTACAGATGAGATAATTTCCCCAGAATTACAGATGAGATAATTTCCCCAGAATTACAGATGAGATAATTTCCCCAGAATTACAGATGAGATAATTCCCCCAGGATTACGATGAGATAATTCCCCCAGGATTACAGATGGGATAATTCCCCCAGGATTACAGATGAGATAATTCCCACAGGATTACAGATGGGATAATTCCCCCAGGATTACAGATGAGATAATTCCCCCAGGATTACAGATGAGATAATTCCCCCAGGATTACAGATGAGATAATTCCCACAGGATTACAGATGAGATAATTCCCCCAGGATTACAGATGAGATAATTCCCACAGGATTACAGATGAGATAATTCCCCCAAGATTACAGATGGGATAATTTCCCCAGGATTACAGATGGGATCATTCCCTCAGGATAACAGATGAGATAATTCCCCCAGGATAACAGATGGGATAACTTCCCCTGGATTAGAGATGGGATAATTCCCTCAGGATAACAGATGAGATAATTCCCCCAGGATAACAGATGAGATAACTTCCCCAGGATTACAGATGGGATAATTCCTCCAGGATTACAGATGGGATAATTCCCTCAGGATAACAGATGAGATAATTCCCCCAGGATAACAGATGGGATAACTTCCCCTGGATTACAGATGAGATAATTCTCCCAGGATAACAGATGAGATAACTTCCCCAGGATTACAGATGGGATAATTCCTCCAGAATTACAGATGGGATAATTCCCCCAGGATTACAGATGGGATAATTCCCCCAGGATTACAGATGGGATAATTCCCCCAGGATTACAGATGGGATAATTCCCCCAGGATTACAGATGGGATAATTCCCCCAGGATTACAGATGGGATAATTCCCCCAGCATTACAGATGGGATAATTCCCGCAGGATTACAGATGGGATAATTCCCCCAGGATTACAGATGGGATAATTCCTGCAGGATTACAGATGGGATAATTTCCCCAAAATTACAGATGAGATAATTTCCCCAGGATTACAGATGGGATAATTCCCCCAGGATTACAGATGGGATAATTCCCCCAGCATTACAGATGGGATAATTCCCGCAGGATTACAGATGGGATAATTCCCCCAGGATTACAGATGGGATAATTCCCCCAGGATTACAGATGGGATAATTCCCCCAGCATTACAGATGGGATAATTCCCGCAGGATTACAGATGGGATAATTCCCCCAGGATTACAGATGGGATAATTCCCCCAGAATTACAGATGGGACAATTTCCCCAGAATTACAGATGAGATAATTTCCCCGGGATTACAGATGAGATAATTCCCCCAGGATTACAGATGAGATAATTCCCCCAGGATTACAGATGGGATAATTCCCCCAGCATTACAGATGGGATAATTCCCGCAGGATTACAGATGGGATAATTCCCCCAGGATTACAGATGGGATAATTCCCCCAGGATTACAGATGGGATAATTCCCCCAGCATTACAGATGGGATAATTCCCGCAGGATTACAGATGGGATAATTCCCCCAGGATTACAGATGGGATAATTCCCCCAGAATTACAGATGGGACAATTTCCCCAGAATTACAGATGAGATAATTCCCCCAGAATTACAGATGGGACAATTTCCCCAGAATTACAGATGAGATAATTTCCCCAGGATTACAGATGAGATAATTCCCCCAGGATTACAGATGAGATAATTCCCCCAGGATTACAGATGGGATAATTCCCCCAGGATTACAGATGGGATAATTCCCCCAGGATTACAGATGGGATAATTCCCCCAGGATTACAAATGGGATAATTCCCCCAGGATTACAGATGGGATAATTCCCCCAGGATTACAGATGGGATAATTCCCCCTGGATTACAGATGATAATTTCCCCAGAATTACAGATGAGATAATTCCCCCAGGATTACAGATGGGATAATTCCCCAGAATTACAGATGAGATAATTCCCCCAGGATTACAGATGAGATAATTTCCCCAGAATTACAGATGAGATAATTTCTCCAGGATTACAGATGGGATAATTCCCCAGGATTACAGATGGGATAATTCCACCAGGATTATAGATGGGATAATTCCCCCAGGATGACAGATGATAATTTCCCCAGAATTACAGATGAGATCATTCCCCCAGGATTACAGATGAGATAATTCCCCCAGGATTACAGATGAGATAATTCCCCCAGGATTACAGATGAGATAATTCCCCCAGGATTACAGATGAGATAATTCCCCCAGGATTACAGATGGGATAATTTCCCCAGGATTACAGATGGGATAATTCCCCCAGGATTACAAATGGGATAATTCCCCCAGGATTACAGATGGGATAATTCCCCCAGGATTACAGATGGGATAATTCCCCCTGGATTACAGATGATAATTTCCCCAGAATTACAGATGAGATAATTCCCCCAGGATTACAGATGAGATAATTCCCACAGGATTACAGATGAGATAATTCCCCCAAGATTACAGATGGGATAATTTCCCCAGGATTACAGATGGGATCATTCCCTCAGGATAACAGATGAGATAATTCCCCCAGGATAACAGATGGGATAACTTCCCCTGGATTAGAGATGGGATAATTCCCTCAGGATAACAGATGAGATAATTCCCCCAGGATAACAGATGAGATAACTTCCCCAGGATTACAGATGGGATAATTCCTCCAGGATTACAGATGGGATAATTCCCTCAGGATAACAGATGAGATAATTCCCCCAGGATAACAGATGGGATAACTTCCCCTGGATTACAGATGAGATAATTCTCCCAGGATAACAGATGAGATAACTTCCCCAGGATTACAGATGGGATAATTCCTCCAGAATTACAGATGGGATAATTCCCCCAGGATTACAGATGGGATAATTCCCCCAGGATTACAGATGGGATAATTCCCCCAGGATTACAGATGGGATAATTCCCCCAGGATTACAGATGGGATAATTCCCCCAGGATTACAGATGGGATAATTCCCCCAGCATTACAGATGGGATAATTCCCGCAGGATTACAGATGGGATAATTCCCCCAGGATTACAGATGGGATAATTCCTGCAGGATTACAGATGGGATAATTTCCCCAAAATTACAGATGAGATAATTTCCCCAGGATTACAGATGGGATAATTCCCCCAGGATTACAGATGGGATAATTCCCCCAGCATTACAGATGGGATAATTCCCGCAGGATTACAGATGGGATAATTCCCCCAGGATTACAGATGGGATAATTCCCCCAGGATTACAGATGGGATAATTCCCCCAGCATTACAGATGGGATAATTCCCGCAGGATTACAGATGGGATAATTCCCCCAGGATTACAGATGGGATAATTCCCCCAGAATTACAGATGGGACAATTTCCCCAGAATTACAGATGAGATAATTTCCCCGGGATTACAGATGAGATAATTCCCCCAGGATTACAGATGAGATAATTCCCCCAGGATTACAGATGGGATAATTCCCCCAGCATTACAGATGGGATAATTCCCGCAGGATTACAGATGGGATAATTCCCCCAGGATTACAGATGGGATAATTCCCCCAGGATTACAGATGGGATAATTCCCCCAGCATTACAGATGGGATAATTCCCGCAGGATTACAGATGGGATAATTCCCCCAGGATTACAGATGGGATAATTCCCCCAGAATTACAGATGGGACAATTTCCCCAGAATTACAGATGAGATAATTCCCCCAGAATTACAGATGGGACAATTTCCCCAGAATTACAGATGAGATAATTTCCCCAGGATTACAGATGAGATAATTCCCCCAGGATTACAGATGAGATAATTCCCCCAGGATTACAGATGGGATAATTCCCCCAGGATTACAGATGGGATAATTCCCCCAGGATTACAGATGGGATAATTCCCCCAGGATTACAAATGGGATAATTCCCCCAGGATTACAGATGGGATAATTCCCCCAGGATTACAGATGGGATAATTCCCCCTGGATTACAGATGATAATTTCCCCAGAATTACAGATGAGATAATTCCCCCAGGATTACAGATGGGATAATTCCCCAGAATTACAGATGAGATAATTCCCCCAGGATTACAGATGAGATAATTTCCCCAGAATTACAGATGAGATAATTTCTCCAGGATTACAGATGGGATAATTCCCCAGGATTACAGATGGGATAATTCCACCAGGATTATAGATGGGATAATTCCCCCAGGATGACAGATGATAATTTCCCCAGAATTACAGATGAGATCATTCCCCCAGGATTACAGATGAGATAATTCCCCCAGGATTACAGATGAGATAATTCCCCCAGGATTACAGATGAGATAATTCCCCCAGGATTACAGATGAGATAATTCCCCCAGGATTACAGATGGGATAATTTCCCCAGGATTACAGATGAGATAATTTCCCCAGAATTACAGATGAGATAATTTCCCCAGAATTACAGATGAGATAATTTCTCCAGGATTACAGATGAGATAATTTCTCCAGGATTACAGATGAGATAATTCCCCCAGGATTACAGATGGGATAATTCCCCCAGGATTACAGATGGGATAATTCCCCCAGGATTACAGATGGGATAATTCCCCCAGGATTACAGATGGGATAATTCCCCCAGGATTACAGATGGGATAATTCCCCCTGGATTACAGATGATAATTTCCCCAGAATTACAGATGGGATAATTCCCCCAGGATTACAGATGGGATAATTCCCCCAGGATTACAGATGGGATAATTCCCCCAGGATTACAGATGGGATAATTCCCCCAGGATTACAGATGGGATAATTCCCCCTGGATTACAGATGATAATTTCCCCAGAATTACAGATGAGATAATTCCCCCAGGATTACAGATGAGATAATTTCGCCAGAATTACAGATGAGATAATTTCTCCAGGATTACAAATGGGATAATTCCCCCAGGATTACAGATGGGATAATTCCCCCAGGATTACAGATGGGATAATTCCCCCTGGATTACAGATGATAATTTCCCCAGAATTACAGATGAGATAATTCCCCCAGGATTACAGATGGGATAATTCCCCCAGGATTACAGATGAGATAATTTCCCCAGAATTACAGATGAGATAATTTCTCCAGGATTACAGATGAGATATTTCCCCAGGATTACAGATGGGATAATTTCCCCAAGAATTACAGATGAGATATTTCCCCAGGATTACAGATGGGATAATTTCCCCAGAATTACAGATGAGATAATTCCCCCAGGATTACAGATGGGATAATTCCCCCAGGATTACAGATGGAATAATTCCCCCTGGATTACAGATGATAATTTCCCCAGAATTACAGATGAGATAATTCCCCCAGGATTACAGATGGGATAATTCCCCCAGGATTACAGATGGGATAATTTCCCCAGAATTACAGATGAGATCATTTCTCCAGGATTACAGATGGGATAATTCCCCCAGGATTACAGATGGGATAATTCCCCCTGGATTACAGATGATAATTTCCCCAGAATTACAGATGAGATCATTTCTCCAGGATTACAGATGGGATAATTCCCCCAGGATTACAGATGAGATCATTTCTCCAGGATTACAGATGATAATTCCCCCAGGATTACAGATGAGATCATTTCTCCAGGATTACAGATGGGATAATTCCCCCAGGATTACAGATGGGATAATTCCCCCTGGATTACAGATGATAATTTCCCCAGAATTACAGATGAGATAATTTCTCCAGGATTACAGATGAGATATTTCCCCCAGGATTACAGATGGGATAATTTCCCCAGAATTACAGATGAGATCATTCCCCCAGGATTACAGATGGGATAATTCCCCCTGGATTACAGATGAGATATTTCCCCCAGGATTACAGATGGGATAATTTCCCCAGAATTACAGATGAGATCATTCCCCCAGGATTACAGATGGGATAATTCCCCCTGGATTACAGATGGGATAATTCCCCCAGGATTACAGATGATAATTTCCCCAGAATTACAGATGAGATCATTCCCCCAGGATTACAGATGGGATAATTCCCCCTGGATTACAGATGAGATAATTCCCCCAGGATTACAGATGGGATAATTCCCCCAGGATTGCAGATGAGATAATTCCCCCAGGATTACAGATGGGATAATTTCCCCAGAATTACAGATGAGATAATTCCCCCAGGATTACAGATGGGATAATTCCCCCAGGATTATAGATGGGATAATTCCCCCAGGATGACAGATGATAATTTCCCCAGAATTACAGATGAGATAATTCCCCCAGGATTACAGATGGGATAATTCCCCCAGGATTACAGATGGGATAATTCCCCCAGGATTACAGATGGGATAATTCCCCCAGGATTACAGATGGGATAATACCCCCAGAATTACAGATGAGATAATTCCCCCAGGATTACAGATGGGATAATTCCCCCAGGATTACAGATGAGATAATTCCCCCAGAATTACAGATGAGATAATTCCCACAGGATTACAGATGAGATAATTCCCCCAGGATTACAGATGAGATAATTCCCCCAGGATTACAGATGGGATAATTTCCCCAGGATTACAGATGGGATAATTCCCCCAGGATTAGAGATGAGATAATTCCCCCAGGATTACAGATGAGATAATTTCCCCAGGATTACAGATGAGATAATTCCCCCAGGATTACAGATGAGATAATTCCCCCAGAATTACAGATGAGATAATTCCCCCAGGATTACAGATGATAATTCCCCCAGGATTACAGATGAGATAATTCCCCCAAGATTACAGATGGGATAATTCCCCCAGGATTACAGATGGGATAATTCCCCCAGGATTACAGATGGGATAATTTCCCCAGGATTACAGATGGGATAATTCCACCAGGAAATACAGATGGGATAATTTCCCCAGAATTACAGATGAGATAATTCCCGCAGGATTACAGATGTGATAATTCCCGCAGGATTACAGATGGGATAATTCCCCCAGGATTACAGATGGGATAATTCCCGCAGGATTACAGATGGGATAATTTCCCCAAAATTACAGATGAGATAATTTCCCCAGGATTACAGATGGGATAATTCCCCCAGGATTACAGATGGGATAATTCCCCCAGAATTACAGATGGGACAATTTCCCCAAAATTACAGATGAGATAATTTCCCCATGATTACAGATGAGATAATTTCCCCAGGATTACAGATGAGATAATTTCCCCAGAATTACAGATGAGATAATTCCCCCAGGATTACAGATGAGATAATTCCCCAGGATTACAGATGGGATAATTCCCCCAGGATTACAAATGGGATAATTCCCCCAGGATTACAGATGGGATAATTCCCCCAGGATTACAGATGGGATAATTCCCCCAGGATTACAAATGGGATAATTCCCCCAGGATTACAGATGGGATAATTCCCCCTGGATTACAGATGATAATTTCCCCAGAATTACAGATGAGATAATTTCCCCAGAATTACAGATGAGATAATTTCTCCAGGATTACAGATGAGATAATTCCCCCAGGATTACAGATGGGATAATTCCCCCAGGATTATAGATGGGATAATTCCCCCAGGATGACAGATGATAATTTCCCCAGAATTACAGATGAGATCATTCCCCCAGGATTACAGATGAGATAATTCCCCCAGGATTACAGATGGGATAATTCCCCCAGGATTACAGATGAGATAATTCCCCCAGGATTACAGATGAGATAATTTCCCCAGAATTACAGATGAGATAATTTCCCCAGAATTACAGATGAGATAATTTCTCCAGGATTACAGATGGGATAATTCCCCCAGGATTACAGATGGGATAATTCCCCCAGGATTATAGATGGGATAATTCCCCCAGGATGACAGATGATAATTTCCCCAGAATTACACATGAGATCATTCCCCCAGGATTACAGATGGGATAATTTCTCCAGAATTACAGATGAGATAATTTCTCCAGGATTGCAGATGGGATAATTCCCCCAGGATTACAGATGAGATAATTTCCCCAGAATTACAGATGAGATAATTTCCCCAGAATTACAGATGAGATAATTCCCCCAGGATTACAGATGGGATAATTTCTCCAGAATTACAGATGGGATAATTCCCCCAGAATTACAGATGAGATAATTTCCCCAGAATTACAGATGAGATAATTTCCCCAGAATTACAGATGAGATAATTCCCCCAGAATTACAGATGGGATAATTCCCCCAGGATTACAGATGGGATAATTCCCCCAGCATTACAGATGGGATAATTCCCGCAGGATTACAGATGGGATAATTCCCCCAGGATTACAGATGGGATAATTACCGCAGGATTACAGATGGGATTATTTCCCCAAAATTACAGATGAGATAATTTCCCCAGGATTACAGATGGGATAATTCCCCCAGGATTACAGATGGGATAATTCCCCCAGCATGAGAGATGGGATAATTCCCGCAGGATTACAGATGGGATAATTCCCCCAGGATTACAGATGGGATAATTCCCGCAGGATTACAGATGGGATAATTTCCCAAAAATTACAGATGGGATAATTCCCCCAGGATTACAGATGGGATAATTCCCCCAGAATTACAGATGGGACAATTTCCCCAGAATTACAGATGAGATAATTTCCCCAGGATTACAGATGAGATAATTCCCCCAGGATTACAGATGAGATAATTCCCCCAGGATTACAGATGGGATAATTCCCCCAGGATTACAGATGGGATAATTCCCCCAGGATTACAGATGGGATAATTCCCCCAGGATTACAAATGGGATAATTCCCCCAGGATTACAGATGGGATAATTCCCCCAGGATTACAGATGGGATAATTCCCCCTGGATTACAGATGATAATTTCCCCAGAATTACAGATGAGATAATTCCCCCAGGATTACAGATGGGATAATTCCCCAGAATTACAGATGAGATAATTCCCCCAGGATTACAGATGAGATAATTTCCCCAGAATTACAGATGAGATAATTTCTCCAGGATTACAGATGAGATATTTCCCCCAGGATTACAGATGAGATAATTCCCCCAGGATTACAGATGGGATAATTCCCCAGGATTACAGATGGGATAATTCCACCAGGATTATAGATGGGATAATTTCCCCAGGATTACAGATGGGATAATTCCCCAGGATTACAGATGGGATAATTCCACCAGGATTATAGATGAGATATTTCCCCCAGGATTACAGATGAGATAATTCCCCCAGGATTACAGATGGGATAATTCCCCAGGATTACAGATGGGATAATTCCACCAGGATTATAGATGGGATAATTTCCCCAGGATTACAGATGGGATAATTTCCCCAGGATGACAGATGATAATTTCCCCAGAATTACAGATGAGATCATTCCCCCAGGATTACAGATGAGATAATTCCCCCAGGATTACAGATGAGATAATTCCCCCAGGATTACAGATGAGATAATTCCCCCAGGATTACAGATGAGATAATTCCCCCAGGATTACAGATGAGATAATTCCCCCAGGATTACAGATGGGATAATTTCCCCAGGATTACAGATGAGATAATTTCCCCAGAATTACAGATGAGATAATTTCCCCAGAATTACAGATGAGATAATTCCCCCAGGATTACAGATGGGATAATTCCCCCAGGATTACAGATGGGATAATTCCCCCAGGATTACAGATGAGATAATTTCTCCAGGATTACAGATGAGATAATTTCTCCAGGATTACAGATGAGATAATTCCCCCAGGATTACAGATGGGATAATTCCCCCAGGATTACAGATGGGATAATTCCCCCAGGATTACAGATGGGATAATTCCCCCAGGATTACAGATGGGAGAATTCCCCCAGGATTACAGATGGGATAATTCCCCCTGGATTACAGATGATAATTTCCCCAGAATTACAGATGGGATAATTCCCCCAGGATTACAGATGAGATAATTTCTCCAGGATTACAGATGGGATAATTCCCCCAGGATTACAAATGGGATAATTCCCCCAGGATTACAGATGGGATAATTCCCCCAGGATTACAGATGGGATAATTCCCCCTGGATTACAGATGATAATTTCCCCAGAATTACAGATGAGATAATTCCCCCAGGATTACAGATGAGATAATTTCCCCAGAATTACAGATGAGATAATTTCTCCAGGATTACAGATGGGATAATTCCCCCAGGATTACAGATGAGATATTTTCCCCAAGAATTACAGATGAGATAATTCCCCCAGGATTACAGATGAGATAATTTCCCCAGAATTACAGATGAGATAATTCCCCCAGGATTACAGATGAGATAATTTCCCCAGAATTACAGATGAGATAATTTCCCCAAGAATTACAGATGAGATAATTCCCCCAGGATTACAGATGAGATAATTTCCCCAGAATTACAGATGAGATAATTCCCCCAGGATTACAGATGAGATAATTTCCCCAAGAATTACAGATGAGATAATTCCCCCAGGATTACAGATGAGATAATTTCCCCAGAATTACAGATGAGATAATTTCTCCAGGATTACAGATGAGATATTTCCCCCAGGATTACAGATGGGATAATTCCCCCAGGATTACAGATGAGATAATTTCGCCAGAATTACAGATGAGATAATTTCTCCAGGATTACAGATGGGATAATTCCCCCAGGATTACAAATGGGATAATTCCCCCAGGATTACCGATGGGATAATTCCCCCAGGATTACAGATGGGATAATTCCCCCTGGATTACAGATGATAATTTCCCCAGAATTACAGATGAGATAATTTCCCCAGGATTACAGATGGGATAATTCCCCCAGGATTACAGATGGGATAATTTCCCCAGAATTACAGATGAGATCATTTCTCCAGGATTACAGATGGGATAATTCCCCCAGGATTACAGATGGGATAATTCCCCCTGGATTACAGATGATAATTTCCCCAGAATTACAGATGAGATAATTTCTCCAGGATTACAGATGAGATATTTCCCCCAGGATTACAGATGGGATAATTCCCCCAGGATTACAGATGAGATAATTTCGCCAGAATTACAGATGAGATAATTTCTCCAGAATTACAGATGGGATAATTCCCCCAGGATTACAAATGGGATAATTCCCCCAGGATTACCGATGGGATAATTCCCCCAGGATTACAGATGGGATAATTCCCCCTGGATTACAGATGATAATTTCCCCAGAATTACAGATGAGATAATTTCCCCAGGATTACAGATGGGATAATTCCCCCAGGATTACAGATGGGATAATTTCCCCAGAATTACAGATGAGATCATTTCTCCAGGATTACAGATGGGATAATTCCCCCAGGATTACAGATGGGATAATTCCCCCAGGATTACAGATGGGATAATTTCCCCAGAATTACAGATGAGATCATTCCCCCAGGATTACAGATGGGATAATTCCCCCTGGATTACAGATGAGATATTTCCCCCAGGATTACAGATGGGATAATTTCCCCAGAATTACAGATGAGATAATTCCCCCAGGATTACAGATGGGATAATTCCCCCTGGATTACAGATGGGATAATTCCCCCAGGATTACAGATGATAATTTCCCCAGAATTACAGATGAGATCATTCCCCCAGGATTACAGATGGGATAATTCCCCCTGGATTACAGATGAGATAATTCCCCCAGGATTACAGATGGGATAATTCCCCCAGGATTGCAGATGAGATAATTCCCCCAGGATTACAGATGGGATAATTTCCCCAGAATTACAGATGGGATAATTCCCCCAGGATTACAGATGGGATAATTCCCCCAGAATTACAGATGGGACAATTTCCCCAGAATTACAGATGAGATAATTCCCCCAGAATTACAGATGGGACAATTTCCCCAGAATTACAGATGAGATAATTTCCCCAGGATTACAGATGAGATAATTCCCCCAGGATTACAGATGAGATAATTCCCCCAGGATTACAGATGAGATAATTCCCCCAGGATTACAGATGGGATAATTCCCCCAGGATTACAAATGGGATAATTCCCCCAGGATTACAGATGGGATAATTCCCCCAGGATTACAGATGGGATAATTCCCCCTGGATTACAGATGATAATTTCCCCAGAATTACAGATGAGATAATTCCCCCAGGATTACAGATGGGATAATTCCCCAGAATTACAGATGAGATAATTCCCCCAGGATTACAGATGAGATAATTTCCCCAGAATTACAGATGAGATAATTTCTCCAGGATTACAGATGGGATAATTCCCCAGGATTACAGATGGGATAATTCCACCAGGATTATAGATGGGATAATTCCCCCAGGATGACAGATGATAATTTCCCCAGAATTACAGATGAGATCATTCCCCCAGGATTACAGATGAGATAATTCCCCCAGGATTACAGATGAGATAATTCCCCCAGGATTACAGATGAGATAATTCCCCCAGGATTACAGATGAGATAATTCCCCCAGGATTACAGATGGGATAATTTCCCCAGGATTACAGATGAGATAATTTCCCCAGAATTACAGATGAGATAATTTCCCCAGAATTACAGATGAGATAATTTCTCCAGGATTACAGATGAGATAATTTCTCCAGGATTACAGATGAGATAATTCCCCCAGGATTACAGATGGGATAATTCCCCCAGGATTACAGATGGGATAATTCCCCCAGGATTACAGATGGGATAATTCCCCCAGGATTACAGATGGGATAATTCCCCCAGGATTACAGATGGGATAATTCCCCCTGGATTACAGATGATAATTTCCCCAGAATTACAGATGGGATAATTCCCCCAGGATTACAGATGGGATAATTCCCCCAGGATTACAGATGGGATAATTCCCCCAGGATTACAGATGGGATAATTCCCCCAGGATTACAGATGGGATAATTCCCCCTGGATTACAGATGATAATTTCCCCAGAATTACAGATGAGATAATTCCCCCAGGATTACAGATGAGATAATTTCGCCAGAATTACAGATGAGATAATTTCTCCAGGATTACAAATGGGATAATTCCCCCAGGATTACAGATGGGATAATTCCCCCAGGATTACAGATGGGATAATTCCCCCTGGATTACAGATGATAATTTCCCCAGAATTACAGATGAGATAATTCCCCCAGGATTACAGATGGGATAATTCCCCCAGGATTACAGATGAGATAATTTCCCCAGAATTACAGATGAGATAATTTCTCCAGGATTACAGATGAGATATTTCCCCAGGATTACAGATGGGATAATTTCCCCAAGAATTACAGATGAGATATTTCCCCAGGATTACAGATGGGATAATTTCCCCAGAATTACAGATGAGATAATTCCCCCAGGATTACAGATGGGATAATTCCCCCAGGATTACAGATGGAATAATTCCCCCTGGATTACAGATGATAATTTCCCCAGAATTACAGATGAGATAATTCCCCCAGGATTACAGATGGGATAATTCCCCCAGGATTACAGATGGGATAATTTCCCCAGAATTACAGATGAGATCATTTCTCCAGGATTACAGATGGGATAATTCCCCCAGGATTACAGATGGGATAATTCCCCCTGGATTACAGATGATAATTTCCCCAGAATTACAGATGAGATAATTCCCCCAGGATTACAGATGAGATCATTTCTCCAGGATTACAGATGGGATAATTCCCCCAGGATTACAGATGGGATAATTCCCCCTGGATTACAGATGATAATTTCCCCAGAATTACAGATGAGATAATTTCTCCAGGATTACAGATGAGATATTTCCCCCAGGATTACAGATGGGATAATTTCCCCAGAATTACAGATGAGATCATTCCCCCAGGATTACAGATGGGATAATTCCCCCTGGATTACAGATGAGATATTTCCCCCAGGATTACAGATGGGATAATTTCCCCAGAATTACAGATGAGATCATTCCCCCAGGATTACAGATGGGATAATTCCCCCTGGATTACAGATGGGATAATTCCCCCAGGATTACAGATGATAATTTCCCCAGAATTACAGATGAGATCATTCCCCCAGGATTACAGATGGGATAATTCCCCCTGGATTACAGATGAGATAATTCCCCCAGGATTACAGATGGGATAATTCCCCCAGGATTGCAGATGAGATAATTCCCCCAGGATTACAGATGGGATAATTTCCCCAGAATTACAGATGAGATAATTCCCCCAGGATTACAGATGGGATAATTCCCCCAGGATTATAGATGGGATAATTCCCCCAGGATGACAGATGATAATTTCCCCAGAATTACAGATGAGATAATTCCCCCAGGATTACAGATGGGATAATTCCCCCAGGATTACAGATGGGATAATTCCCCCAGGATTACAGATGGGATAATTCCCCCAGGATTACAGATGGGATAATACCCCCAGAATTACAGATGAGATAATTCCCCCAGGATTACAGATGGGATAATTCCCCCAGGATTACAGATGAGATAATTCCCCCAGAATTACAGATGAGATAATTCCCACAGGATTACAGATGAGATAATTCCCCCAGGATTACAGATGAGATAATTCCCCCAGGATTACAGATGGGATAATTTCCCCAGGATTACAGATGGGATAATTCCCCCAGGATTAGAGATGAGATAATTCCCCCAGGATTACAGATGAGATAATTTCCCCAGGATTACAGATGAGATAATTCCCCCAGGATTACAGATGAGATAATTCCCCCAGGATTACAGATGAGATAATTCCCCCAGAATTACAGATGAGATAATTCCCCCAGGATTACAGATGATAATTCCCCCAGGATTACAGATGAGATAATTCCCCCAAGATTACAGATGGGATAATTCCCCCAGGATTACAGATGGGATAATTCCCCCAGGATTACAGATGGGATAATTTCCCCAGGATTACAGATGGGATAATTCCACCAGGAAATACAGATGGGATAATTTCCCCAGAATTACAGATGAGATAATTCCCGCAGGATTACAGATGTGATAATTCCCGCAGGATTACAGATGGGATAATTCCCCCAGGATTACAGATGGGATAATTCCCGCAGGATTACAGATGGGATAATTTCCCCAAAATTACAGATGAGATAATTTCCCCAGGATTACAGATGGGATAATTCCCCCAGGATTACAGATGGGATAATTCCCCCAGAATTACAGATGGGACAATTTCCCCAAAATTACAGATGAGATAATTTCCCCATGATTACAGATGAGATAATTTCCCCAGGATTACAGATGAGATAATTTCCCCAGAATTACAGATGAGATAATTCCCCCAGGATTACAGATGAGATAATTCCCCAGGATTACAGATGGGATAATTCCCCCAGGATTACAAATGGGATAATTCCCCCAGGATTACAGATGGGATAATTCCCCCAGGATTACAGATGGGATAATTCCCCCAGGATTACAAATGGGATAATTCCCCCAGGATTACAGATGGGATAATTCCCCCTGGATTACAGATGATAATTTCCCCAGAATTACAGATGAGATAATTTCCCCAGAATTACAGATGAGATAATTTCTCCAGGATTACAGATGAGATAATTCCCCCAGGATTACAGATGGGATAATTCCCCCAGGATTATAGATGGGATAATTCCCCCAGGATGACAGATGATAATTTCCCCAGAATTACAGATGAGATCATTCCCCCAGGATTACAGATGAGATAATTCCCCCAGGATTACAGATGGGATAATTCCCCCAGGATTACAGATGAGATAATTCCCCCAGGATTACAGATGAGATAATTTCCCCAGAATTACAGATGAGATAATTTCCCCAGAATTACAGATGAGATAATTTCTCCAGGATTACAGATGGGATAATTCCCCCAGGATTACAGATGGGATAATTCCCCCAGGATTATAGATGGGATAATTCCCCCAGGATGACAGATGATAATTTCCCCAGAATTACAGATGAGATCATTCCCCCAGGATTACAGATGGGATAATTTCTCCAGAATTACAGATGAGATAATTTCTCCAGGATTGCAGATGGGATAATTCCCCCAGGATTACAGATGAGATAATTTCCCCAGAATTACAGATGAGATAATTTCCCCAGAATTACAGATGAGATAATTCCCCCAGGATTACAGATGGGATAATTTCTCCAGAATTACAGATGGGATAATTGCCCCAGAATTACAGATGAGATAATTTCCCCAGAATTACAGATGAGATAATTTCCCCAGAATTACAGATGAGATAATTCCCCCAGAATTACAGATGGGATAATTCCCCCAGGATTACAGATGGGATAATTCCCCCAGCATTACAGATGGGATAATTCCCGCAGGATTACAGATGGGATAATTCCCCCAGGATTACAGATGGGATAATTACCGCAGGATTACAGATGGGATTATTTCCCCAAAATTACAGATGAGATAATTTCCCCAGGATTACAGATGGGATAATTCCCCCAGGATTACAGATGGGATAATTCCCCCAGCATGAGAGATGGGATAATTCCCGCAGGATTACAGATGGGATAATTCCCCCAGGATTACAGATGGGATAATTCCCGCAGGATTACAGATGGGATAATTTCCCAAAAATTACAGATGGGATAATTCCCCCAGGATTACAGATGGGATAATTCCCCCAGAATTACAGATGGGACAATTTCCCCAGAATTACAGATGAGATAATTTCCCCAGGATTACAGATGAGATAATTCCCCCAGGATTACAGATGAGATAATTCCCCCAGGATTACAGATGGGATAATTCCCCCAGGATTACAGATGGGATAATTCCCCCAGGATTACAGATGGGATAATTCCCCCAGGATTACAAATGGGATAATTCCCCCAGGATTACAGATGGGATAATTCCCCCAGGATTACAGATGGGATAATTCCCCCTGGATTACAGATGATAATTTCCCCAGAATTACAGATGAGATAATTCCCCCAGGATTACAGATGGGATAATTCCCCAGAATTACAGATGAGATAATTCCCCCAGGATTACAGATGAGATAATTTCCCCAGAATTACAGATGAGATAATTTCTCCAGGATTACAGATGAGATATTTCCCCCAGGATTACAGATGAGATAATTCCCCCAGGATTACAGATGGGATAATTCCCCAGGATTACAGATGGGATAATTCCACCAGGATTATAGATGGGATAATTTCCCCAGGATTACAGATGGGATAATTCCCCAGGATTACAGATGGGATAATTCCACCAGGATTATAGATGAGATATTTCCCCCAGGATTACAGATGAGATAATTCCCCCAGGATTACAGATGGGATAATTCCCCAGGATTACAGATGGGATAATTCCACCAGGATTATAGATGGGATAATTTCCCCAGGATTACAGATGGGATAATTTCCCCAGGATGACAGATGATAATTTCCCCAGAATTACAGATGAGATCATTCCCCCAGGATTACAGATGAGATAATTCCCCCAGGATTACAGATGAGATAATTCCCCCAGGATTACAGATGAGATAATTCCCCCAGGATTACAGATGAGATAATTCCCCCAGGATTACAGATGAGATAATTCCCCCAGGATTACAGATGGGATAATTTCCCCAGGATTACAGATGAGATAATTTCCCCAGAATTACAGATGAGATAATTTCCCCAGAATTACAGATGAGATAATTTCTCCAGGATTACAGATGAGATAATTTCTCCAGGATTACAGATGAGATAATTCCCCCAGGATTACAGATGGGATAATTCCCCCAGGATTACAGATGGGATAATTCCCCCAGGATTACAGATGGGATAATTCCCCCAGGATTACAGATGGGAGAATTCCCCCAGGATTACAGATGGGATAATTCCCCCTGGATTACAGATGATAATTTCCCCAGAATTACAGATGGGATAATTCCCCCAGGATTACAGATGAGATAATTTCTCCAGGATTACAGATGGGATAATTCCCCCAGGATTACAAATGGGATAATTCCCCCAGGATTACAGATGGGATAATTCCCCCAGGATTACAGATGGGATAATTCCCCCTGGATTACAGATGATAATTTCCCCAGAATTACAGATGAGATAATTCCCCCAGGATTACAGATGAGATAATTTCCCCAGAATTACAGATGAGATAATTTCTCCAGGATTACAGATGGGATAATTCCCCCAGGATTACAGATGAGATATTTTCCCCAAGAATTACAGATGAGATAATTCCCCCAGGATTACAGATGAGATAATTTCCCCAGAATTACAGATGAGATAATTTCCCCAAGAATTACAGATGAGATAATTCCCCCAGGATTACAGATGAGATAATTTCCCCAGAATTACAGATGAGATAATTCCCCCAGGATTACAGATGAGATAATTTCCCCAAGAATTACAGATGAGATAATTCCCCCAGGATTACAGATGAGATAATTTCCCCAGAATTACAGATGAGATAATTTCTCCAGGATTACAGATGAGATATTTCCCCCAGGATTACAGATGGGATAATTCCCCCAGGATTACAGATGAGATAATTTCGCCAGAATTACAGATGAGATAATTTCTCCAGGATTACAGATGGGATAATTCCCCCAGGATTACAAATGGGATAATTCCCCCAGGATTACCGATGGGATAATTCCCCCAGGATTACAGATGGGATAATTCCCCCTGGATTACAGATGATAATTTCCCCAGAATTACAGATGAGATAATTTCCCCAGGATTACAGATGGGATAATTCCCCCAGGATTACAGATGGGATAATTTCCCCAGAATTACAGATGAGATCATTTCTCCAGGATTACAGATGGGATAATTCCCCCAGGATTACAGATGGGATAATTCCCCCTGGATTACAGATGATAATTTCCCCAGAATTACAGATGAGATAATGCCCCCAGGATTACAGATGAGATCATTTCTCCAGGATTACAGATGGGATAATTCCCCCAGGATTACAGATGGGATAATTCCCCCTGGATTACAGATGATAATTTCCCCAGAATTACAGATGAGATAATTTCTCCAGGATTACAGATGAGATATTTCCCCCAGGATTACAGATGGGATAATTTCCCCAGAATTACAGATGAGATCATTCCCCCAGGATTACAGATGGGATAATTCCCCCTGGATTACAGATGAGATATTTCCCCCAGGATTACAGATGGGATAATTTCCCCAGAATTACAGATGAGATAATTCCCCCAGGATTACAGATGGGATAATTCCCCCTGGATTACAGATGGGATAATTCCCCCAGGATTACAGATGATAATTTCCCCAGAATTACAGATGAGATCATTCCCCCAGGATTACAGATGGGATAATTCCCCCTGGATTACAGATGAGATAATTCCCCCAGGATTACAGATGGGATAATTCCCCCAGGATTGCAGATGAGATAATTCCCCCAGGATTACAGATGGGATAATTTCCCCAGAATTACAGATGAGATAATTCCCCCAGGATTACAGATGAGATAATTTCCCCAGGATTATAGATGGGATAATTTCCCCAGGATTAGAGATGAGATAATTCCCCCAGGATTACAGATGGGATAATTCCCCCAGGATTATAGATGGGATAATTTCCCCAGGATTAGAGATGAGATAATTCCCCCAGGATTATAGATGGGATAATTCCCCCAGGATGACAGATGGGATAATTCCCCCAGGATTACAGATGGGATAATTCCCCCAGGATTACAGATGGGATAATTCCCCCAGGATTACAGATGGGATAATTCCCCCAGGATTACAAATGGGATAATTCCCCCAGGATTACAGATGGGATAATTCCCCCAGGATTACAGATGGGATAATTCCCCCTGGATTACAGATGATAATTTCCCCAGAATTACAGATGAGATAATTTCCCCAGAATTACAGATGAGATCATTTCTCCAGGATTACAGATGAGATAATTCCCCCAGGATTACAGATGGGATAATTCCCCCAGGATTATAGATGGGATAATTCCCCCAGGATGACAGATGATAATTTCCCCAGAATTACAGATGAGATCATTCCCCCAGGATTACAGATGAGATAATTCCCCCAGGATTACAGATGGGATAATTCCCCCAGGATTACAGATGAGATAATTCCCCCAGGATTACAGATGGGATAATTTCCCCAGAATTACAGATGAGATAATTCCCCCAGGATTACAGATGAGATAATTTCCCCAGAATTTCAGATGAGATAATTCCCCCAGGATTACAGATGAGATAATTCCCCCAGGATTACAGATGAGATAATTCCCCCAGGATTACAGATGAGATAATTTCCCCAGGATTACAGATGAGATAATTCCCCCAGGATTACAGATGAGATAATTCCCCCAGAATTACAGATGAGATAATTCCCCCAGGATTACAGATGAGATAATTCCCCCAGGATTACAGATGAGATAATTTCCCCAGAATTACAGATGAGATAATTTCCCCAGAATTACAGATGAGATAATTTCTCCAGGATTACAGATGAGATAATTCCCCCAGGATTACAGATGGGATAATTCCCCCAGGATTATAGATGGGATAATTCCCCCAGGATGACAGATGATAATTTCCCCAGAATTACAGATGAGATAATTCCCCCAGGATTACAGATGGGATAATTCCCCCAGGATTACAGATGGGATAATTCCCCCAGGATTACAGATGGGATAATTCCCCCAGGATTACAGATGGGATAATACCCCCAGAATTACAGATGAGATAATTCCCCCAGGATTACAGATGGAATAATTCCCCCAGGATTACAGATGGGATAATTCCCCCAGGATTACAGATGAGATAATTCCCCCAGAATTACAGATGAGATAATTCCCACAGGATTACAGATGAGATAATTCCCCCAGGATTACAGATGAGATAATTCCCCCAGGATTACAGATGAGATAATTCCCCCAGGATTACAGATGAGATAATTCCCCCAGGATTACAGATGGGATAATTCCCCCAGGATTACAGATGGGATAATTCCCCCAGGATTACAGGTGGGATAATTCCCCTGGATTACAGATGGGATAATTCCCCCAGGATTACAGATGGGATAATTCCCCCAGGATTACAGATGGGATAATTCCCCCAGGATTACAGATGGGATAATTCCCCCAGGATTACAGGTGGGATAATTCCCCCAGGATTACAGATGAGATCATTCCCCCAGGATTACAGATGAGATCATTCCCCCAGGATTACAGATGGGATAATTCCCCCAGGATTACAGATGGGATAATTCCCCCAGGATTACAGGTGGGATAATTTCCCCAGGATTACATATGGGATAATTCCACCAGAATTACAGATGGGATAATTTCCCCAGGATTACAGATGGGATAATTTCCCCAGAATTACAGATGAGATAATTCCCGCAGGACTACAGATGGGATAACTCCCCCAGGATTACAGATGGGATAATTCCCGCAGGATTACAGATGGGATAATTCCCCCAGGATTACAGATGGGATAATTCCCGCAGGATTACAGATGGGATAATTTCCCCAGAATTACAGATGAGATAATTTCCCCAGGATTACAGATGGGATAATTCCCCCAGAATTACAGATGGGATAATTCCCCTAGAATTACAGATGGGACAATTTCCCCAGAATTACAGATGAGATAATTTCCCCAGAATTACAGATGGGATAATTCCCCTAGAATTACAGATGGGACAATTTCCCCAGAATTACAGATGAGATAATTTCCCCAGAATTACAGATGAGATAATTTCCCCAGAATTACAGATGAGATAATTTCCCCAGAATTACAGATGAGATAATTCCCCTAGAATTACAGATGGGACAATTTCCCCAGAATTACAGATGAGATAATTTCCCCAGAATTACAGATGAGATAATTCCCCTAGAATTACAGATGAGATAATTTCCCCAGAATTACAGATGAGATAATTTCCCCAGAATTACAGATGAGATAATTCCCCCAGAATTACAGATGGGATAATTCCCCCAGAATTACAGATGAGATAATTCCCCTAGAATTACAGATGAGATAATTCCCCTAGAATTACAGATGGGACAATTTCCCCAGAATTACAGATGAGATAATTCCCCCAGAATTACAGATGGGATAATTCCCCTAGAATTACAGATGGGACAATTTCCCCAGAATTACAGATGAGATAATTTCCCCAGAATTACAGATGAGATAATTTCCCCAGAATTACAGATGAGATAATTTCCCCAGAATTACAGATGAGATAATTCCCCCAGGATTACAGATGAGATAATTCCCCCAGGATTACGATGAGATAATTCCCCCAGGATTACAGATGAGATAATTCCCCCAGGATTATAGATGAGATAATTCCCCCAGGATTACAGATGAGATAATTCCCCCAGAATTACAGATGAGATAATTCCCCCAGGATTACAGATGAGATAATTCCCCCAGGATTACAGATGGTATAATTCTCCCAGGATTACAGATGGGATAATTCCCCCAGAATTACAGATGGGACAATTTCCCCATGATTACAGATGGGATAATTCCTCCAGAATTACAGATGGGATAATTTCCCCATGATTACAGATGGGATAATTCCTCCAGAATTACAGATGGGATAATTCCCCCAGGATTACAGATGGGATAATTCCCCCAGGATTACAGATGGGATAATTCCCCCAGGATTACAGATGAGATAATTCCCCCAGAATTACAGATGGGATAATTCCCCCAGAATTACAGATGGGACAATTTCCCCAGAATTACAGATGAGATAATTTCCCCAGAATTACAGATGAGATAATTTCCCCAGAATTACAGACGAGATAATTCCCCCAGGATTACAGATGAGATAATTCCCCCAGGATTACAGATGAGATAATTCCCCCAGGATTACAGATGAGATAATTCCCCCAGGATTACAGATGAGATAATTCCCCCAAATTACAGATGGGATAATTTCCCCAGGATTACAGATGGGATAATTCCCCAGGATTACAGATGGGATAATTCCCCAGGATTACAGATGGGATAATTCCCCCAGGATTACAGATGGGATAATTCCCCAGGATTACAGATGGGATAATTCCCCAGGATTACAGATGGGATAATTCCCCAGGATTACAGATGGGATAATTCCCCCAGGATTACAGATGGGATAATTCCCCAGGATTACAGATGGGATAATTCCCCAGGATTACAGATGGGATAATTCCCCAGGATTACAGATGGGATAATTCCCCCAGGATTACAGATGGGATAATTCCCCAGTTTTACAGATGGGATAATTCCCCAGGATTACAGATGGGATCATTCCCCAGGATTACAGATGGGATAATTCCCCCAGGATTACAGATGGGATAATTCCCCAGGATTACAGATGGGATAATTCCCCCAGGATTTCAGATGAAATAATTCCCCCAGGATTACAGATGGGATAATTCCCCCAGGATTTCAGATGAAATAATTCCCCCAGGATTACAGATGGGATAATTCCCCCAGGATTACAGATGAGATAACTTCCCCTGGATTAGAGATGGGATAATTCCCCCAGGATTACAGATGGGATAATTCCCCCAGGATTTCAGATGAAATAATTCCCCCAGGATTACAGATGGGATAATTCCCCCAGGATTTCAGATGAAATAATTCCCCCAGGATTACAGATGGGATAATTCCCCCAGGATTACAGATGGGATAATTCCCCCAGGATTACAGATGAGATAATTCCCACAGGATTACAGATGGGATAATTCCCCCAGGATTACAGATGAGATAATTCCCCCAGGATTACAGATGAGATAATTCCCCCAGGATTACAGATGAGATAATTCCCCCAGGATTACAGATGAGATAATTCCCACAGGATTACAGATGAGATAATTCCCCCAGGATTACAGATGAGATCATTCCCCCAGGATTACAGATGGGATAATTCCCCCAGGATTACAGGTGGGATAATTTCCCCAGGATTACATATGGGATAATTCCACCAGAATTACAGATGGGATAATTTCCCCAGGATTACAGATGGGATAATTTCCCCAGAATTACAGATGAGATAATTCCCGCAGGACTACAGATGGGATAATTCCCCCAGGATTACAGATGGGATAATTCCTGCAGGATTACAGATGGGATAATTCCCCCAGGATTACAGATGGGATAATTCCCGCAGGATTACAGATGGGATAATTTCCCCAGAATTACAGATGAGATAATTTCCCCAGGATTACAGATGGGATAATTCCCCCAGAATTACAGATGGGATAATTCCCCTAGAATTACAGATGGGACAATTTCCCCAGAATTACAGATGAGATAATTTCCCCAGAATTACAGATGGGATAATTCCCCTAGAATTACAGATGGGACAATTTCCCCAGAATTACAGATGAGATAATTTCCCCAGAATTACAGATGAGATAATTTCCCCAGAATTACAGATGAGATAATTTCCCCAGAATTACAGATGAGATAATTCCCCTAGAATTACAGATGGGACAATTTCCCCAGAATTACAGATGAGATAATTTCCCCAGAATTACAGATGAGATAATTCCCCTAGAATTACAGATGAGATAATTTCCCCAGAATTACAGATGAGATAATTTCCCCAGAATTACAGATGAGATAATTCCCCCAGAATTACAGATGGGATAATTCCCCTAGAATTACAGATGGGACAATTTCCCCAGAATTACAGATGAGATAATTCCCCCAGAATTACAGATGGGATAATTCCCCTAGAATTACAGATGGGACAATTTCCCCAGAATTACAGATGAGATAATTTCCCCAGAATTACAGATGAGATAATTTCCCCAGAATTACAGATGAGATAATTTCCCCAGAATTACAGATGAGATAATTCCCCCAGGATTACAGATGAGATAATTCCCCCAGGATTACGATGAGATAATTCCCCCAGGATTACAGATGAGATAATTCCCCCAGGATTATAGATGAGATAATTCCCCCAGGATTACAGATGAGATAATTCCCCCAGAATTACAGATGAGATAATTCCCCCAGGATTACAGATGAGATAATTCCCCCAGGATTACAGATGGTATAATTCCCCCAGGATTACAGATGGGATAATTCCCCCAGAATTACAGATGGGACAATTTCCCCATGATTACAGATGGGATAATTCCTCCAGAATTACAGATGGGATAATTTCCCCATGATTACAGATGGGATAATTCCTCCAGAATTACAGATGGGATAATTCCCCCAGGATTACAGATGGGATAATTCCCCCAGGATTACAGATGGGATAATTCCCCCAGGATTACAGATGAGATAATTCCCCCAGAATTACAGATGGGATAATTCCCCCAGAATTACAGATGGGACAATTTCCCCAGAATTACAGATGAGATAATTTCCCCAGAATTACAGATGAGATAATTTCCCCAGAATTACAGACGAGATAATTCCCCCAGGATTACAGATGAGATAATTCCCCCAGGATTACAGATGAGATAATTCCCCCAGGATTACAGATGAGATAATTCCCCCAAATTACAGATGGGATAATTTCCCCAGGATTACAGATGGGATAATTCCCCAGGATTACAGATGGGATAATTCCCCAGGATTACAGATGGGATAATTCCCCCAGGATTACAGATGGGATAATTCCCCAGGATTACAGATGGGATAATTCCCCAGGATTACAGATGGGATAATTCCCCAGGATTACAGATGGGATAATTCCCCCAGGATTACAGATGGGATAATTCCCCAGGATTACAGATGGGATAATTCCCCAGGATTACAGATGGGATAATTCCCCAGGATTACAGATGGGATAATTCCCCCAGGATTACAGATGGGATAATTCCCCAGGATTACAGATGGGATAATTCCCCAGGATTACAGATGGGATCATTCCCCAGGATTACAGATGGGATAATTCCCCCAGGATTACAGATGGGATAATTCCCCAGGATTACAGATGGGATAATTCCCCCAGGATTTCAGATGAAATAATTCCCCAGGATTACAGATGGGATAATTCCCCAGGATTACAGATGGGATAATTCCCCAGGATTACAGATGGGATAATTCCCCAGGATTACAGATGGGATAATTTCCCCAGGATTACAGATGGGATCATTCCCCAGGATTACAGATGGGATAATTCCCCCAGGATTACAGATGGGATAATTCCCCAGGATTACAGATGGGATAATTCCCCCAGGATTTCAGATGAAATAATTCCCCCAGGATTACAGATGGGATAATTCCCCCAGGATTTCAGATGAAATAATTCCCCCAGGATTACAGATGGGATAATTCCCCCAGGATTACAGATGAGATAACTTCCCCTGGATTAGAGATGGGATAATTCCCCCAGGATTACAGATGGGATAATTCCCCCAGGATTTCAGATGAAATAATTCCCCCAGGATTACAGATGGGATAATTCCCCCAGGATTTCAGATGAAATAATTCCCCCAGGATTACAGATGGGATAATTCCCCCAGGATTACAGATGGGATAATTCCCCCAGGATTACAGATGAGATAATTCCCACAGGATTACAGATGGGATAATTCCCCCAGGATTACAGATGAGATAATTCCCCCAGGATTACAGATGAGATAATTCCCCCAGGATTACAGATGAGATAATTCCCACAGGATTACAGATGAGATAATTCCCCCAGGATTACAGATGAGATAATTCCCACAGGATTACAGATGAGATAATTCCCCCAAGATTACAGATGGGATAATTTCCCCAGGATTACAGATGGGATAATTCCCTCAGGATAACAGATGAGATAATTCCCCCAGGATAACAGATGGGATAAATTCCCCTGGATTAGAGATGGGATAATTCCCTCAGGATAACAGATGAGATAATTCCCCCAGGATAACAGATGAGATAACTTCCCCAGGATTACAGATGGGATAATTCCTCCAGGATTACAGATGGGATAATTCCCTCAGGATAACAGATGAGATAATTCCCCCAGGATAACAGATGGGATAACTTCCCCTGGATTACAGATGAGATAATTCTCCCAGGATAACAGATGAGATAACTTCCCCAGGATTACAGATGGGATAATTCCTCCAGAATTACAGATGGGATAATTCCCCCAGGATTACAGATGGGATAATTCCCCCAGGATTACAGATGGGATAATTCCCCCAGGATTACAGATGGGATAATTCCCCCAGGATTACAGATGGGATAATTCCCCCAGGATTACAGATGGGATAATTCCCCCAGCATTACAGATGGGATAATTCCCGCAGGATTACAGATGGGATAATTCCCCCAGGATTACAGATGGGATAATTCCCGCAGGATTACAGATGGGATAATTTCCCCAAAATTACAGATGAGATAATTTCCCCAGGATTACAGATGGGATAATTCCCCCAGGATTACAGATGGGATAATTCCCCCAGCATTACAGATGGGATAATTCCCGCAGGATTACAGATGGGATAATTCCCCCAGGATTACAGATGGGATAATTCCCCCAGGATTACAGATGGGATAATTCCCCCAGCATTACAGATGGGATAATTCCCGCAGGATTACAGATGGGATAATTCCCCCAGGATTACAGATGGGATAATTCCCCCAGAATTACAGATGGGACAATTTCCCCAGAATTACAGATGAGATAATTTCCCCGGGATTACAGATGAGATAATTCCCCCAGGATTACAGATGAGATAATTCCCCCAGGATTACAGATGGGATAATTCCCCCAGCATTACAGATGGGATAATTCCCGCAGGATTACAGATGGGATAATTCCCCCAGGATTACAGATGGGATAATTCCCCCAGGATTACAGATGGGATAATTCCCCCAGCATTACAGATGGGATAATTCCCGCAGGATTACAGATGGGATAATTCCCCCAGGATTACAGATGGGATAATTCCCCCAGAATTACAGATGGGACAATTTCCCCAGAATTACAGATGAGATAATTCCCCCAGAATTACAGATGGGACAATTTCCCCAGAATTACAGATGAGGTAATTTCCCCAGGATTACAGATGAGATAATTCCCCCAGGATTACAGATTAGAAAATTCCCCCAGGATTACAGATGGGATAATTCCCCCAGGATTACAGATGGGATAATTCCCCCAGGATTACAGATGGGATAATTCCCCCAGGATTACAAATGGGATAATTCCCCCAGGATTACAGATGGGATAATTCCACCAGGATTACAGATGGGATAATTCCCCCAGGATGACAGATGATAATTTCCCCAGAATTACAGATGAGATCATTCCCCCAGGATTACAGATGAGATAATTCCCCCAGGATTACAGATGAGATAATTCCCCCAGGATTACAGATGAGATAATTCCCCCAGGATTACAGATGAGATAATTCCCCCAGGATTACAGATGGGATAATTTCCCCAGGATTACAGATGCGATAATTCTCCCAGGATAACAGATGAGATAACTTCCCCAGGATTACAGATGGGATAATTCCTCCAGAATTACAGATGGGATAATTCCCCCAGGATTACAGATGGGATAATTCCCCCAGGATTACAGATGGGATAATTCCCCCAGGATTACAGATGGGATAATTCCCCCAGGATTACAGATGGGATAATTCCCCCAGGATTACAGATGGGATAATTCCCCCAGCATTACAGATGGGATAATTCCCGCAGGATTACAGATGGGATAATTCCCCCAGGATTACAGATGGGATAATTCCCGCAGGATTACAGATGGGATAATTTCCCCAAAATTACAGATGAGATAATTTCCCCAGGATTACAGATGGGATAATTCCCCCAGGATTACAGATGGGATAATTCCCCCAGCATTACAGATGGGATAATTCCCGCAGGATTACAGATGGGATAATTCCCCCAGGATTACAGATGGGATAATTCCCCCAGGATTACAGATGGGATAATTCCCCCAGCATTACAGATGGGATAATTCCCGCAGGATTACAGATGGGATAATTCCCCCAGGATTACAGATGGGATAATTCCCCCAGAATTACAGATGGGACAATTTCCCCAGAATTACAGATGAGATAATTTCCCCGGGATTACAGATGAGATAATTCCCCCAGGATTACAGATGAGATAATTCCCCCAGGATTACAGATGGGATAATTCCCCCAGCATTACAGATGGGATAATTCCCGCAGGATTACAGATGGGATAATTCCCCCAGGATTACAGATGGGATAATTCCCCCAGGATTACAGATGGGATAATTCCCCCAGCATTACAGATGGGATAATTCCCGCAGGATTACAGATGGGATAATTCCCCCAGGATTACAGATGGGATAATTCCCCCAGAATTACAGATGGGACAATTTCCCCAGAATTACAGATGAGATAATTCCCCCAGAATTACAGATGGGACAATTTCCCCAGAATTACAGATGAGGTAATTTCCCCAGGATTACAGATGAGATAATTCCCCCAGGATTACAGATGAGATAATTCCCCCAGGATTACAGATGGGATAATTCCCCCAGGATTACAGATGGGATAATTCCCCCAGGATTACAGATGGGATAATTCCCCCAGGATTACAAATGGGATAATTCCCCCAGGATTACAGATGGGATAATTCCACCAGGATTACAGATGGGATAATTCCCCCAGGATGACAGATGATAATTTCCCCAGAATTACAGATGAGATCATTCCCCCAGGATTACAGATGAGATAATTCCCCCAGGATTACAGATGAGATAATTCCCCCAGGATTACAGATGAGATAATTCCCCCAGGATTACAGATGAGATAATTCCCCCAGGATTACAGATGGGATAATTCCCCCTGGATTACAGATGATAATTTCCCCAGAATTACAGATGAGATAATTCCCCCTGGATTACAGATGATAATTTCCCCAGAATTACAGATGGGATAATTCCCCCTGGATTACAGATGATAATTTCCCCAGAATTACAGATGAGATAATTCCCCCTGGATTACAGATGATAATTCCCCCAGGATTACAGATGAGATAATTCCCCCAGGATTACAGATGGGATAATTCCCCCTGGATTACAGATGATAATTTCCCCAGAATTACAGATGGGATAATTCCCCCTGGATTACAGATGATAATTTCCCCAGAATTACAGATGGGATAATTCCCCCTGGATTACAGATGATAATTTCCCCAGGATTACAGATGCGATAATTTCCCCAGAATTACAGATGAGATAATTTCCCCAGAATTACAGATGAGATAATTTCTCCAGGATTACAGATGAGATAATTCCCCCAGGATTACAGATGGGATAATTCCCCCAGGATTACAGATGGGATAATTCCCCCAGGATTACAGATGGGATAATTCCCCCAGGATTACAGATGGGATAATTCCCCCAGGATTACAGATGGGATAATTCCCCCAGGATTACAGATGAGATAATTTCGCCAGAATTACAGATGAGATAATTTCTCCAGGATTACAAATGGGATAATTCCCCCACAGGATTACAGATGGGATAATTCCCCCAGGATTACAGATGGGATAATTCCCCCTGGATTACAGATGATAATTTCCCCAGAATTACAGATGAGATAATTCCCCCAGGATTACAGATGGGATAATTCCCCCAGGATTACAGATGAGATAATTTCCCCAGAATTACAGATGAGATAATTTCTCCAGGATTACAGATGAGATATTTCCCCAGGATTACAGATGATAATTTCCCCAGAATTACAGATGGGATAATTCCCCCAGGATTACAGATGAGATAATTTCGCCAGAATTACAGATGAGATAATTTCTCCAGGATTACAAATGGGATAATTCCCCCACAGGATTACAGATGGGATAATTCCCCCAGGATTACAGATGGGATAATTCCCCCTGGATTACAGATGATAATTTCCCCAGAATTACAGATGAGATA
This sequence comes from Myxine glutinosa, assembly GCF_964187855.1. Taxonomy (NCBI): domain Eukaryota; kingdom Metazoa; phylum Chordata; class Myxini; order Myxiniformes; family Myxinidae; genus Myxine; species Myxine glutinosa. Next base: position 24,290,259 of record NC_136267.1, on the reverse strand, counting down.
ATTCCCCCAGGATTACAGATGGGATAATTCCCCCAGGATTACAGATGAGATAATTTCCCCAGAATTACAGATGAGATAATTTCTCCAGGATTACAGATGAGATATTTCCCCAGGATTACAGATGAGATATTTCCCCAGGATTACAGATGGGATAATTTCCCCAGAATTACAGATGAGATAATTCCCCCAGGATTACAGATGGGATAATTCCCCCAGGATTACAGATGGGATAATTCCCCCTGGATTACAGATGATAATTTCCCCAGAATTACAGATGAGATAATTCCCCCAGGATTACAGATGGGATAATTCCCCCAGGATTACAGATGGGATAATTTCCCCAGAATTACAGATGAGATCATTTCTCCAGGATTACAGATGGGATAATTCCCCCTGGATTACAGATGGGATAATTCCCCCTGGATTACAGATGATAATTTCCCCAGAATTACACATGAGATAATTCCCCCAGGATTACAGATGAGATCATTTCTCCAGGATTACAGATGGGATAATTCCCCCAGGATTACAGATGGGATAATTCCCCCTGGATTACAGATGATAATTTCCCCAGAATTACAGATGAGATAATTTCTCCAGGATTACAGATGAGATATTTCCCCCAGGATTACAGATGGGATAATTTCCCCAGAATTACAGATGAGATCATTCCCCCAGGATTACAGATGGGATAATTCCCCCTGGATTACAGATGAGATATTTCCCCCAGGATTACAGATGGGATAATTTCCCCAGAATTACAGATGAGATCATTCCCCCAGGATTACAGATGGGATAATTCCCCCTGGATTACAGATGGGATAATTCCCCCAGGATTACAGATGATAATTTCCCCAGAATTACAGATGAGATCATTCCCCCAGGATTACAGATGGGATAATTCCCCCTGGATTACAGATGAGATAATTCCCCCAGGATTACAGATGGGATAATTCCCCCAGGATTGCAGATGAGATAATTCCCCCAGGATTACAGATGGGATAATTTCCCCAGAATTACAGATGAGATAATTCCCCCAGGATTACAGATGGGATAATTCCCCCAGGATTATAGATGGGATAATTCCCCCAGGATGACAGATGATAATTTCCCCAGAATTACAGATGAGATAATTCCCCCAGGATTACAGATGGGATAATTCCCCCAGGATTACAGATGGGATAATTCCCCCAGGATTACAGATGGGATAATTCCCCCAGGATTACAGATGGGATAATACCCCCAGAATTACAGATGAGATAATTCCCCCAGGATTACAGATGGGATAATTCCCCCAGGATTACAGATGAGATAATTCCCCCAGAATTACAGATGAGATAATTCCCACAGGATTACAGATGAGATAATTCCCCCAGGATTACAGATGAGATAATTCCCCCAGGATTACAGATGGGATAATTTCCCCAGGATTACAGATGGGATAATTCCCCCAGGATTAGAGATGAGATAATTCCCCCAGGATTACAGATGAGATAATTTCCCCAGGATTACAGATGAGATAATTCCCCCAGGATTACAGATGAGATAATTCCCCCAGGATTACAGATGAGATAATTCCCCCAGAATTACAGATGAGATAATTCCCCCAGGATTACAGATGATAATTCCCCCAGGATTACAGATGAGATAATTCCCCCAAGATTACAGATGGGATAATTCCCCCAGGATTACAGATGGGATAATTCCCCCAGGATTACAGATGGGATAATTTCCCCAGGATTACAGATGGGATAATTCCACCAGGAAATACAGATGGGATAATTTCCCCAGAATTACAGATGAGATAATTCCCGCAGGATTACAGATGTGATAATTCCCCCAGCATTACAGATGGGATAATTCCCGCAGGATTACAGATGGGATAATTCCCCCAGGATTACAGATGGGATAATTCCCGCAGGATTACAGATGGGATAATTTCCCCAAAATTACAGATGAGATAATTTCCCCAGGATTACAGATGGGATAATTCCCCCAGGATTACAGATGGGATAATTCCCCCAGAATTACAGATGGGACAATTTCCCCAAAATTACAGATGAGATAATTTCCCCAGGATTACAGATGAGATAATTTCCCCAGGATTACAGATGAGATAATTTCCCCAGAATTACAGATGAGATAATTCCCCCAGGATTACAGATGAGATAATTCCCCAGGATTACAGATGGGATAATTCCCCCAGGATTACAAATGGGATAATTCCCCCAGGATTACAGATGGGATAATTTCCCCAGAATTACAGATGAGATAATTTCCCCAGAATTACAGATGAGATAATTTCTCCAGGATTACAGATGAGATAATTCCCCCAGGATTACAGATGGGATAATTCCCCCAGGATTATAGATGGGATAATTCCCCCAGGATGACAGATGATAATTTCCCCAGAATTACAGATGAGATCATTCCCCCAGGATTACAGATGAGATAATTCCCCCAGGATTACAGATGGGATAATTCCCCCAGGATTACAGATGAGATAATTCCCCCAGGATTACAGATGAGATAATTTCCCCAGAATTACAGATGAGATAATTTCCCCAGGATTACAGATGGGATAATTCCCCCAGGATTACAGATGGGATAATTCCCCCAGGATTATAGATGGGATAATTCCCCCAGGATGACAGATGATAATTTCCCCAGAATTACAGATGAGATAATTTCTCCAGAATTACAGATGAGATAATTTCTCCAGGATTGCAGATGGGATAATTCCCCCAGGATTACAGATGAGATAATTTCCCCAGAATTACAGATGAGATAATTTCCCCAGAATTACAGATGAGATAATTCCCCCAGGATTACAGATGGGATAATTTCTCCAGAATTACAGATGGGATAATTCCCCCAGAATTACAGATGAGATAATTTCCCCAGAATTACAGATGAGATAATTTCCCCAGAATTACAGATGAGATAATTCCCCCAGAATTACAGATGGGATAATTCCCCCAGGATTACAGATGGGATAATTCCCCCAGCATTACAGATGGGATAATTCCCGCAGGATTACAGATGGGATAATTCCCCCAGGATTACAGATGGGATAATTACCGCAGGATTACAGATGGGATTATTTCCCCAAAATTACAGATGAGATAATTTCCCCAGGATTACAGATGGGATAATTCCCCCAGGATTACAGATGGGATAATTCCCCCAGCATTAGAGATGGGATAATTCCCGCAGGATTACAGATGGGATAATTCCCCCAGGATTACAGATGGGATAATTCCCGCAGGATTACAGATGGGATAATTTCCCAAAAATTACAGATGGGATAATTCCCCCAGGATTACAGATGGGATAATTCCCCCAGAATTACAGATGGGACAATTTCCCCAGAATTACAGATGAGATAATTTCCCCAGGATTACAGATGAGATAATTCCCCCAGGATTACAGATGAGATAATTCCCCCAGGATTACAGATGGGATAATTCCCCCAGGATTACAGATGGGATAATTCCCCCAGGATTACAGATGGGATAATTCCCCCAGGATTACAAATGGGATAATTCCCCCAGGATTACAGATGGGATAATTCCCCCAGGATTACAGATGGGATAATTCCCCCTGGATTACAGATGATAATTTCCCCAGAATTACAGATGAGATAATTCCCCCAGGATTACAGATGGGATAATTCCCCAGAATTACAGATGAGATAATTCCCCCAGGATTACAGATGAGATAATTTCCCCAGAATTACAGATGAGATAATTTCTCCAGGATTACAGATGAGATATTTCCCCCAGGATTACAGATGAGATAATTCCCCCAGGATTACAGATGGGATAATTCCCCAGGATTACAGATGGGATAATTCCACCAGGATTATAGATGGGATAATTCCCCCAGGATGACAGATGATAATTTCCCCAGAATTACAGATGAGATCATTCCCCCAGGATTACAGATGAGATAATTCCCCCAGGATTACAGATGAGATAATTCCCCCAGGATTACAGATGAGATAATTCCCCCAGGATTACAGATGAGATAATTCCCCCAGGATTACAGATGAGATAATTCCCCCAGGATTACAGATGGGATAATTTCCCCAGGATTACAGATGAGATAATTTCTCCAGGATTACAGATGAGATAATTTCTCCAGGATTACAGATGAGATAATTCCCCCAGGATTACAGATGGGATAATTCCCCCAGGATTACAGATGGGATAATTTCCCCAGGATTACAGATGAGATAATTTCTCCAGGATTACAGATGAGATAATTTCTCCAGGATTACAGATGGGATAATTCCCCCAGGATTACAGATGGGATAATTCCCCCAGGATTACAGATGGGATAATTCCCCCAGGATTACAGATGGGATAATTCCCCCAGGATTACAGATGGGATAATTCCCCCTGGATTACAGATGATAATTTCCCCAGAATTACAGATGGGATAATTCCCCCAGGATTACAGATGAGATAATTTCTCCAGGATTACAGATGGGATAATTCCCCCAGGATTACAAATGGGATAATTCCCCCAGGATTACAGATGGGATAATTCCCCCAGGATTACAGATGGGATAATTCCCCCTGGATTACAGATGATAATTTCCCCAGAATTACAGATGAGATAATTCCCCCAGGATTACAGATGGGATAATTCCCCCAGGATTACAGATGAGATAATTTCCCCAGAATTACAGATGAGATAATTTCTCCAGGATTACAGATGAGATATTTTCCCAGGATTACAGATGGGATAATTTCCCCAAGAATTACAGATGAGATAATTCCCCCAGGATTACAGATGAGATAATTTCCCCAGAATTACAGATGAGATAATTTCTCCAGGATTACAGATGAGATATTTCCCCAGGATTACAGATGGGATAATTTCCCCAGAATTACAGATGAGATAATTCCCCCAGGATTACAGATGAGATAATTCCCCCAGGATTACAAATGGGATAATTCCCCCAGGATTACAGATGGGATAATTCCCCCAGGATTACAGATGGGATAATTCCCCCTGGATTACAGATGATAATTTCCCCAGAATTACAGATGAGATAATTCCCCCAGGATTACAGATGGGATAATTCCCCCAGGATTACAGATGGGATAATTTCCCCAGAATTACAGATGAGATCATTTCTCCAGGATTACAGATGGGATAATTCCCCCAGGATTACAGATGGGATAATTCCCCCTGGATTACAGATGATAATTTCCCCAGAATTACAGATGTGATAATTCCCCCAGGATTACAGATGAGATCATTTCTCCAGGATTACAGATGGGATAATTCCCCCAGGATTACAGATGGGATAATTCCCCCTGGATTACAGATGATAATTTCCCCAGAATTACAGATGAGATAATTTCTCCAGGATTACAGATGAGATATTTCCCCCAGGATTACAGATGGGATAATTTCCCCAGAATTACAGATGAGATCATTCCCCCAGGATTACAGATGGGATAATTCCCCCTGGATTACAGATGAGATATTTCCCCCAGGATTACAGATGGGATAATTTCCCCAGAATTACAGATGGGATAATTCCCCCTGGATTACAGATGATAATTTCCCCAGAATTACAGATGAGATAATTCCCCCAGGATTACAGATGAGATCATTTCTCCAGGATTACAGATGGGATAATTCCCCCAGGATTACAGATGGGATAATTCCCCCTGGATTACAGATGATAATTTCCCCAGAATTACAGATGAGATAATTTCTCCAGGATTACAGATGAGATATTTCCCCCAGGATTACAGATGGGATAATTTCCCCAGAATTACAGATGAGATCATTCCCCCAGGATTACAGATGGGATAATTCCCCCTGGATTACAGATGAGATATTTCCCCCAGGATTACAGATGGGATAATTTCCCCAGAATTACAGATGAGATCATTCCCCCAGGATTACAGATGGGATAATTCCCCCTGGATTACAGATGGGATAATTCCCCCAGGATTACAGATGATAATTTCCCCAGAATTACAGATGAGATCATTCCCCCAGGATTACAGATGGGATAATTCCCCCTGGATTACAGATGAGATAATTCCCCCAGGATTACAGATGGGATAATTCCCCCAGGATTGCAGATGAGATAATTCCCCCAGGATTACAGATGGGATAATTTCCCCAGAATTACAGATGAGATAATTCCCCCAGGATTACAGATGAGATAATTTCCCCAGGATTATAGATGGGATAATTTCCCCAGGATTAGAGATGAGATAATTCCCCCAGGATTACAGATGGGATAATTCCCCCAGGATTGCAGATGAGATAATTCCCCCAGGATTACAGATGGGATAATTCCCCCAGGATTATAGATGGGATAATTTCCCCAGGATTAGAGATGAGATAATTCCCCCAGGATTATAGATGGGATAATTCCCCCAGGATGACAGATGGGATAATTCCCCCAGGATTACAGATGGGATAATTCCCCCAGGATTACAGATGGGATAATTCCCCCAGGATTACAGATGGGATAATTCCCCCAGGATTACAAATGGGATAATTCCCCCAGGATTACAAATGGGATAATTCCCCCAGGATTACAGATGGGATAATTCCCCCTGGATTACAGATGATAATTTCCCCAGAATTACAGATGAGATAATTTCCCCAGAATTACAGATGAGATCATTCCCCCTGGATTACAGATGAGATAATTTCCCCAGAATTACAGATGAGATAATTTCCCCAGAATTACAGATGAGATCATTTCTCCAGGATTACAGATGAGATAATTCCCCCAGGATTACAGATGGGATAATTCCCCCAGGATTATAGATGGGATAATTCCCCCAGGATGACAGATGATAATTTCCCCAGAATTACAGATGAGATCATTCCCCCAGGATTACAGATGAGATAATTCCCCCAGGATTACAGATGGGATAATTCCCCCAGGATTACAGATGAGATAATTCCCCCAGGATTACAGATGGGATAATTTCCCCAGAATTACAGATGAGATAATTCCCCCAGGATTACAGATGAGATAATTTCCCCAGAATTTCAGATGAGATAATTCCCCCAGGATTACAGATGAGATAATTCCCCCAGGATTACAGATGAGATAATTCCCCCAGGATTACAGATGGGATAATTCCCCCAGAATTACAGATGAGATAATTCCCCCAGGATTACAGATGAGATAATTCCCCCAGAATTACAGATGAGATAATTCCCCCAGAATTACAGATGAGATAATTCCCCCAGGATTACAGATGGGATAATTCCCCCAGGATTACAGATGAGATAATTCCCCCAGGATTACAGATGGGATAATTCCCCCAGGATTACAGATGAGATAATTCCCCCAGGATTACAGATGAGATAATTCCCCCAGGATTACAGATGAGATAATTCCCCCAGGATTACAGATGGGATAATTCCCCCTGGATTACAGATGATAATTTCCCCAGAATTACAGATGAGATAATTCCCCCAGGATTACAGATGAGATAATTCCCCCAGGATTACAGATGGGATAATTCCCCCAGGATTACAGATGAGATAATTTCCCCAGGATTACAGATGAGATAATTCCCCCAGGATTACAGATGAGATAATTCCCCCAGAATTACAGATGAGATAATTCCCCCAGGATTACAGATGAGATAATTCCCCCAGGATTACAGATGAGATAATTTCCCCAGAATTACAGATGAGATAATTTCCCCAGAATTACAGATGAGATAATTTCTCCAGGATTACAGATGAGATAATTCCCCCAGGATTACAGATGGGATAATTCCCCCAGGATTATAGATGGGATAATTCCCCCAGGATGACAGATGATAATTTCCCCAGAATTACAGATGAGATAATTCCCCCAGGATTACAGATGGGATAATTCCCCCAGGATTACAGATGGGATAATTCCCCCAGGATTACAGATGGGATAATTCCCCCAGGATTACAGATGGGATAATACCCCCAGAATTACAGATGAGATAATTCCCCCAGGATTACAGATGGAATAATTCCCCCAGGATTAGAGATGGGATAATTCCCCCAGGATTACAGATGAGATAATTCCCCCAGAATTACAGATGAGATAATTCCCACAGGATTACAGATGGGATAATTTCCCCAGGATTACAGATGGGATAATTCCCCCAGGATTAGAGATGAGATAATTCCCCCAGGATTACAGATGAGATAATTTCCCCAGGATTACAGATGAGATAATTCCCCCAGGATTACAGATGAGATAATTCCCCCAGGATTACAGATGATAATTCCCCCAGGATTACAGATGAGATAATTCCCCCAAGATTACAGATGGGATAATTCCCCCAGGATTACAGATGGGATAATTCCCCCAGGATTACAGATGGGATAATTTCCCCAGGATTACAGATGGGATAATTCCACCAGGAAATACAGATGGGATAATTTCCCCAGAATTACAGATGAGATAATTCCCGCAGGATTACAGATGTGATAATTCCCCCAGCATTACAGATGGGATAATTCCCGCAGGATTACAGATGGGATAATTCCCCCAGGATTACAGATGGGATAATTCCCGCAGGATTACAGATGGGATAATTTCCCCAAAATTACAGATGAGATAATTTCCCCAGGATTACAGATGGGATAATTCCCCCAGGATTACAGATGGGATAATTCCCCCAGAATTACAGATGGGACAATTTCCCCAGAATTACAGATGAGATAATTTCCCCAGGATTACAGATGAGATAATTTCCCCAGGATTACAGATGAGATAATTTCCCCAGAATTACAGATGAGATAATTCCCCCAGGATTACAGATGAGATAATTCCCCAGGATTACAAATGGGATAATTCCCCCAGGATTACAGATGGGATAATTTCCCCAGGATTACAGATGGGATAATTCCCCCAGGATTAGAGATGAGATAATTCCCCCAGGATTACAGATGAGATAATTTCCCCAGGATTACAGATGAGATAATTCCCCCAGGATTACAGATGAGATAATTCCCCCAGGATTACAGATGAGATAATTCCCCCAGAATTACAGATGAGATAATTCCCCCAGGATTACAGATGATAATTCCCCCAGGATTACAGATGAGATAATTCCCCCAAGATTACAGATGGGATAATTCCCCCAGGATTACAGATGGGATAATTCCCCCAGGATTACAGATGGGATAATTTCCCCAGGATTACAGATGGGATAATTCCACCAGGAAATACAGATGGGATAATTTCCCCAGAATTACAGATGAGATAATTCCCGCAGGATTACAGATGTGATAATTCCCCCAGCATTACAGATGGGATAATTCCCGCAGGATTACAGATGGGATAATTCCCCCAGGATTACAGATGGGATAATTCCCGCAGGATTACAGATGGGATAATTTCCCCAAAATTACAGATGAGATAATTTCCCCAGGATTACAGATGGGATAATTCCCCCAGGATTACAGATGGGATAATTCCCCCAGAATTACAGATGGGACAATTTCCCCAGAATTACAGATGAGATAATTTCCCCAGGATTACAGATGAGATAATTTCCCCAGGATTACAGATGAGATAATTTCCCCAGAATTACAGATGAGATAATTCCCCCAGGATTACAGATGAGATAATTCCCCAGGATTACAAATGGGATAATTCCCCCAGGATTACAGATGGGATAATTTCCCCAGAATTACAGATGAGATAATTTCCCCAGAATTACAGATGAGATAATTTCTCCAGGATTACAGATGAGATAATTCCCCCAGGATTACAGATGGGATAATTCCCCCAGGATTATAGATGGGATAATTCCCCCAGGATGACAGATGATAATTTCCCCAGAATTACAGATGAGATCATTCCCCCAGGATTACAGATGAGATAATTCCCCCAGGATTACAGATGGGATAATTCCCCCAGGATTACAGATGAGATAATTCCCCCAGGATTACAGATGAGATAATTTCCCCAGAATTACAGATGAGATAATTTCCCCAGGATTACAGATGGGATAATTCCCCCAGGATTACAGATGGGATAATTCCCCCAGGATTATAGATGGGATAATTCCCCCAGGATGACAGATGATAATTTCCCCAGAATTACAGATGAGATAATTTCTCCAGAATTACAGATGAGATAATTTCTCCAGGATTGCAGATGGGATAATTCCCCCAGGATTACAGATGAGATAATTTCCCCAGAATTACAGATGAGATAATTTCCCCAGAATTACAGATGAGATAATTCCCCCAGGATTACAGATGGGATAATTTCTCCAGAATTACAGATGGGATAATTCCCCCAGAATTACAGATGAGATAATTTCCCCAGAATTACAGATGAGATAATTTCCCCAGAATTACAGATGAGATAATTCCCCCAGAATTACAGATGGGATAATTCCCCCAGGATTACAGATGGGATAATTCCCCCAGCATTACAGATGGGATAATTCCCGCAGGATTACAGATGGGATAATTCCCCCAGGATTACAGATGGGATAATTACCGCAGGATTACAGATGGGATTATTTCCCCAAAATTACAGATGAGATAATTTCCCCAGGATTACAGATGGGATAATTCCCCCAGGATTACAGATGGGATAATTCCCCCAGCATTAGAGATGGGATAATTCCCGCAGGATTACAGATGGGATAATTCCCCCAGGATTACAGATGGGATAATTCCCGCAGGATTACAGATGGGATAATTTCCCAAAAATTACAGATGGGATAATTCCCCCAGGATTACAGATGGGATAATTCCCCCAGAATTACAGATGGGACAATTTCCCCAGAATTACAGATGAGATAATTTCCCCAGGATTACAGATGAGATAATTCCCCCAGGATTACAGATGAGATAATTCCCCCAGGATTACAGATGGGATAATTCCCCCAGGATTACAGATGGGATAATTCCCCCAGGATTACAGATGGGATAATTCCCCCAGGATTACAAATGGGATAATTCCCCCAGGATTACAGATGGGATAATTCCCCCAGGATTACAGATGGGATAATTCCCCCTGGATTACAGATGATAATTTCCCCAGAATTACAGATGAGATAATTCCCCCAGGATTACAGATGGGATAATTCCCCAGAATTACAGATGAGATAATTCCCCCAGGATTACAGATGAGATAATTTCCCCAGAATTACAGATGAGATAATTTCTCCAGGATTACAGATGAGATATTTCTCCCAGGATTACAGATGAGATAATTCCCCCAGGATTACAGATGGGATAATTCCCCAGGATTACAGATGGGATAATTCCACCAGGATTATAGATGGGATAATTCCCCCAGGATGACAGATGATAATTTCCCCAGAATTACAGATGAGATCATTCCCCCAGGATTACAGATGAGATAATTCCCCCAGGATTACAGATGAGATAATTCCCCCAGGATTACAGATGAGATAATTCCCCCAGGATTACAGATGAGATAATTCCCCCAGGATTACAGATGAGATAATTCCCCCAGGATTACAGATGGGATAATTTCCCCAGGATTACAGATGAGATAATTTCTCCAGGATTACAGATGAGATAATTTCTCCAGGATTACAGATGAGATAATTCCCCCAGGATTACAGATGGGATAATTCCCCCAGGATTACAGATGGGATAATTTCCCCAGGATTACAGATGAGATAATTTCTCCAGGATTACAGATGAGATAATTTCTCCAGGATTACAGATGGGATAATTCCCCCAGGATTACAGATGGGATAATTCCCCCAGGATTACAGATGGGATAATTCCCCCAGGATTACAGATGGGATAATTCCCCCAGGATTACAGATGGGATAATTCCCCCTGGATTACAGATGATAATTTCCCCAGAATTACAGATGGGATAATTCCCCCAGGATTACAGATGAGATAATTTCTCCAGGATTACAGATGGGATAATTCCCCCAGGATTACAAATGGGATAATTCCCCCAGGATTACAGATGGGATAATTCCCCCAGGATTACAGATGGGATAATTCCCCCTGGATTACAGATGATAATTTCCCCAGAATTACAGATGAGATAATTCCCCCAGGATTACAGATGGGATAATTCCCCCAGGATTACAGATGAGATAATTTCCCCAGAATTACAGATGAGATAATTTCTCCAGGATTACAGATGAGATATTTTCCCAGGATTACAGATGGGATAATTTCCCCAAGAATTACAGATGAGATAATTCCCCCAGGATTACAGATGAGATAATTTCCCCAGAATTACAGATGAGATAATTTCTCCAGGATTACAGATGAGATATTTCCCCAGGATTACAGATGGGATAATTTCCCCAGAATTACAGATGAGATAATTCCCCCAGGATTACAGATGAGATAATTCCCCCAGGATTACAAATGGGATAATTCCCCCAGGATTACAGATGGGATAATTCCCCCAGGATTACAGATGGGATAATTCCCCCTGGATTACAGATGATAATTTCCCCAGAATTACAGATGAGATAATTCCCCCAGGATTACAGATGGGATAATTCCCCCAGGATTACAGATGGGATAATTTCCCCAGAATTACAGATGAGATCATTTCTCCAGGATTACAGATGGGATAATTCCCCCAGGATTACAGATGGGATAATTCCCCCTGGATTACAGATGATAATTTCCCCAGAATTACAGATGAGATAATTCCCCCAGGATTACAGATGAGATCATTTCTCCAGGATTACAGATGGGATAATTCCCCCAGGATTACAGATGGGATAATTCCCCCTGGATTACAGATGATAATTTCCCCAGAATTACAGATGAGATAATTTCTCCAGGATTACAGATGAGATATTTCCCCCAGGATTACAGATGGGATAATTTCCCCAGAATTACAGATGAGATCATTCCCCCAGGATTACAGATGGGATAATTCCCCCTGGATTACAGATGAGATATTTCCCCCAGGATTACAGATGGGATAATTTCCCCAGAATTACAGATGGGATAATTCCCCCTGGATTACAGATGATAATTTCCCCAGAATTACAGATGAGATAATTCCCCCAGGATTACAGATGAGATCATTTCTCCAGGATTACAGATGGGATAATTCCCCCAGGATTACAGATGGGATAATTCCCCCTGGATTACAGATGATAATTTCCCCAGAATTACAGATGAGATAATTTCTCCAGGATTACAGATGAGATATTTCCCCCAGGATTACAGATGGGATAATTTCCCCAGAATTACAGATGAGATCATTCCCCCAGGATTACAGATGGGATAATTCCCCCTGGATTACAGATGAGATATTTCCCCCAGGATTACAGATGGGATAATTTCCCCAGAATTACAGATGAGATCATTCCCCCAGGATTACAGATGGGATAATTCCCCCTGGATTACAGATGGGATAATTCCCCCAGGATTACAGATGATAATTTCCCCAGAATTACAGATGAGATCATTCCCCCAGGATTACAGATGGGATAATTCCCCCTGGATTACAGATGAGATAATTCCCCCAGGATTACAGATGGGATAATTCCCCCAGGATTGCAGATGAGATAATTCCCCCAGGATTACAGATGGGATAATTTCCCCAGAATTACAGATGAGATAATTCCCCCAGGATTACAGATGAGATAATTTCCCCAGGATTATAGATGGGATAATTTCCCCAGGATTAGAGATGAGATAATTCCCCCAGGATTACAGATGGGATAATTCCCCCAGGATTGCAGATGAGATAATTCCCCCAGGATTACAGATGGGATAATTCCCCCAGGATTATAGATGGGATAATTTCCCCAGGATTAGAGATGAGATAATTCCCCCAGGATTATAGATGGGATAATTCCCCCAGGATGACAGATGGGATAATTCCCCCAGGATTACAGATGGGATAATTCCCCCAGGATTACAGATGGGATAATTCCCCCAGGATTACAGATGGGATAATTCCCCCAGGATTACAAATGGGATAATTCCCCCAGGATTACAAATGGGATAATTCCCCCAGGATTACAGATGGGATAATTCCCCCTGGATTACAGATGATAATTTCCCCAGAATTACAGATGAGATAATTTCCCCAGAATTACAGATGAGATCATTCCCCCTGGATTACAGATGAGATAATTTCCCCAGAATTACAGATGAGATAATTTCCCCAGAATTACAGATGAGATCATTTCTCCAGGATTACAGATGAGATAATTCCCCCAGGATTACAGATGGGATAATTCCCCCAGGATTATAGATGGGATAATTCCCCCAGGATGACAGATGATAATTTCCCCAGAATTACAGATGAGATCATTCCCCCAGGATTACAGATGAGATAATTCCCCCAGGATTACAGATGGGATAATTCCCCCAGGATTACAGATGAGATAATTCCCCCAGGATTACAGATGGGATAATTTCCCCAGAATTACAGATGAGATAATTCCCCCAGGATTACAGATGAGATAATTTCCCCAGAATTTCAGATGAGATAATTCCCCCAGGATTACAGATGAGATAATTCCCCCAGGATTACAGATGAGATAATTCCCCCAGGATTACAGATGGGATAATTCCCCCAGAATTACAGATGAGATAATTCCCCCAGGATTACAGATGAGATAATTCCCCCAGAATTACAGATGAGATAATTCCCCCAGAATTACAGATGAGATAATTCCCCCAGGATTACAGATGGGATAATTCCCCCAGGATTACAGATGAGATAATTCCCCCAGGATTACAGATGGGATAATTCCCCCAGGATTACAGATGAGATAATTCCCCCAGGATTACAGATGAGATAATTCCCCCAGGATTACAGATGAGATAATTCCCCCAGGATTACAGATGGGATAATTCCCCCTGGATTACAGATGATAATTTCCCCAGAATTACAGATGAGATAATTCCCCCAGGATTACAGATGAGATAATTCCCCCAGGATTACAGATGGGATAATTCCCCCAGGATTACAGATGAGATAATTTCCCCAGGATTACAGATGAGATAATTCCCCCAGGATTACAGATGAGATAATTCCCCCAGAATTACAGATGAGATAATTCCCCCAGGATTACAGATGAGATAATTCCCCCAGGATTACAGATGAGATAATTTCCCCAGAATTACAGATGAGATAATTTCCCCAGAATTACAGATGAGATAATTTCTCCAGGATTACAGATGAGATAATTCCCCCAGGATTACAGATGGGATAATTCCCCCAGGATTATAGATGGGATAATTCCCCCAGGATGACAGATGATAATTTCCCCAGAATTACAGATGAGATAATTCCCCCAGGATTACAGATGGGATAATTCCCCCAGGATTACAGATGGGATAATTCCCCCAGGATTACAGATGGGATAATTCCCCCAGGATTACAGATGGGATAATACCCCCAGAATTACAGATGAGATAATTCCCCCAGGATTACAGATGGAATAATTCCCCCAGGATTAGAGATGGGATAATTCCCCCAGGATTACAGATGAGATAATTCCCCCAGAATTACAGATGAGATAATTCCCACAGGATTACAGATGGGATAATTTCCCCAGGATTACAGATGGGATAATTCCCCCAGGATTAGAGATGAGATAATTCCCCCAGGATTACAGATGAGATAATTTCCCCAGGATTACAGATGAGATAATTCCCCCAGGATTACAGATGAGATAATTCCCCCAGGATTACAGATGAGATAATTCCCCCAGAATTACAGATGAGATAATTCCCCCAGGATTACAGATGATAATTCCCCCAGGATTACAGATGAGATAATTCCCCCAAGATTACAGATGGGATAATTCCCCCAGGATTACAGATGGGATAATTCCCCCAGGATTACAGATGGGATAATTTCCCCAGGATTACAGATGGGATAATTCCACCAGGAAATACAGATGGGATAATTTCCCCAGAATTACAGATGAGATAATTCCCGCAGGATTACAGATGTGATAATTCCCCCAGCATTACAGATGGGATAATTCCCGCAGGATTACAGATGGGATAATTCCCCCAGGATTACAGATGGGATAATTCCCGCAGGATTACAGATGGGATAATTTCCCCAAAATTACAGATGAGATAATTTCCCCAGGATTACAGATGGGATAATTCCCCCAGGATTACAGATGGGATAATTCCCCCAGAATTACAGATGGGACAATTTCCCCAGAATTACAGATGAGATAATTTCCCCAGGATTACAGATGAGATAATTTCCCCAGGATTACAGATGAGATAATTTCCCCAGAATTACAGATGAGATAATTCCCCCAGGATTACAGATGAGATAATTCCCCAGGATTACAGATGGGATAATTCCCCCAGGATTACAAATGGGATAATTCCCCCAGGATTACAGATGGGATAATTCCCCCAGGATTACAGATGGGATAATTCCCCCAGGATTACAAATGGGATAATTCCCCCAGGATTACAGATGGGATAATTTCTCCAGGATTACAGATGAGATAATTCCCCCAGGATTACAGATGGGATAATTCCCCCAGGATTATAGATGGGATAATTCCCCCAGGATGACAGATGATAATTTCCCCAGAATTACAGATGAGATCATTCCCCCAGGATTACAGATGAGATAATTCCCCCAGGATTACAGATGGGATAATTCCCCCAGGATTACAGATGAGATAATTCCCCCAGGATTACAGATGAGATAATTTCCCCAGAATTACAGATGAGATAATTTCCCCAGAATTACAGATGAGATAATTCCCCCAGAATTACAGATGAGATAATTCCCCCAGGATTACAGATGAGATAATTCCCCCAGAATTACAGATGAGATCATTTCTCCAGGATTACAGATGGGATAATTCCCCCAGGATTACAGATGGGATAATTCCCCCAGGATTATAGATGGGATAATTCCCCCAGGATGACAGATGATAATTTCCCCAGAATTACAGATGAGATCATTCCCCCAGGATTACAGATGGGATAATTTCTCCAGAATTACAGATGAGATAATTTCTCCAGGATTGCAGATGAGATAATTTCCCCAGAATTACAGATGAGATCATTCCCCCAGGATTACAGATGGGATAATTTCTCCAGAATTACAGATGAGATCATTCCCCCAGGATTACAGATGAGATAATTTCCCCAGAATTACAGATGAGATCATTCCCCCAGGATTACAGATGGGATAATTTCTCCAGAATTACAGATGGGATAATTCCCCCAGGATTACAGATGAGATAATTTCCCCAGAATTACAGATGAGATAATTTCCCCAGAATTACAGATGAGATAATTCCCCCAGGATTACAGATGGGATAATTTCTCCAGAATTACAGATGGGATAATTCCCCCAGAATTACAGATGAGATAATTTCCCCAGAATTACAGATGAGATAATTCCCCCAGGATGACAGATGATAATTTCCCCAGAATTACAGATGAGATAATTTCCCCAGAATTACAGATGAGATAATTTCCCCAGAATTACAGATGAGATAATTCCCCCAGGATGACAGATGGGATAATTCCCCCAGGATTACAGATGGGATAATTTCTCCAGGATTACAGATGGGATAATTCCCCCAGGATTACAGATGAGATAATTCCCCCAGAATTACAGATGAGATAATTCCCCCAGGATTACAGATGGGATAATTTCTCCAGAATTACAGATGGGATAATTCCCCCAGGATTACAGATGGGATAATTCCCCCAGGATTACAGATGGGATAATTCCCCCAGGATTACAGATGAGATAATTCCCCCAGGATTACAGATGGGATAATTCCCCCAGGATTACAGATGAGATAATTCCCCCAGGATTACAGATGAGATAATTCCCCCAGGATTACAGATGGGATAATTCCCCCAGGATTACAGATGAGATAATTCCCCCAGAATTACAGATGAGATAATTCCCCCAGGATTACAGATGGGATAATTCCCCCAGGATTATAGATGGGATAATTCCCCCAGGATTACAGATGGGATAATTCCCCCAGGATTATAGATGGGATAATTCCCCCAGGATGACAGATGATAATTTCCCCAGAATTACAGATGAGATCATTCCCCCAGGATTACAGATGAGATAATTCCCCCAGGGTTACAGATGGGATAATTCCCCCAGGATTACAGATGAGATAATTCCCCCAGGATTACAGATGAGATAATTCCCCCAGGATTACAGATGGGATAATTCCCCCAGGATTACAGATGAGATAATTCCCCCAGGATTACAGATGGGATAATTCCCCCAGGATTACAGATGAGATAATTCCCCCAGGATTACAGATGGGATAATTTCCCCAGGATTACAGATGGGATAATTCCCCCAGGATTACAGATGAGATAATTCCCCCAGGATTACAGATGGGATAATTCCCCCAGGATTACAGATGGGATAATTCCCCCAGGATTACAGATGAGATAATTCCCCCAGGATTACAGATGGGATAATTTCCCCAGGATTACAGATGGGATAATTCCCCCAGGATTACAGATGAGATAATTCCCCCAGGATTACAGATGGGATAATTCCCCCAGGATTACAGATGGGATAATTCCCCCAGGATTACAGATGAGATAATTCCCCCAGAATTACAGATGAGATAATTCCCCCAGGATTATAGATGGGATCATTCCCCCAGAATTACAGAGTTACATGCCAGAAGGGGAACAAACACCAGAAACGGATTGGACCAGGCGCCACCAGGATTTGGAGGAAGGAGACAGGTTTGAGAGTTCATTCTTGAGTGTGGAGAGATAGTGCTTCCTGGCACTCCTGAGGGTAGACACAGAAAGTTACATGTTGAGTTACATGTCACATGTAATTACATTACATTGCAGTTACATGTTACATGTTCAGTTACATGTTGATTTGAAGCCGAGCCAGGCCCAGAGAGTTACATGTTGATTTGAAGCCGAGCCAGGCCCAGAGATTTACATGTTGATTTGAAGCTGAGCCAGGCCCAGTGAGTTGCATGTTGATTTGAAGCCAAGCCAGGCCCAGGGAGTTACATGTTGATACATGAGTTACATGTTGAAAAAACATTAGCAATGCAAACCTGATCAATTGACATCTGTTGCCATGGGGATGAAGGGATGACAGAATGAAACATAAATCGGAATGAAATTTTTTGCCTCATTCGTTCAATTGAAGGATATTTCTGAAAATTAAAATACTGAAATTAAAATTACTGTTTAAAAATAAAGGTGTTCATCTCGTAAATGTTAATTGTTTGAATTGCGAGTTATCTTATTTTAATGTTTCTAGTTATTTGTAATTAAACTTCCGATCGAGTTATCCGTTGTCCTCTCTGTCTCTATGGTTACAATTGTTCTCAGCGTCATAATTGAACCCACAATTGCTGTTCCTTCCATTGTTCGTGAGAAGTGAAACATGAAGGTTGTGTCTCGTCTCATCGCGCTGTTTTTGCTCGTACTCTTATCAATTACCATCTTTCACCCCATTTACCACCATGTACGGGGTGACATCTTCAAAGAGGTGAGTTTTAAAGGGACAGTTTCTTCATGTAATTTTCCCGATATTTATCCACCGAGTTCTCCGTCCAATGTTGAATATTAAATTGATGTGGTGTTGACATGACATAGACTTGATGGGACAAATGACCTTCTCCTGTGTAAAAGTTCCTCTCTTGTCCTTCATGTGTTCAAGTACCGAGAAGGTTCCGTCGTTCGACTCGTTCTTTTTCCTTTTCCATTAAAACTAAACTCTCACCAAAATGTCCACTTTGTGCGATGGTCGTTGCGCGTTTCCGGGAGGACTTCGGTGTCCGCATTTGGGACGTGTCGACGTCATGGCGTCATGCCACTATCGGATCGCGATCGCGTGCTTGCGTGGCCGGCTGACGGCTGTTGTGCCGACGTTCGCCCGTTGGTTGCCGCGTTCGTGGCCTCGCGCGTTCCATCGCCGACCACCCACGATCTCCAAAGCGCCGAGCAGAGACGACAGCGGCTGGAACCGTGGTCCTTCGGACGGGGCGAGGCGCGAGCGTTTGAGAGTTTGGGTGCGAGAGGACCGGGGCCGGCGAGCGAGTCGCGTCGGGGAGACCCCCTGGCCCTTCCCGTACCACGTGTCGGGGCCTAGCTGTTCGATGCCTGCACCATCTCCACGCCATGCTCCCGAGCGAGCAAAGCTAAGAACGCACCACAAGCACACACACCCTCCTTGTTCATTTCGTTTTGTTTGTTTAATAAGTCTGTCGAGTGGGAGTACTCCATATAGGGGGTTTAGAGCATCATAGCATAGCGCGGCATTTCTTTGTTCTCAGAACCGTTAATTAATCATTGTATTTTCTGTATAATTATACTTGAACGCAGTTTTCCGTATGATTTATTTAATATGCAGCAGCATTGGAGACGCCCTGAGAACAGGTTGGACTGCAGGGGTCTTGCGCCGCCCCTCCACCCTGCACAATTGTGTATAGCTTTCTATCTTCGAGTCCGCCATTGAGTTTTCGCCTCGAGAGCTAAGGCCTTCGCGATCGGCCTCCGTGACCGCCTGATTTTCATCAGAGGCGGCCGCACGACAAATGTTTGTCAGGCAGTTGGGATTCGAACCTCGCGGACAATTTTTTTGTCCGGAGGTAGCGAGTCGACGCCGGCTGGGTGAAAAATCCCGCCCAGCATTTGGAACCGAAATTTGTTCATCGTGTCGAGGCGGAGAAATTTGCATCGTCGATTCGGCACACGAAGCGCGATATCGCGTCTTCGGAAAATGTAAATTTTATTTGTGAGGTAAAAATAAATACGCGCGCGGGAAACGACTTGTCCTCAAAGCGGATGT
>NC_136267.1:24169271-24269268 GCF_964187855.1 Myxine glutinosa | reverse complement strand
ACAGATGGGATAATTCCCCCAGGATTACAGATGAGATAATTTCCCCAGCATTACAGATGAGATAATTTCCCCAGAATTACAGATGAGATAATTCCCCCAGGATTACAGATGAGATAATTTCTCCAGGATTACAGATGAGATAATTCCCCCAGGATTACAGATGGGATAATTCCCCCAGGATTATAGATGGGATAATTCCCCCAGGATTACAGATGGGATAATTCCCCCAGGATTATAGATGGGATAATTCCCCCAGGATGACAGATGATAATTTCCCCAGAATTACAGATGAGATCATTCCCCCAGGATTACAGATGAGATAATTCCCCCAGGATTACAGATGGGATAATTCCCCCAGGATTACAGATGAGATAATTCCCCCAGGATTACAGATGAAATAATTCCCCCAGGATTACAGATGGGATAATTCCCCCAGGATTACAGATGAGATAATTCCCCCAGGATTACAGATGGGATAATTCCCCCAGGATTACAGATGAGATAATTCCCCCAGGATTACAGATGGGATAATTTCCCCAGGATTACAGATGGGATAATTCCCCCAGGATTACAGATGAGATAATTTCCCCAGAATTACAGATGAGATAATTTCTCCAGGATTACAGATGAGATATTTCCCCCAGGATTACAGATGAGATAATTCCCCCAGGATTACAGATGGGATAATTCCCCAGGATTACAGATGAGATCATTCCCCCAGGATTACAGATGAGATAATTCCCCCAGGATTACAGATGGGATAATTCCCCAGGATTACAGATGTGATCATTCCCCCAGGATTACAGATGAGATAATTCCCCCAGGATGACAGATGATAATTTCCCCAGAATTACAGATGAGATCATTCCCCCAGGATTACAGATGAGATAATTCCCCCAGGATTACAGATGAGATAATTCCCCCAGGATTACAGATGAGATAATTCCCCCAGGATTACAGATGGGATAATTTCCCCAGGATTACAGATGAGATAATTTCCCCAGAATTACAGATGAGATAATTTCCCCAGAATTACAGATGAGATAATTTCTCCAGGATTACAGATGAGATAATTTCTCCAGGATTACAGATGAGATAATTTCTCCAGGATTACAGATGGGATAATTCCCCCAGGATTACAGATGGGATAATTCCCCCAGGATTACAGATGGGATAATTCCCCCAGGATAACAGATGGGATAATTCCCCCAGGATTACAGATGGGATAATTCCCCCAGGATTACAGATGGGATAATTCCCCCTGGATTACAGATGATAATTGCCCCAGAATTACAGATGAGATAATTTCGCCAGAATTACAGATGGGATAATTCCCCCAGGATTACAGATGGGATAATACCCCCAGAATTACAGATGAGATAATTCCCCCAGGATTACAGATGGAATAATTCCCCCAGGATTACAGATGGGATAATTCCCCCAGGATTACAGATGAGATAATTCCCCCAGAATTACAGATGAGATAATTCCCACAGGATTACAGATGAGATAATTCCCCCAGGATTACAGATGAGATAATTCCCCCAGGATTACAGATGGGATAATTTCCCCAGGATTACAGATGGGATAATTCCCCCAGGATTAGAGATGAGATAATTCCCCCAGGATTACAGATGAGATAATTTCCCCAAGATTACAGATGAGATAATTCCCCCAGGATTACAGATGAGATAATTCCCCCAGGATTACAGATGAGATAATTCCCCCAGAATTACAGATGAGATAATTCCCCCAGGATTACAGATGATAATTCCCCCAGGATTACAGATGAGATAATTCCCCCAAGATTACAGATGGGATAATTCCCCCAGGATTACAGATGGGATAATTCCCCCAGGATTACAGATGGGATAATTCCCCCAGGATTACAGATGAGATAATTCCCCCAGGATTACAGATGGGATAATTCCCCCAGGATTACAGATGAGATAATTCCCCCAGGATTACAGATGGGATAATTCCCCCAGGATTACAGATGAGATAATTCCCCCAGGATTACAGATGGGATAATTCCCCCAGGATTACAGATGGGATAATTCCCCCAGGATTACAGATGAGATAATTCCCCCAGAATTACAGATGAGATAATTCCCCCAGGATTACAGATGGGATAATTCCCCCAGGATTACAGATGGGATAATTCCCCCAGGATTACAGATGAGATAATTCCCCCAGAATTACAGATGAGATCATTCCCCCAGGATTACAGATGAGATAATTCCCCCAGGATTACAGATGGGATAATTCCCCCAGGATTACAGATGGGATAATTCCCCCAGGATTACAGATGAGATAATTCCCCCAGAATTACAGATGAGATAATTCCCCCAGGATTACAGATGGGATAATTCCCCCAGGATTACAGATGGGATAATTCCCCCAGGATTACAGATGAGATAATTCCCCCAGGATTACAGATGAGATCATTCCCCCAGGATTACAGATGAGATAATTCCCCCAGGATTACAGATGGGATAATTCCCCCAGGATTACAGATGAGATAATTTCCCCAGCATTACAGATGAGATAATTTCCCCAGAATTACAGATGAGATAATTCCCCCAGGATTACAGATGAGATAATTTCTCCAGGATTACAGATGAGATAATTCCCCCAGGATTACAGATGGGATAATTCCCCCAGGATTATAGATGGGATAATTCCCCCAGGATTACAGATGGGATAATTCCCCCAGGATTATAGATGGGATAATTCCCCCAGGATGACAGATGATAATTTCCCCAGAATTACAGATGAGATCATTCCCCCAGGATTACAGATGAGATAATTCCCCCAGGATTACAGATGGGATAATTCCCCCAGGATTACAGATGAGATAATTCCCCCAGGATTACAGATGAAATAATTCCCCCAGGATTACAGATGGGATAATTCCCCCAGGATTACAGATGAGATAATTCCCCCAGGATTACAGATGGGATAATTCCCCCAGGATTACAGATGAGATAATTCCCCCAGGATTACAGATGGGATAATTTCCCCAGGATTACAGATGGGATAATTCCCCCAGGATTACAGATGAGATAATTCCCCCAGGATTACAGATGGGATAATTCCCCCAGGATTACAGATGGGATAATTCCCCCAGGATTACAGATGAGATAATTCCCCCAGGATTACAGATGGGATAATTTCCCCAGGATTACAGATGGGATAATTCCCCCAGGATTACAGATGAGATAATTCCCCCAGGATTACAGATGGGATAATTCCCCCAGGATTACAGATGGGATAATTCCCCCAGGATTACAGATGAGATAATTCCCCCAGAATTACAGATGAGATAATTCCCCCAGGATTACAGATGAGATAATTCCCCCAGAATTACAGATGAGATAATTCCCCCAGGATTATAGATGGGATCATTCCCCCAGAATTACAGAGTTACATGCCAGAAGGGGAACAAACACCAGAAACGGATATGACCAGACGCCACCAGGATTTGGAGGAAGGAGACAGGTTTGAGAGTTCATTCTTGAGTGTGGAGAGATAGTGCTTCCTGGCACTCCTGAGGGTAGACACAGAAAGTTACATGTTGAGTTACATGTCACATGTAATTACAATACATTACATTACAGTTACATGTTACATGTTCAGTTACATGTTGATTTGAAGCCGAGCCAGGCCCAGAGAGTTACATGTTGATTTGAAGCCGAGCCAGGCCCAGAGATTTACATGTTGATTTGAAGCTGAGCCAGGCCCAGTGAGTTGCATGTTGATTTGAAGCCAAGCCAGGCCCAGGGAGTTACATGTTGATACATGAGTTACATGTTGAAAAAACATCAGCAATGCAAACCTGATCAATTGACATCTGTTGCCATGGGGATGAAGGGATGACAGAATGAAACATAAATCGGAATGAAATTTTTTGCCTCATTCGTTCAATTGAAGGATATTTCTGAAAATTAAAATACTGAAATTAAAATTACTGTTTAAAAATAAAGGTGTTCATCTCGTAAATGTTAATTGTTTGAATTGCGAGTTATCTTATTTTAATGTTTCTAGTTATTTGTAATTAAACTTCCGATCGAGTTATCCGTTGTCCTCTCTGTCTCTATGGTTACAATTGTTCTCAGCGTCATAATTGAACCCACAATTGCTGTTCCTTCCATTGTTCGTGAGAAGTGAAACATGAAGGTTGTGTCTCGTCTCATCGCGCTGTTTTTGCTCGTACTCTTATCAATTACCATCTTTCACCCCATTTACCACCATGTACGGGGTGACATCTTCAAAGAGGTGAGTTTTAAAGGGACAGTTTCTTCATGTAATTTTCCCGATATTTATCCACCGAGTTCTCCGTCCAATGTTGAATATTAAATTGATGTGGTGTTGACATGACATAGACTTGATGGGACAAATGACCTTCTCCTGTGTAAAAGTTCCTCTCTTGTCCTTCATGTGTTCAAGTACCGAGAAGGTTCCGTCGTTCGACTCGTTCTTCTTCCTTTTCCATTAAAACTAAACTCTCACCAAAATGTCCACTTTGTGCGATGGTCGTTGCGCGTTTCCGGGAGGCCTTCGGTGTCCGCATTTGGGACGTGTCGACGTCATGGCGTCATGCCACTATCGGATCGCGATCGCGTGCTTGCGTGGCCGGCTGACGGCTGTTGTGCCGACGTTCGCCCGTTGGTTGCCGCGTTCGTGGCCTCGCGCGTTCCATCGCCGACCACCCACGATCTCCAAAGCGCCGAGCAGAGACGACAGCGGCTGGAACCGTGGTCCTTCGGACGGGGCGAGGCGCGAGCGTTTGAGAGCTTGGGTGCGAGAGGACCGGGGCCGGCGAGCGAGTCGCGTCGGGGAGACCCCCTTCCCGTAACCACGTGTCGGGGCCTAGCTGTTCGATGCCTGCACCATCTCCACGCCATGCTCCCGAGCGAGCAAAGCTAAGAACGCACCACAAGCACACACACCCTCCTTGTTCATTTCGTTTTGTTTGTTTAATAAGTCTGTCGAGTGGGAGTACTCCATATAGGGGGTTTAGAGCATCATAGCATAGCGCGGCATTTCTTTGTTCTCAGAACCGTTAATTAATCATTGTATTTTCTGTATAATTATACTTGAACGCAGTTTTCCGTATGATTTATTTAATACTAGGGCATGCCCGTGCCCCGTACTATATCTATATCTAAAATTATATCCCCCCCCCTCTATTTACATGAAATGGTTTGGTCCAAAGCGAACGGCTTGCGAGTGGTGACAATCCCCCCCCCCTCTATTTACATGCAATGGTTTGGTCCAAAGCGAACGGCTTCCGGAGTTTGGTAAAGAAATCGCCATCGCGTGCACAAACGCGCAGGAAAGCGAATGAATCGCAAATTCGTTTTTATTAGTTGTAAAACATAGTTTAACGCCAACATAGTTTGCAAACGTGAAATAAATGAATACGCTCTCAAATGTGCCATCCGAGGCAGAGTGTGCCCGCCACGTTCGGCACACGCGATCGTTCGCTGCTCTCTGATTGGTTGAATCGTTTTTTGGACATAGCTCGGTAAGTAATTGTCCGATTAATATGAAACCTTGAAAAGGCACATCCTCGGGTCCCCAGCAATATACCTGGCAAGTTAAAAGTATATCGGACCCGTGGTTGTCGAGAAACCGGTCACAGACAAACGTACAGACAGACAGACAGAGATTACTGGAATTATAGATAGATGCAGCAGCATTTGAGACGCCCTGAGAACAGGTTGGACTGCAGGGGTCTTGCGCCGCCCCTCCACCCTGCACAATTGTGTATAGCTTTCTATCTTCGAGTCCGCCATTGAGTTTTCGCCTCGAGAGCTAAGGCCTTCGCGATCGGCCTCCGTGACCGCCTGATTTTCATCAGAGGCGGCCGCACGACAAATGTTTGTCAGGCAGTTGGGATTCGAACCTCGCGGACAATTTTTTTGTCCGGAGGTAGCGAGTCGACGCCGGCTGGGTGAAAAATCCCGCCCAGCATTTGGAACCGAAATTTGTTCATCGTGTCGAGGCGGAGAAATTTGCATCGTCGATTCGGCACACGAAGCGCGATATCGCGTCTTCGGAAAATGTAAATTTTATTTGTGAGGTAAAAATAAATGCGCGCGCGGGAAACGACTTTTCCTCAAAGCGGATGTCGGAGGTCGGTGAAATGGAGGTGCGTTGCGAGGCTTCTGTCAGCTCAGAAGGTGAACTGGAGGTAGGGGAATTGGAGGTTAGTCTTGGAACCTCCCCCGTCCTGAGCACCAACCCATCCTCCTCCCCTCCCGGGGAGCCGGGAACAATTGGAGCGGCCGCGATACCCGACCAGATTTGGGATCGATTATTCAGGGAGATTAAGGGAATGAGTGAAAAAATGTATTCCCAAAGGAATGAAATGAGGGAAATGAACGATAAATTTGAGGGAATGAATGCTCAGAATGAGCGATTAAATAACAAAATGGATGGAATGAAATAGGGATTTTATGTTAGAGATGACCAATAAAATGGAGTCCCAGGGGAATGAATATAGGGAAGGAATGAAGGGAATGAGTGATCGATTGGAAGGACACAGTGAAGGAATGGGAAAGAAAATTGATGGGTTGAAGGGGGAATTGAATGCCCAGAGTGATAAAATTGATGGATTGAGGGGGGAATTAAAGGAACAGATGGATAGGATGGAAAACAGATTTGATAAAATAGAGGAAATAACAACAACTGGGGGAACGAATTGATAACATTGAGGGGAAAATGCAAAATCAAATTACAGACGGACTGGGTGAATTTGAGGGCAAAGTAGAAACTAAATTCGGTGAAATGGAAAAGTCCATGGGGATAGAGTTAGAGCTAAAGAGGGAAGAATTAACATCGAAAATAGAAGAGGGCATGACCCAGGCTGTCCGAATGGGGGGGAAATTGGAGGATAGAATTGGCGCCACAAATACCAGAATTGATAAAGTAAATGGAGATCTGGAAGGCCATCGGGGCCGGGTGGATGCCAGAATGCGGCAACAGGTAGAGGAATGGGGACTCCTCAAACAACAAGGGGTCGAATTGGCCGAGGAGGTAACAGGGTTGGAAGCCCGTGTAACGGAGCAGGAGTGGGTGTTTGTTGATAAAGGCCCGTGGGGGCCGCAATTGACTGATGACAGGCTGAGTGATTTGATGAAGGAGCGACTGGAGGCCTGGGACAATACCATCAAAGGAGAGGTTGCTCGGGTCAAACGGTCTGAGGGGAAGAGGTGAGTCGGTCCGTTAAGGATCTCCAGGACGAGATTAAGGTGACCCAAGGGACCCTCCCCACAAACCACATTTGGGCACCAGAGACTCCGAAACCGATTACCCAGTTGGGGGGTGTTTTGGCCTCGGGCTGGATTTGGACAGAGGGGAATCGGGGAGTAGAGTCTCTGGAAAGGCAATCCCCCTTGTGCATTTTGATGGGTCGGGGAGTTTGGAGGCTTTCCTGACACAATTTGAATGTGTGTCTCAGCTCAATGGTTGGGGAGAGCGGGAGCGCATGGGGAATCTGGTGGCAACACTGAGGGGGTCAGCCGCAGACGTGCTAATCGTAGTCCCAGAGGGAATATTGACCAGTAAGGGCAACTGTGATGCCTTGAACCACAGGTATGGGACAAGTGCGAGGTGCGACCTGGTCAGGGCACAGCTGCTGCATCGTAGGCAGAAACCAAACGAGACGTTGCAGGAGATGGCCCAGGATATTTACCAATCTGTGAGGATTGCATACCGGGACCTACCCGCACAAGCGTGGGATAAGCTGGCGATAGAGAAATTTATGGCGGCTCTTCCTGACCCCGAGGTCCGGATTCTGGTGGAGTTGCAGGACCCGGCCACGGTGCACCGAGCAGTGGAATGCGCGGCGAGACTGACCTTTTTGAGGAGGTCGAACCGCGCATCAGAGAGGGCACCTGTGACGGTACGGCAGGCGGAGGTGCGGGTCCAGGAAGAGAAGCCGGAGGATATGGTCATAGGCCGAATGTTAAGGGGGATCAGCCGCCAGCTGTCAGGTTTGACAGGGGGTAAATTTGCAGGGGGTGAGTCACGGCAGTCTGGTCCAGGTTTGCCATCAGGACGGCCTGATTTTCATCAGGATGGTCCGGGAGTAAGGGATGCTCCGCCTGGGTACCAGAGCGGGCCGTTCATGGGGACTTGTTTTAGATGTGGGAGAAGGGGGCACCGGCAGAGGGATTGTCGGCAACCACCTGGGCCACCTCCTCCTAACAGGCTTCACAGTCCAGACAGGTGGGGGCCCCCAGTGGGTCCACAGGTGCCAGAAAGAGGACCATCACCTATGCCTGGGCCTGTCGCAATAGAGTGTGCGGGAAACTAGAATGAGCTGAGCGTACGGGGCCATGCTCGGCTGGGATTGAGTTTCCTGGTGGAACACGACTGCCAACTAGACTTTGGGCATGGTCATATGTAGTTGGGCACTGAGAGGCTGCAGTTGGTGGGAATGGGGGATGACCAGGAGGTGCAGGGGACGTGGCTAGAGGTGCCACACACTGTGACCGTGCCTCCCAGGTCCGAGACAGTGGTGATGGCAGAGTTAGCAGCAGGTACTCAACCCATTGGCCAGCTGAGGCTTGTGGAGTCGTGGTCCTCGCAGGGGACCGAGGGATTGATGGTGGGTTGCACCCTCGTCGACACCCGTGGGCCTATGTTGGCAGTTAGGCTGCTCATCTTGTCCGACAGCCCTCGCACTGTAAGGGGCGGAGCCATCGTAGCCAAATGCAGTCGTGTAGTAGAGGTCACTGGAGGAAGTGGATTCACATGCTTGCCAGTACAGCCGGAAAGAGGGGAAATTTTGGGGAAATGTGATTGGCCAGAGGGAGTGTGGGACATGATGACACGCTCTGAAGAGGGCCCAACATCGGAGCAGGTAGAGATATTGCACAATTTGGTTGGTAAGAACTTAGATGTTTTTTTCTCTCTCTCCCGAGGATGTTGGACGCACAGGTCTTGTCAGGCACCAAATTAGCACTGGCGAGGCGAGGCCGGTTTAATTTGAAGCCACGCCCAAGCCAGGCCCAGAGTTGCGTGTTGATTTGAAGCCACGCCAGGCCCAGAGAGTGAGATGTTGATTTGAAGCCAAGCCAGGCCCAGAGAGTGATATATTGATTTGAAGCCAAGCCAGGCCCAGAGAGTGACATGTTGATTTTAAGCGAAGCCAGGACCAGAGAGTGACATGTTGCTTTGAAGCCAAGCCAGGCCCAGAGAGTGACATGTTGATTTGAAGCGAAGCCAGGCCCAGGGAGTTTCATGTTGATTTGAAGCCAAGCCAGGCCCATGGAGTTTCATGTTGATTTGAAGCCAAGCCAGGCCCAGAGAGTGACGTTGATTTGAAGGCAAGCCAGGCCCAGTGAGGTACATGCTGATTTGAAGCCAAGCCAGGCCCATGGAGTTTCATGTTGATTTGAAGCGAAGCCAGGCCCATGGAGTTTCATGTTGATTTGAAGCCAAGCCAGGCCCAGACAGTGACGTTGATTTGAAGCCAAGCCAGGCCCAGGGAGTTACATGTTGATTTGAAGACACGCCGGGCCCAGGGAGTTTCATGTTGAAAAAACATCAGTAATGCAAACCTGATCAATTAACATCTGTTGCCATGGGGATGAAGGGATGACAGAATGAAACATAAATAGGAAATAATTTTTTTGCCTCATTCGTTCAATTGAAGGATATGTCTGAAAATTAAAATATTGAAATTAAAATGACTGTTTATAAATCAAAGTGTTCATCAAGTAAATTTTAAATGTTTTAATTGCGAGTTATCTTATTTTAACGTTTATAGTTATTTGTAATTCAACTGTTCGATCGAGTTATCCGTTGTCCTCTCTTTCTCTATGGTTACAATTGTTCTCAGTGTTATTTAATTGAACCCACAATCGCTGTTCCTTCCATTGTTCGTGAGAAGTGAAACATGGAGGTTGTATCTCGTCTCATCACGCTCTTTTTGCTTGTACTTTTATCAATTGCCATCTTTCACCCCATTTACCACCATGTACGGGGTGACATCTTCAAAGAGGTGAGTTTTAAACGGACAGTGTATTTATGTAATTCCCCCGATATTTATCCACCGAGTTCTCCGTCCAATGTTGAAGATTAAATCTACCGTCTTCTACCGACTCCTCTCTGGCCATGCCCCCCCAGCTCTCTCTGGGCTCTGTCCCGCAAATATTCCTACAGGTCGCACAAGATCTGCCTGCAACCCTCTTATGGTTAAACTGCCAAAATCAAAACTCTCTGCTCACCTTCACTCCTTCATTCCTCTTTTCTCCCGCCTATGGAACAAACTCCCTCACTCTCTTCAATCCCACTCCACCCTCCAGGTCTTTAAAACAGCTGTTCACCACCATCTCTTATCTTCCCACATCCAAAACCTTGATCTTTTCTACCCCCGCTAATTTCACCCCAATTCCACTTTTTTGAAATACTAACTTCTGTCCTGGAAGTCCTTGGTGTCCTTGTGTTTTATACTTCTCCCACCTCCCCCCCCTTTCCCGCGCCCCCCCCCCCAAGCCCTCTCCCTCCCACACATCTCCCTGCTCTCAAATGTTATGTTTGTGTGCTTCCCCTTCTCTCCCCATCTTGTCTTCCGCTCCCTCTTTTTATATATTTTGTTTGTCTGGTTGATTTGTTTGTGAAATAAATGTTAGCTCTTTCACGAGCCTCGATTCAGTATACAAAAAAAAACAAACGAACAAAAAAAAAAACCACTTTGACGAGTATTGGTTAGTTTGGGTTGAAATCACTTCAACAAGTATTGGTTAGTTTGTGTTGAAATCACATTGCCGAGTGTTGTTTTTTTTTTTTTTTTTTTTTTGTATACTGAATCGAGGCTCGTGAAAGAGCTAACATTTATTTCACAAACAAATCAACCAGACAAACAAAATATACAAAAAGAGGGAGCGGAAGACAAGATGGGGAGAGAAGGGGAAGCACACAACCACAACATTTGAGAGCAGGGAGAAGTGTGAGAGGGAGAGGACTTGGGGGCAGGAGGCGTGGGGGGGGGGGGGGGGGATTGGGTTTATATTAAGTTGAGGATTGGTTATTAAGGATTAAGGTAATTAAGGATTGGTTAAGTTGGGTTTATATCACGTTGACTCGTGTTGGTTAGTTTGGGTTGAAATCACATTGACTAGTGTTGGGAATGGTACTTTATGTTCTAGTTCCTGGCCTGCAGCATCTCTGGGACTTTCTATTCATCTTCTCAGAAAAAAAAATCTCCATCAGCCTTCCAACCTTCTCGGTTTTATTCCCGCATGGCAACATTAATTCCTTCACAAACCCATTTTCCTGATAGTGAGGAGAAATCTGTTCTGGGTTGGGATGTTAGATGTTCCTATTGGAACCTGTGGTCAAGATGCTGCGATCCCAGATTCAAATCCCTGATGTGGGATTGTCAGCAAACCTTTCCTCTCTCACACCTGTCAGTAAAATCCGGTACATACCATCAAAGAAGGGACTATGAGTTTGCCTTTCCTGGTGTGGTTGAAACATCATGACAGTCCTCATGTGTGGTTAATTCCTATAGAATGGAATTCCCCTCGTACATTCCTACACAGATCACCACTGATCTCAAAACAAATGAATATGGACAAAATGCTCGCCTGAGTGTCCCCTCACCCAACAACATTGATCACTATTTCAGTACAATATCTTTGATTAATTCTCAAATCTTATTTTCATGTGCCCATAACACAGGAACCTGTTCCTCAGAAGAACCCTGGCTTTTTCAAGTCTTTCTGGAAGGAAGTTTCCAACTTCCTTCCGACCTCCATTCTGAAGGTATGATCGCATACACATCACTCCAGAAACACGCGCACTTTAATCCCAGATGACATAAATGATACTAGCACAGACGTGCACCTCCAACTAAGTGTGTCCACAGTTTTCATCAGATGAGGACAACCACATGTGTAACCACGCACCCTCCAGAGCACATCTATGACTTTTGAGGAAATTAAATACTTTCCAGGCTGTCCTATCCAGTGAAAAGGAACCGGAGGTGTCCGTTTGATCCGTTACTTCTTGACTGAACCACCAATGGCCACATGTGTCCTGTGCGGTGGTCATTGCATGGTTCCTCGAAATTTTCAATTTGTGGAAGTTGTGGCATTATGATGTAACACACTCACACTTGGCACCGTATCTTAAGGTGGTTGAACGGATGGTTCGTCTCCTGCCGAAGAACCTTCGAGCAGCTCAATGTCGGACATCCCGCGTTTGGGTGCAGCCCACACACTCCTGTTTATTTGTTTTTGTTCTGGGGTTATTTACAGATTTAATGGTTGAAAAACATCAGGAATGAAATTCTGTTCAATGAACATCCATTGCCATGGTGATGAACCAAGTCAGAATGAATTATTTAATGGGAATGAAAATGTTGCCTTACTCGTTCAATTGAAGGATATAAATGAAAATTAAATATGAAAGCAGCCGTTTATAATTAAAAGTGTTCATCCAGGAAATGTTAATTCTTTTAATTGTGAATTATCTTGTTTTAAAGCAAAGTTTTTACCATTAGCATGAAACTGTTCCGATCTAGTTATCCGTTGTACTCTCTGTCTCCATGGTTACAATTGCTCTCGGTATATATAATTGAACGCACAATCGCTGTTCCTCCCATTGTTCGTGAGAAGCGAAACATGAAGGTTGTGTCGTGTCTCATCGTGCTCTTTTTGCTTGTACTATCTACAATTACTATCTTTCACCCCATTTACCACCATGGACGGGGTGACATCTTCAAAGAGGTGAGTTTTAAACGGACGGTTTCTTCACGCGTTTCCTCAGACATTTATCGACCGAGTTCTCCGTTCAATGCTGTAGATTATATTGATGTGGTGTTGATGTAACGGAGGCTTCATGGGACAAATTGCCGCATGCGTCAAAGTTCATATCGTGTCCTTCATGTGTTCTTCAAGTACCGAGAAGGTTCCGTCTTTCCGACTCGTTCGTTTCCCTTTTTCACAAAAACTAAACTCCAGAAAAATGTCCACTTTGTGCGGTGCTCTTTGTGTGTCTCTGGAAGATTTCCAGAGTCTGCATTTGCGATGTGTCCTCGTCATGGCATCATGCGGTAACGCATTCAAACTTGACGCCCTTTTCCTGAGGTTTGAACTGACGGTTCGTCTCCTGTGGTGGAACCTTCGACAAGTTCACAGTCTGACATCCCGCATTTAATTGTTGTCAGAACGTTATGAGGTGAAGAACAGGTTTATATATTTCAGAAGACTAGCAACGGTACCTGCCCTATGGGCGGGGCTTCAATTGGGAGGCCCAAATGAAAAGGCTAAATATCAGAAATTGAAGGCTTTTTTTCTTTTAAACGATTTATATAAACATCCGTTAAATCTCGATCGGTGCAGCCGTTTGTGCGGCACCCGGGAAAATAAAGTAATGCGGGAGCAAGTATGAGCAGGATGTGGCAGTGTGGGAGTCCACGTTTCTGATCCTCCTTCATGCCGAAGGTGCCCACCACTTCTCCAAGCATTGCGCTCTTCAGATCCGCCATGAGAGATTTAAGCTTGATCCTGAAGACGTGTGCAGTTAGTCCTCCCGATGCCATATGTACTCCCGATACGTGTTTCCTTCATTGTAAAAACTTCCCAATCAACAGTTAAAAGGATTTTGAGCCGATAGCTGTTATGGCCTTGGCAAGATCGATGAAGACAGTGATCTGTTGGCGTATTCACCGCCCAAATAGCTCTGTTGAATTCTCTCATGTGGAGATTAAACTAATCATGTTCACAATCGCTATGTCGTATGTACTCCCGATACATGTTTCCTTCAGTTGAAATGTGTTAGAATTCTCTCAAGCAGGGATTCAACCCGTGTCCTTATCTATATATATATAAAACACAGTGTGTGTGTGTGTGTGTGTGTGTGTGTGTGTGTGTGTGTGTGTGTGTGTGTGTGTGTGTGTGTGTGTGTGTGTAATGTTACCGATAGGCTCCTAAACGGAGAGGCTTACGTGCTTGATATTTGGCATAGACATGGCCATTGCGCCTGGGACGAACATGGCCGAACTCAAAATATTTGACGATCCATATTTTTTATTCATATTTAACTCCGCATTTCAGTGCACGGAATCAACGGAATCAGAGCAGGTGGGCGCTGATTCGCTCAGAGCGATCACGTGATGATGCTATGAACGCTATGAACGATATGACGCTATGACGCTATGAAAAAAAAAATCGCTATGAAGCTATGAAACGCTATGACGCTATGAACGATATGACGCTATGAAACGCTATAACGCTATGACGCTATGAAAAAAAAAATCGCGATGACGCTATGACACTATGAAAAAAAAAAAATCACTATGCCGCTATGAAACGCTATGAACGCTATGACGCTATGACGCTATGAAAAAAAATAAATCGCTCGCTTTACCAAGGGGCTCGCTCTACCCCCGTTCCCCTCCCCGCCCCCTCCCCTCCCCCGCCCGGCAATGCCGGGTACTTCTGCTAGTAAAATATAAAAGGTCTTTGTCCGAGGTCACCGAGTTCGATCGGTGCAGCCGTGCAGTGATCGGTGCAGCCGTTTGTGCGGCACCCGGGTAAACAACATCGTCACAATGAGAACAATGAACGTTATGCGAACGCAAATGCAGTGATCGGTGCAGCCGTTTGTGCGGCACCTGGGAAAACAACATCGTCACAATGAGAACAATGAACGTTATGCGAACGCAAATGTTATGCGTGAGTCCAAACCTGAGAATGCTGGAGACTAAAGCTGAAATTGGGAAAACTAAATAGCCTATTCGACTCACTGGGGTCCCAGGATTACCCACCCAAAATATCTTTGCGATCGGTTCAGCAGTTTTTACGGTACCTTCGAACAGACAGATGGACATTTGGTGAATTATAGTAAGATGAGTTGATCATTTATGAACTAAATTTATCATAAAATGGGCCACGAAGGGTTAAATTTAGCGATCGGAGCTGACAGAACATTCATGTTCATTAATGGAGATCTTGTTGATGATCTTTCGATTCAAGATCCGACTTGCCCTGAACTGGTCCCTGATCAGCACTTGTACCCGTTACTCATTCGGGTCAGATCTGCATTCTCAACCTGTTATAGCCAAACGATGGTAAAGGAGCAGAGGTGGGTAAGGCGGTGGTTGCCCGATGGTCCGAATTCAACCAAATCTTTGTTCAAAGGAATTGAAGTTCGAAGAATCGAAGAGTCAAGGTGTCGAAACAACCAACGCAAAGTCAAGAAAAACTCACAAACCACAAGATAATGGGAAGCTGCACTGACGAGATGACGTCACAGATGACTCGTGAACACGATTCAGTGTTTACAACATTCACTGGAACGAGAACTATTGTCATGCAAATGAGGGAGATGAAAATAACGCCGATAACGAACTGGGCGTTGGAGTCGTGTTATGAATTGAACGTTTTACTCGGAACCGAACGAATTTGTTTTTTTTACAAACAACACAGGAATATCTCACCACTTTATAGGAGCTTCCAGGAAAGATCATGCAGATCAACGTTTTCATCATAAAGTTATTCCAAAAGAAAAAGCTGCAAGGCCTCCCAGGCCCATAGAGTGCATTATCTTACCATAATTCACCAAATGTCTGTCCGTCTGTCTGTTCGTCCGTTCGAAGGTACCGCAGAAACGGCTGAACCGATCGCAACGATATTTTGGGTGGGTAATTCTGGGATCTCCTGGAGGAAAATGGGCTGTATTGTTTTCCCAATTTCAGCTTTGGCCTCTAGCATTTTCAGGTTTGGACTCCCGCATAACGTTATTTTCCCGGGTGCCACACAAACGGCTGCACCGATCGCAACCTGACGAATGAAAACACACAGTTAAAAATAATGACCTCGGACAAAGACCTTTTATAAGGACATGGGTTGAATCCCTGCTTGAGAGATGCCAACCCCCTCCCGCCATCATGGTCGTCTCTCCAACTCACAATCCCACGAGATATGCAGAAAGGACGACCCAAAACCAATTATCTTCTTTTTGATTTGTATATAAATATCATTAAAAGTAAATAATGACCTCGGCCAAAGTTCAAACGACGTGACTTTAATCTCTACATGAGAGAATTCCACACAGCTATTTGGGCGGTGTATAAGCTAACAAATCGCTGTCTCCATCGATCTTGCCAAGGCCGTAATATCGTCTCAAAATCCTTTTAACTGTTGACTTGGTAGATTTACAATGAAGGAAACATTAACAATGTTGTTAAAAGTTTATTTTGTGATTAATTTGTGATTGGAGTTATGCTGTTTGGAATGAAAAAAGAGATATCTACTTCTAGTTCAAGTGAATGACGACATGCCGTGATGGTTTCTACTTTCTAAACGTGAACTTCGCGGATCGCTATATGCAGATTCGTCACGGACCCACGATCGATGTTTCTATACGTGAACACACCCATTTGTTTGCGAACGGGTACGTTTTTCATGGAAGTCCTTCACGAACTTGCTG
Organism: Myxine glutinosa; assembly: GCF_964187855.1. NCBI lineage: Eukaryota > Metazoa > Chordata > Myxini > Myxiniformes > Myxinidae > Myxine > Myxine glutinosa. The sequence goes on along the minus strand of NC_136267.1, from coordinate 24,252,813 downwards.
TGCATGTCTGACATGCGATTGAAGGTGCTACAGGAATGTGGAATTTATTGGTTTCATGCTTTAGCATTCGCCGTTTCTGCATTGTCTGGTTGCCTGTGGCCTCCCACCCGTGCTTAGCACGGGTACCTCACTAGTCGGGTTAATGTCATTTCATCCTAAGTTTATTTTACAGACAATATAAAACAACAATTATAATCGTTTGAAACACTAAAATTATCCAATGTGTTTGCAACAACATTATAAATTTCTCACAAAAAGAAAAGAAAAATAATGAAATTTTCTTAGGCCAGGGACAAACCAAAATTTTCAGTTAAAATAAGATCGAATTCACTGAAAATGATTTTTGCATTTAGAGACATGAAGAAATTAAAAAGAAAGAAAGAAGGAAGGAAGGACCCAAGATAGTACATGTAGTAAGGAGTATGAGTCTACAGGCCACCCCACCTCAAAATTAAAGTGGGTGGAATGTAAACACGCATCGCCAATCCGCCCCCCTCCCCCCCCCCCCCCCCCCCACATCGGCCTTCCGACCATCAGGCGGACACCAGGTAGGGAGTGGTGAGAGAAATTGAAATTTTTTGGTGATGTGGTGAAGGTGGCTAATGGGCATCAAAATGCAAACTAGGAAAAGCATCACCTCCCAAAACGCCCTTGATAGAATGGAGAGAAATAAATGTGTCCCGGGGACAGGAGAGGATGTTTACCTCGATAGGAGAGGAGATGATGATAAGAGAAGGGATTATGAGTTTACCTTTCCTGGTATGGTTGGGTCATCCTGACAATTATTTAATTTCTAAGTGATTCTTCACCATTGGGAGAAAGGGCGAAAAACGATACATAGCAGGATATTTCAAAAAAGTTGTGGATGGATTTGGACGAAACTTGTTGGACAGGTTGTGTGTATGTCAAATAAGAATCGATTCCATTTTGGAGAAGATCCGGTCCGGATCAGGATCCAGATAGCAGAATTTTAAAAGTGATTCTTCACCATTGAGTGACATGGCCAACCAGGCCGAGGCGTAACGCTTGTTCCTATAGAATGGAATTCCCCTCGTACCTTCCTACGCAGAACACCACTGATCTCAAAACAAATAAATATGGACAAAGTGCTCGCCTGAGTGCCCGCTCGCCCTCAACATTGATCAGTATTTCAGTACAATATCTTTGATTAATTCTCAAATCTTGTTTTCATGTGTCCATAACACAGGAACCTGTTCCTCAGAAGAACCTCGGCTTCTTCATCTCTTTCTGGAAGGAACTTTCCAACTTCCTTCCGACCTCCATTCTGAAGGTATGATCGCATACACATCACTCCAGAAACACGCGCACTTTAATCCCAGATGATAGGAATGATACTAGCACAGACATGCACCTCCAACTAAGTGTGTCTACACTTTTCATCAGGTGAGGACAAACACATATGTAACCACGCAACCTTCAGAGCACATCTATGACTGTTGAGGAAACTAAACACTTTCCAGGCTCTTTCCAGTGAAAAGGAACCGGAGGCGCCCGTTTGCTCCGTTACTTCTGGACTGCACCACCAATGGCCACATGTGTCCTGTGCGGTGGTCATTGTATGGTTCCTCGAAATTTTCAATTTGTGGAAGTTGCGGCGTTTTGATGTAACACACTCAAACTTGGCACCGTATCTTAAGGTGGTTGAACGGATGGTTCGTCTCCTGCCGAAGAACCTTCGAGCAGCTCAATGTCTGACATCCCGCGTTTGGGTGTTGTGAGGACGTTATTAGGTTAACAACAGATTTATATATTTCAGAGGATGAGTTGTTCATTTATGAAGGAAATTTATCATAAAATGGTCCAATAAACGTTAAATTTAGCGATCGGATCTGCCAAAAATTTATGGTTCATTCATGGAGATCTTGATGATGATCTTTCGATTCAAGACTCAATCCGCCCCTGAACAGCACCTGCACCATTTCGGGTCAGACCTGCATTCTTAACCTGTTCTAACCAAAGAATGGTAAAGGAGCAGAGGTTGGGAGTGGTGAGAGGAATGGAAAATATGCAGGTGGTGTGGAGAAGAAGATTCCTTTGAAACCAATTTGACGAGTATTGGATAGATTGTGTTGAAATCACATTGACTCGTGTTGGTTAGTTTGGGTTGAAATCACATTGACTCGTGTTGGTTAGTTTGGGTTGAAATCACATTCACTCGTGTTGGCATTCGTATTTCATGTTCTAGTTCCTCGCCTGCAGCATCTCTGGGACCTTCGATTCATCTTCTCAGAAAAAAATCTCCATCAGCCTTCCAACCTTCTCGGTTTTATTCCCGCATGGCAACATTAATTCCTTCACAAACCCATTTTCCTGATAGTGAGGAGAAATCTGTTCTGGGTTGGGATGTTAGATGTTCCTATTGGAACCTGTGGTCAAGATGCTGCGATCCCAGATTCAAATCCCTGATGTGGGATTGACAGCAAACCTTTCCTCTCTCACACATGTCAGTAAAATCCGGTACATAATGTTACAGACGCGGTTTTAGATGTTAGTTTACCGAGCGGTTTGGTATGACCGCGCCTGCACAGTTTACCCGATTCCACTCGAACGTTGACTAAGTCGCGCTATGCTAGGTCAATGAAGGAAAAGACACACGGCTGGATTACAATGACACGACACCAAGGGTTACGGTTCTCAAAGGCCTCCGGGGAGGTTCTATTAGGGCGGAAGGTCAGATTACAACTACAAGAGGGACATCATAGAAAGACAGGCACTTAGACACACTTATATTAACCCCAACAGACGACAGATAAACAGGACAAAAACGGACTCACACGGGGATTGATGGCAAGGAAAGGCGGGTTGGTCGATGGCTCCAGGTGCACCTGGGCTCAGGGCAGAATCGACCCGGTTCGGTCCGGAGATGCGGGGAGGTATTCAGCGCTCGTACGTGGCAACTTCTCTCTCCAGGCTGGGGGCGCATCTGACGTCACATCCGGTGAGTCGTCGCGTATATCCGGTGGGGAGTGACACGCCCTCGGCTCGTTAGCTCCGCCCCAGATGGAATCGGCCCGTTGCTTCTTATTGGGTGTGGGGGGGGGTTACCGGGGCTCCGCCCTTGACGAGGAGCTGACAGGCAGCCCCTTCGTGGTAACCCCGTCGGCGCACATGGGCAATGGCGGCTAACCGAGCCGGAGTGAGGACGCGCACTCCCTGCGCCGCCGCCGCGCCGCCCCCCCGCTGTTGTTGTAGTTGGTGTTGCTGCTTCAGCTCCATGAGGAAGAGATGCGGGGAGGTAAGGGGAGGTCCTAAACTTCCTAACAGGTGCCATATAATCACATTCTGGTGCAACGAAGAGTCAGAATTACTGGAAACGAGTCCTTAACTGACATAGACTAAGAATAACTAGCAAGATGTCCTATAGTTGTCTACGTGAGATGCGGTGGACCTGGGCACGACATTTAATGGGGGAAGAAGGGGAAGGTCGGCTCTACTGGGTGTTGTTTACAGACAATGGGACTAGGGAATGGGGGATTGGGGATAGTTGGGGAGTATTGGGGAATATTTACAAGCGGATATGGAGGCCAAATTCCATATTCGCAACATTGCACCCTTCTCTACCCTCGGGGCGTCCCGACCCGATAAATTTTTACCTATTTTAGTGTGGCACTCAGATGTAGTTCCCTCTACTATTAACTCTACCCTGAGTGCGACAGTTTTACAGATATTCACAAATGAGTAAATATGTCCCCCTGCGACGTTGCACCCTTCTCCTCCCAGAAACACACCCACAGGATAACCGAATCCGGAAAGAATTCGCAAACTAAACATACAGCCGGTAGGGAGCATTATTTACAAGACTACGCTGATATTTACACTACGATCCAGGACCTGTTTTTGGAGGAACACATGCAGATGTTATGCATAGAGAGAGCACGCATGCTAGCATCGATACACCAACCCACGAGTGCTCTGTGGCCTACGGCCTTTAATAATGTGCAGAGCACCCCTTCCCAGCACCAAAAGCACCACCCCATCACACAGTCAGCACCATCCGGTGCACCAATAAAGTGTTTAGTGATCATTGTGTGGTGTCGCAGCCGGCCGATGTTCTGCCGCTGGTCTTGCCTTCGTGTGGTGCACTTGGCCTTCTTGCTTCTTTAACAAAAATAAAGAAAGGCGCCAACCGCGTCCATTTCTCTATTGTGGCCATCAGGGGGCCAACTGTTAGTGGTTCACCTTGTATGGCATAGGTGCCACGTTGACCCATAGGTCCATCCATGGGTGGTGCTTGGCCGCAAAAGAACTGCGGTCCATTGTGGGTGGCCACAAACATTGCGGTCCATATGGTGTATCGATCCCAGCAGCAAGCAGCGAAAGTGCAGGCCCACAACTGCGGAGCCAGCACCTCTCTCTCCCCTCTCTCTGCCCCAAAGCCAGATCCTCGGAGGTGGGAGACAAAAGAAGCAGACAAGTGAGTAAGGTGGTAAGGGCGCAAAAGTGCACGCAATGTAAAATGATGCACACTGGGGGCACATGGGAACCAGGTGAGACAGGTACGTTCCTACCGTACGCCCCCCCCCCCCCCCACCAGGTAACCTACATGGCCCCTCCCTTACCCCTTACTGTATCCACAAAACACAACACTACCCATAAACATCTACTTTACAAATCAACAAACATCCCTACTATCTTCCCCGTTCCTCCCATAAACCAAATTCGTCTTCTCTCCCTCCTAACCAATCAAATTTGCCATTTTCAACTTCCATCAAAATTTGCCATCTCCAACTCGACATCATAATTTGCCATTACCAATTCATCATCAGTCCCTCCTAGGGAGGGAGAGATGGAATCACCCCAATGTCTCATCCACGTCGTGATGCGTCTCACAAATCCAAACAGCAATCCTCATTTCCTGCACACAGAACAAAGAAAACACAGGTGTGGAGTCATCATTATCACCTCAGGCAAGTGGCTGCGTATGGTGCGACAGGTTCATCAATCCTAACTATTTCCTAAATGACTTTAACAACTTTACATTACCCGGGGTCTTTCCCTGCCAAACCATTGGCAATCTTACTCTATGTGGTTTTAAAAACCAATTCCCATTGACCAAACTGTGGTGCTTCTCAATTTGGGGTCTCACTCCCCCGATTCATCTCTCGGTGCCCTCGCACAATTTCTGGGCCGCGACGTGTAGCTCTCCCAGCAGGTCTACCCACCTGCACACCTCCACCACTGCAGTTGCCTCCGAGCTTACCTGCTCCTTACCCTACCCTAACTACCTGGGGAAGGCCCTCTGGCGCTCTCCCCACTCGGTGCCCTCTCTGGCACTGGGCTACCCGGGTCCGTCCTCCGGATCCTCGGGCCCCATCCACAACTCTACCGGCTCCCAGAGCCCACCTGCGGCCTCACCTGGCCGACATCCTCACAGTGGTGGAGTGCCCAACCAACTACACACACTAACAGGCTACACGCCCAGCCATTTCCACAACACTAATGCACCCATCCAAACATCATTCTTCCAACCACACCACAGATGCCAATATCCAACCACAATTTACCTGTACCCTCTACCTAACACTTACACTACCCGCCCCGGGTACTCGTGAAAGGGGTCCACTCTTCCCCCATCCACACCTTCGCACCATGCACACCACTCCGTACCACTTACTCCATGTATTCCACACACCTGTTCTTGCACACCTGTGCTCTCACACCTGGTGCCACCTGCACCCTTCTCTCCCCAAGCGCATTCGCGCTGATCCACAACACTCACTGCTCCACACACCTGTCCAGTTCTCACACCTGTGCAATCACACCTGTTCAGTTCTCACACAGCATCATCTCATCTAACTACTCCCCTCTGAAACTTGCGCTTCCCAGTCGTCCCTTTAAACTATTGCGCTCCCTCGTCATTATCAAACACACTAAACTACCTGCGTCCCCACTACAGGTATCAGTCACTAACTAACCTTAACGTTACCTAATGTCATCTTCGCTAGATCCCTACAATATAACCTAACCCACCCGGGCTAGTTTTCACTGCCATACACCCCATAAACTATTGCGCATTTGCCCCACCATGGGGGTTGGGTTGAAGTTGGGTAGTTTGGGTAGTTTGGGTTGAAATCACATTCACTCGTGTTGGCATTCGTATTTCATGTTCTAGTTCCTCGCCTGCAGCATCTCTGGGACCTTCTATTCATCTTCTCAGAAAAAAATCTCCATCAGCCTTCCAACCTTCTCGGTTTTATTCCCGCATGGCAACATTATTTCCTTCACAAACACATTTTCCTGATAGCGAGGAGAAATATGTTCTGGGTTGGGATGTTAGATATTCCAATTGGAACCTGTGGTCAAGATGCTGCGATCCCAGATTCAAATCCTTGATGTGGGATTGACAGCAAACCTTTCCTCTCTCACACATGTCAGTAAAATCCGGTACATAACATCAGAGAAGGGATTATGAGTTTGCCTTTCCTGGTGTGGTTGAAACATCATGACTCCTCATGTGTGGTTAATTGTACCCCGTCGCACCGCGGAGCGAAAGTTGGCGCTATGGTTTTCCCGTCCGTCCGTGCGTGCGTGCGGGCGAGCGTATGTGAGTGCGTGCGTACGTGAGTGCATGCGTGGGTAAGAGAAGGACCGCATTCGAATTTGGTGTGTGGGTGTAACCCACGCCAAAATCCAAGATGGCCGCCTCCATGTATGTCTCATGCCATGTATGTCTGAACCTTGTGAGCGGAATATCTTGAAAAATAAGCGAAGTACCAACTTCTAATCTGGTGTGTGGGTGTATCTAGGCATAACGAAGAACCCTATTGAAAATTGGGTCGCCACATCAAAATCCAAGATGGCCGCCGCCATGTATGTCTGAACCTTGTGAGCGGAATTTCTTGAAAAATAAGCGAAGTACCAACTTCTAATCTGGTGTGTGTGGGTGTATCCAGGCATAAGGAAGAAAGAACCCTGTTGAAAATTGGGTCGCCACATCAAAATCCAAGATGGCCGCCGCCTTGTATGTCTGAACCTTGTGAGCGGAATATCTTGAAAAATAAGCGAAGCACCAACTTCTAATCTGGTGTGTGGGTGTATCTAGGCATAAGGAAGAACGCGATTGAAAATTGGGTCGCCATGTCAAAATCCAAGATGGCCGCCTCCATGTATGTCTGAACCTTGTGAGCGAAATATCTTGAAAAATAAGCGAAGCACCAACTTCTAATCTGGTGTGTGGGTGTATCTAGGCACAAGGAAGAACGCGATTGAAAATTGGGTCGCCATGTCAAAATCCAAGATGGCCGCCTCCATGTATGTCTGAACCTTGTGAGTGAATATGATAGCATGTTTTCTGCGTCTTCCACTTTGTCAACTCACATCACTTCCCCGGCGGGGGACCGAGGCGTAACGCTTGTTCCTATAGAATGGAATTCCACTCGTCCATTCCCACACGGAACACCACTAATCTCAAAACAAATGAATATGGACAAAATGCTCGCCTGAGTGTCCCCTCACCCAACAACATTGATCACTATTTCAGTACAATATCTTTGATTAATTCTCAAATCTTATTTTCATGTGCCCATAACACAGGAACCTGTTCCTCAGAAGAACCCTGGCTTTTTCAAGTCTTTCTGGAAGGAAGTTTCCAACTTCCTTCCGACCTCCATTCTGAAGGTATGATCGCATACACATCACTCCAGAAACACGCTCACTTTAATCCCAGATGATAGGAATGATACTAGCACAGACATGCACCTCCAACTAAGTGTGTCTACACTTTTCATCAGGTGAGGACAAACACATATGTAACCACGCAACCTTCAGAGCACATCTATGACTGTTGAGGAAACTAAACACTTTCCAGGCTCTTTCCAGTGAAAAGGAACCGGAGGCGCCCGTTTGCTCCGTTACTTCTGGACTGCACCACCAATGGCCACATGTGTCCTGTGCGGTGGTCATTGCATGGTTCCTCGAAATTTTCAATTTGTGGAAGTTGCGGCGTTTTGATGTAACACACTCAAACTTGGCACCGTATCTTAAGGTGGTTGAACGGATGGTTCGTCTCCTGCCGAAGAACCTTCGAGCAGCTCAATGTCTGACATCCCGCGTTTGGGTGTTGTGAGGACGTTATTAGGTTAACAACAGATTTATATATTTCAGAGGATGAGTTGTTCATTTATGAAGGAAATTTATCATAAAATGGTCCAATAAACGTTAAATTTAGCGATCGGATCTGCCAGAAATTTATGGTTCATTCATGGAGATCTTGATGATGATCTTTCGATTCAAGACTCAATCCGCCCCTGAACAGCACCTGCACCATTTCGGGTCAGACCTGCATTCTTAACCTGTTCTAACCAAAGAATGGTAAAGGAGCAGAGGTTGGGAGTGGTGAGAGGAATGGAAAATATGCAGGTGGTGTGGAGAAGAAGATTCCTTTGAAACCAATTTGACGAGTATTGGATAGATTGTGTTGAAATCACTTTGATGTGTATTGGTTAGTTTGGGTTGAAATCACATTGACTCGTGTTGGCATTCGTATTTCATGTTCTAGTTCCTGGCCTGCAGCATCTCTGGGACCTTCTATTCATCTTCTCAGAAAAAAATCTCCATCAGCCTTCCAACCTTCTCGGTTTTATTCGTGCATGGCAACATTAATTCCTTCACAAACACATTTTCCTGATAGTGAGGAGAAATCTGTTCTGGGTTGGGATGTTAGATGTTCCAATTGGAACCTGTGGTCAAGATGCTGCGATCCCAGGTTCAAATCCTTGATGTGGGATTGTCACGAAACCTTTCCTCTCTCACACATGTCAGTAAAATCCGGTACATACCATCAGAGAAGGGACTATGAGTTCGCCTTTCCTGGTGTGGTTGAAACATTATGACTCCTCCTTTGTGGTTAATTGTACCCCGTCGCACCGCGGAGCGAAAGTGGGACTATGGTTTTCCCGTCCGTCCGTGCGTGCGTGCGTACGTGAGTGCGTGCGTGGGTAAGCGAAGGACCGCATTCGAATTTGGTGTGTGGGTGCAACCAACGTCAAAATCCAAGATGGCCGCCGCCATGTATGTCTCATGCCATGTATGTCTGAACCTTGTGAGCGGAATATCTTGAAAAATAAGCGAAGTACCAACTTCTAATCTGGTGTGGGTGTATTTCGGCACAAGGAAGAACGCTATTGAAAATTGGGTCGCCACGTCAAAATCCAAGATGGCCGCCTCCATGTATGTCTGAACCTTGTGAGCGAATATGATAGCATGTTTTCTGCGTCTTCCACTTTGTCAACTCACATCACTTCCCCGGCGGGGGACCGAGGCGTAACGCTTGTTCCTATAGAATGGAATTCCACTCGTCCATTCCCACACGGAACACCACTAATCTCAAAACAAATGAATATGGACAAAATGCTCGCCTGAGTGTCCCCTCACCCAACAACATTGATCACTATTTCAGTACAATATCTTTGATTAATTCTCAAATCTTATTTTCATGTGCCCATAACACAGGAACCTGTTCCTCAGAAGAACCCTGGCTTTTTCAAGTCTTTCTGGAAGGAAGTTTCCAACTTCCTTCCGACCTCCATTCTGAAGGTATGATCGCATACACATCACTCCAGAAACACGCGCACTTTAATCCCAGATGATAGGAATGATACTAGCACAGACATGCACCTCCAACTAAGTGTGTCTACACTTTTCATCAGGTGAGGACAAACACATATGTAACCACGCAACCTTCAGAGCACATCTATGACTTTTGAGGAAACTAAATACCTTCGAGGCTCTCCAGTGAAAAGGAACCGGAGGCGTCCGTTTCATCCGTTACTTCTTGACTGCACCACCAATGGCCACATGTGTCCTGTGCGGTGTTCATTGCATGCTTCCTCGAAATTTTCAATTTGTGGAAGTTGCGGCATTATGATGTGACACACTCACACTTGGCACCGTATCTTACGGTGGTTGAATGGATGGTTCGTCTCCTGCCGAAGAACCTTCGAGCAGCTAAATGTCTGTCATCCCGCGTTTGGGTGTTGTGAGGACGTTATTAGGTCAACAACAGATTTATATATTTCAGAGGATGAGTTGTTCATTTATGAAGGAAATTTATAATAAAATGGTCCACGAAAGGTTAAATTTAGCGATCTGATCTGCCAGAAATGTATGGTTCATTCATGTAGACCTTGGTGATGATCTTTCGATTCAAGACTCAACCCGTCCCTGAACAGCATCTGTATTCTTTCGTGTCAGACCTGCGTTCTCAACCTGTTCTAACCAAAGCATGGTAAAGGAGCAGAGGTTGGGAGTGGTGAGAGGAATGGAAAATATACAGGTGATGTGGAGGAGAAGATTCCTTTGAAACCACTTAGATGAGTATTGGTTGCTGTGTGTTGAAATCACTTTGATGAGTATTGGTTAATTTGTGTTGAAATCACAGCGATTGTCACTAAACCTTTCCTCTCTCACACCTGTCAGTAAAATCCGGCACATACCATCAGAGAAGGGACTATGAATTTGCCTTTCCTCGTGTGGTTGCTACATTCTGACAGTCCTCAGGTGTGGTTGTTACCTATAGAATAGAATACCACTCGTCCATTCCAACTGTTACGGATTCGTCAATTCCGTTGTTGTGGTTCTCATCCATTGTAAACATTTTTGGTTCCATGTAATATTATTGTTATCGTTTAAGTGAATTGGAGATAACTGTTTTCAAAAGGTAAAAAAAATTAATGTTTTAAAAAGAAACCGGAAACCGGTTCGGGAACCGGACGAAGAAGAGGAGGAAGAAGAAGAGGAAAAAGAGGCGGAGCAAGTGAGTTCGGAGAAGGAGCCGAGCTGCTTGGAGGTCTTGAGCAAACGCTGGCGAACGAGGGTCACGAGTGAACTTTGGATTTCCTGGGAAAGGGATTCCTGCGACAGAGTTGTTATCGCTGTGACAGATAAACCTGCGTGACAGGTTTTGCCATTGATTCCGAAGAGAATCATTGGAGTGCCGTTACGTCTCGAGAACGAACCGTTGGCCATTTTGCCTCGCGCCTGATTTCGCATTGCTCCAGGTTTTTCACCTCGCTCCAACCATTTCAACGCATCCAGCCGTTAGCTTGGTTTGCATATGTAACATGGATTTTGAGTGGGAATTTGCGGTTCGCCATGTGGGGAGCCGTTGAACATCCATACCCGAAGATGTGATTTCTCAGTCGTCTCTTGAGTACACCTTTGCCCATCTTTGGCAGTGTGACTGTCAACCGAGCGGGATTCTGGTGTCGATAGAACATCGTTCTGACGATCACTGGAGCGTGGATCGACTTTGGTTTGAAGCTGGGACAGAGACATTGGGAATGCTCTTTTCGCTCACTTGGAGCACAGTGAATTATAATAATAATAATAATAATAATAATACATTTATTTTATATAGCGCTTTTCAAAAAGCCCAAAGACGCTTTGACAGAGTACAAAAAACAAGTGCAAAAAGACAAAAATAAATAGGTAAATAATTATCAAAGCAAAAGGAAGGAGAAGGAGAAGAGATAGTCAGGGGTTAAATGCTGTGGGTTAAATGTTAAATGCAGTGTTGAACAGGTGGGGCTTGAGTGATGTTTTGAATGTGGTGAGTGAGGAGGAGTCTCTGATGGTGTGAGGTAGTGAGTTCCAGAGGGTGGGAGCAGCGATGGAGAAGGCCCTGTCCCCCCAGGATCTGAATTTGGTCTGGATGGGGGGGGGGGGGAGGGGGGACAGGAGGTTGGCACCAGCAGAGCGGAGGTTGCGGGTGGGAGTGTGTCTGGAGAGGAGGTCAGTCAGGTAGGATGGGGCCAGGTGATGAAGGGCTTTGTAGGTCAAGAGGAGGATTTTGTACTGGATTCTCTGGGGGATAGGAAGCCAGTGAAGCTTGTAAAGGACAGGGGTGATGTGGTCACGGGTCCGGGAATGGGTGAGTAGACGGGCAGCGGAGTTCTGAATGTATTGGAGTTTATTGATGATTATTGAGGGTGAACCATAGAGGAGGCTGTTGCAGTAGTCCAGACGGGAGGTGATGAAGGCGTGGATGAGGGTTTCTGCAGCCGTGGAGGAGAGGGATGGACGGAGACGGGCGATGTTTTTCAGGTGAAAGAAGGCTGTCTTTGTGATTTGTTTAGTGTATTTGTCGAAGGAGAGGGTTTGGTCAAAAATGATGCCAAGATTCCGGATGTGAGGGGAGGTGGATACTGGGAAACCGTCAATGTTGAGGGTGAAGTTATGGGTGGATTTGGTGAGCGTTTTTGGGCCAATGATGATTATTTCAGATTTATCATAGTTAAGTTTGAGGAAGTTGATTTGAAGCCAGGATTTTATTTCAGTGATGCAGTTTGTCAGGATAGAGTGGGTGGCGGTGGAGATTGACTTGGTGGAGATGAAAAGCTGGATGTCATCGGCAAAGCAGTGGAATTGGAGACCATGACGGCGGATTAAGTGACCAAGGGGGGACAGGTACAGGATGAAGAGGAGGGGGCCGAGAACTGAACCTTGGGGGACACCTTGGGGGAGCGGAGCAGTGGGGGATTTGCAGTTATTGATGGAGATGAACTGGCGTCTGTCAGAGAGGTAAGATTTGATCCAAGAGAGGGCAGTGCCGGTAATGTTAAAGGTAGTTTCAAGTCGGGTGAGGAGGATGGTGTGATTGATTGTGTCAAAGGCGGCGCTTAGGTCGAGGAGGATGAGAATGTTGAGGTTGCCGGCGTCAGAGGAGAGGAGAAGGTCGTTGGTGATTTTGAGGAGAACAGTTTCAGTATTGTGGTTGGAGCGGAATCCGGATTGGAATGTTTCATACAGGTTATCGGCAGAGAGGTGATGTTTGAGTTGAGTGGCTACAGCGTGTTCCAAAACTTTTGACAGAAAGGGTAGGTTGGAGATGGGTCTGAAGTTATTAAGGGTGTCAGGGTTGAGTCCAGGTTTTTTCAGAATGGGGGTAACAGCAGCAATTTTGAGGGATGGTGGGACGATGCATGTAGACAGGGAGGAGTTTATTGTTGCAGTGATAAGTGGAGAGAGAGCAGGAAGGGAGGCCTTGACAAAGCTGGAGCGGATGGGGTCAAGAGTGCAGGTGGCAGTTTTCATTCCTATGAGGAGTTCAGAGAGGTCAGTAGGGGAGACTGGGGAGAACTGAGACAGGGGTTGGCAGGATAAGGGGGGGCAGGTAGTTTGAGGGGGAGCAGGTGCGGTGGTGGTTAAGCTGTTGTAGATGTTGTCAATTTTGTTTTGGAAGAATGAAAGGAAGGAGATGCAGTTGTCTACTGTGAATGACTGGGTGGTGGTGTCCAGGGGGCTGAGGAGTTTGTTTATTGTAGAGAAGAGTGCTTTTGGGTTTCCGGAGCCAGAGTGGATAATTTAAGAGTAGTAGGTGGAGCGGGCGCGGGAGAGGGCATCTTTGTAGTGCTGCAGGTGGTCATTGTAGGCTTGGGAGTGAATTGTGAGACCTGTTTTATTGCGGAGTCTTTCAAGTTGGCGAGCACGAGTTTTCATCAGGCGGAGTTCAGGGGTAAACCAGGGAGCAGAATGGGTGAAAGAAACTGTTTTGGTTTTTATAGGCGCAAGCTGGTCGAGGCAGAAGGAGAGAGTGTGGTTGTCGTAGTCAGTGAGGTCAGAAGGAGTGTGGAGGTCAACGAAGGGAGAAGTGGACATTTTTTCAGAGAGGGTGGATGAGAATGAGGTAGGTGAAAGAGTTTTTAGCTTACGGAAGTTGATAATGCGACAATGCCTTGGTGCTGGGGTGGGGATGTTGATGGTCATAGTGATGGCTAAGTGGTCAGAGAGGGTGAGGTCCGAGCTAGAGAGATGGTGCAAAATTAGTCCAGTAGAGCAGACAAGATCCAGAATGTGACCATGGTTATGGGTAGGAAAGTTGACATGTTGAGTGAGGTTAAAGCAGGTGAGTAAATCAGTGAAGTCAGTGGTTATTGTGGAGTCAGTGGAGTCCATGTGGATATTGAAATCACCGAGGAGGAGGATTGAGGGGGAGAAGGAACAGAGCTGGGTCAGAAAGTAAGAGAAGTCAGACAGGAATGATGGGTGTGGTTTGGGAGGGCGGTAGACGACTGCCATGACTGACAATGTGTGACCAGAGAGTTTAAAAGCCAGGTGTTCAAATGATGGAGCAGATGAGATGGAGATGAGGCTGGTCTTGATGTCCTGTCGGTGAATTACGGCAATTCCACCACCTCGGCCCTCCGAGCGTGGTTTATTGATGTATGAATATCCATTGGGTGTAGTGAGGTTGAGTGAGAAGTAGTCCAGAGGTTGTTGCCAGGTTTCAGTGAGACAGAGAAAGTCCAGTTTATTGTCCAGAATGTAGTCGTTCAGGATGTGGCTTTTGTTGTCGAGGGACCGGGTATTCAACAGAGTGAGCTTCATGTTGCTTTGTACGGTGGGGATGAACTCGGGTGATTTTGCCAGGGTTTGCAGACAGGAGGCGCGATTGTGTGCGTTGCTGTGATGACGTAGTCGATGAGTGGGAGTGCGCTGAGCTGACCAGAGTACAGGACTGGAGTGACCTGTTTGTAAGTAAACAAACTTGCGACCGGAGCCTCTATGAATGTATCTGGGTCGTCGCAGGAGTCCGTGGTATTTGATTGCAGAGATGCATGGTGGGGTGGAGTGAGTGTTGAGCAGTTATATTGTACGAAACTGATGGTACCATCATAGGAATGATATATTGGTTGTACAATTGATTAATATTGTTATTGTACTGTTATTCTTGTGTGACCTTAATGCAATACTTGTTTGTTGGTAACAATTGGTGTGGTTTCACCATTGATCTTTGACACACAGAATAACACATCTTTCTGCCGTGACTCCTCTCGGGGCTCGGAGGTACACCGTGACCGGGGTTTGGGGAGGAGCACGTAACACTACGCAGAACACCACGAATCTCAAAAAAAATGAATATGGACAAAATGCTCGCCTGAGTGTCCCCTCCATCCTCAACATTGATCACTATTTCAGGACAATATCTTTGATGAATTCTCAAATGTTGTTTTCATGTGCCCATAACACAGGAACCTGTTCCTCAGAAGAACCCTGGCCTTTTCAACTCTTTCTGGAAGGGATTTTCCAGCATCCTTCCGACCTCCACTCGGAAGGTATGATCGCACACACCACTCCAGAAACACACATACTTTATTCCCAGAGCATAGAATTACCACAAGGATAGACACGCACTTCCACCTCAACATGTACAAACTTAATTAACAGGCCAGTACAACCACATACGCAACAACATAGCAACTCGGAAAACCACATGTGTAACCGCACACCGTCCAGAACATATCCCTGACTGTTGAGGGATAACTGATCACTTGTGGCCACTTTGGTGAAATGTCTTTCATTAATTCATTTTATTGTTTTCTTGTGTCCATCACACAGAACGTTGTCCTTGTGAAGCCACAAGAACTTTTCAGGTCGACGTGTAACAAGATCTATAATATCCTTCCGACCTCCTTTCTGAAGGTATGATCGCATGCACGTCACTCCAGAAACATACAAGCTTTAATTCCAGAGGATATAAATGATACCAGGACAGACATGCACGTCCAACTATGTGTTTCTACACTTTCCAACAGACGAGGACACCCGAATTTTCCAACTTGTTCTGGAAGGGATTTTCCAGCATCCTAACGGCCTCCACTCTGAAGGTGTCATCGCGCACACACCACTCCAGAAACACACACACTTTATTCCCAGAGCATATAATTACCGCAAGGATAGACACGCACCTCCACCTCAACATGTACAAACTTAATTAACAGTCCAGGACAACCACATACACAACAACATAGCAACTCGGAAAACCACGTGTGTAACCGCACACCGTCCAGAACATATCCCTGACTGTTGAGGGACAACTGATCACCTGTGGCCACTTTGCTGAAATGTCTTTCATTAATTCTCATTTATTGTTTTCTTGTGTCTATCACACAGAACATTGTCTTTCTGAACCCACAAAAACTTTTCAGATCGACGTGGAACAAAATCTATGATATCCTTCAGACCTCCTTTCTGAAGGTATGATCGCATACACGTCACTCCAGGAACGTACACACTTTAATCCCAGAGGATATAAATGATAACAGGACAGACATGCATGTCCAACTATGTGTGTCTACACTTTCCAACAGACGAGGACAACCACATATGTAACCAGACACCCACCCGAACAAATGTTTGACTGCAAGGGAACTAAACACTTTCCAGGCTCTCTAAACACCAAACACTTATTAGTTAGTTTGTTTTTAAATCACTTTGACGACTATTGGTTAATTTATGTTGAAATCACTTTGACGAGTATTGGTTAGTTTGTGTTGAAATCACTTTGACGAGTATTGGTTAGTTTATGTTGAAATCACTTTGACGAGTATTGGTTAGTTTGTGTTGAAATCACTTTGACGAGTATTGGTTAGTTTATGTTGAAATCACTTTGATGAGTATTGGTTAGTTTGTGTTGAAATCACTTTGACGAGTATTGGTTAGTTTGGGTTGAAAACACTTTGACGAGTACTGGTTAGTTTATGTTGAAATCACTTTTAGAGTATTGGTTAGTTTGTGTTGAAAACACTTTGACGAGTATAAGCTAGTTTGGGTTGAAGTCAATTTGATTCGTATAAGTTAGTTTGGGTTGAAGTCACTTTGACGAGTATAAGTTCGTTTGGGTTGAAACCCCTTTGATGAGTATAAGTTAGTTTGGGTTGAAACCAATTTGACGAGTATAAGTTAGTTTGGGTTGAAGTCACTTTGACGAGTATAAGTTTATTTGTGTTGAAAACACTTTGACGAGTATAAGTTAGTTTGGGTTGAAGTCACTTTGACGAGTATAAGTTAGTTTGGGTTGAAGTCAATTTGATTCGTATAAGTTAGTTTGGGTTGAAGTCACTTTGACGAGTACAAGTTAGTTTGGGTTGAAACCCCTTTGACGAGTATAAGTTAGTTTGGGTTGAAACCAATTTGACGAGTATAAGTTAGTTTGGGTTGAAGTCACTTTGACGAGTATAAGTTTGTTTGGGTTGAAGTCACTGACGAGTATTGGTTAGTTTGTGTTGAAAACACTTTGACTGGTATAAGTTAGTTTGGGTTGAAGTCACTTTGACGAGTATAAGTTAGTTTGGTTTGAAGTCACTTTGACGAGTATAAGTTAGTTTGGGTTGAAGTCAATTTGATTCGTATAAGTTAGTTTGGGTTGAAGTCACTTTGACGAGTATAAGTTAGTTTGGGTTGAAACCCCTTTGACGAGTATAAGTTAGTTTGGGTTGAAGTCACTTTGACGAGTATAAGTTAGTTTGGGTTGAAATTACTTTGATGAGTGTTGGATCGTTTGGGTTGAAATCCTTCAAGCAACTCACGTGCCGAAATCCCACGTGTGTGTTTTGTGACATTTTGTGAGGTCTCGAACAGGTTTACTTGTTTCAGTGGATGACTTTTTCATTTATGAAGTAAATTTATCATAAAATGTTCCACCAGAAGTTAAATTTAATGATCCGATCTGCCTGAAATTTCTGGAGATCAACACTTTGATGTGTGTGATCAGTGGAACTGCCACTTTATAACTTTTTGGCAGTGATGACCGGGTAACCAAGACGTCCCACTTTCATCAGACATGTGACCCACGACGCACACAAGCACAACAGCAGGAGAGAACAGGGACGTTGGTAGATCTGTGGAAGGGAGAGAGCTGGGGGAGGGGTTAGGGGAGTGGTACACAGTATAAAGTACAAGTTAGTACAAAGTACAAGTTGGTGTCCTTGTGTTTTATACTTCTCCCACCCCCCACCCCACTTCCCACGCCTCCTCCCCCCAAGCCCTCTCCCTCCCACACATCTCCCTGCTCTCAAATGTTGTGTTTGTGTGCTTCCCCTTCTCTCCCCATCTTGTCTTCCGCTCCCTCTTTTTATATATTTTGTTTGTCTGGTTGATTTGTCTGTGAAGTAAATGTTAGCTCTTTCACGAGCCTCGATTAAGTATACAACAACAACAAAAAAAAAAAGCAAAGGCACACCACTAGGAATTTCAGGAAATAATTTGGAGATTGAAAGAGACGAATTTGTGCTGTTTTAACGGGGGTAGAAAAGATCAAGGTTTTGGATGGGGTATCCCTCCAGGCCTCCAGGTATCCCTCCCTCCAGGCCTGAACCAAAATAAGAGATGGTGGTGAACAGCTGTTTTAAAGACCTGGAGGGAGGAGTGGGATTGAAGAGAGTGAGGAAGTTTGTTCCAGAGGTGGGAGAAAAGAGGAATGAAAGAGTCAAGGTGAGCAGAGAGTCTTGATTTTGGCAGTTTTACCAAAGGAGGGTTGCTGGCAGATCTTGTGCGTCCTGGAGGAATATTTGGGGAGCAGAGCACAGACAGAGCAAGGGGAGCTAGGCCGGAGAGGAGTCGGTAGAAGACAGCCGATCAACCTGCCTGCGGTGAGCGAGTCAAAAACCTTCAGAATCAGCTTCATCGCGGGAGATTCCAATGATTCTGAATGCTTTGGTTTCAACCGTGGAAGCTGAGCGAGGTGTGAGGAAGGAGCACCAGCCCAGAGGGGAGAGCATTATTCCATTAAGCTGTGGATGAAAGCCTTGTATGTGGTGAGGAGGTCAGAAGTGCCCAGAAAGGAATTCGCATGACGGAGGATGCCCAGTCGGCGACTGGCTTTGGAGGCCAGCTTGGAAATGTGGTTTTCCCAGGAAAGATCATGGCGAATAGTGAGACCCAAAAGCTTGAGTGACAGAACTTCTTTGAGGGATTGTTGAGAATATAGCTGGGAGGATTGTCCAGATGGTCTTTTCGGAGAGACAGTGAGATTCCAGTGAGAAAAAATTACAAATTTCTGATGTAACTACTGCTGGGAAAGCAATGGCAAACCACCCAGGATAACATTTGCACTCAGTAGAGACCATACCTCCGCCAGGTGAACGGTTTACGCTTTGTATCCCACTGATAGGTCGTATCTGGATGCAGGCCTGAACCAAAATCGAATCAGTTTGTTCTTGTCACCGAACCAATTTATGCACCAAGTTTCATCCAAATCCGTCCTTAATTTTTTGAGACATTCTGCTATTTATTGTTTTTGGCCCTATTTCCCAATGGTGAAGAATCACTTAAAAATTATTCTCGGCGGATCTGAAGCCGGATCTTCCCCAAAATTTAATCATTTCGTCCGTGTCACATACACTACTTTTCTGCCAAATTTTGTCCGAATCCGTCCACACTTTTTGAGATATCTTGTTCACAGACAGACAGGAAGGGGTGAAAACATAACTTCCATGCACCTTTGGTGGCGGAGGTAAAAATTGCTTACTTTTTCTATGTATGTATAAATATGTTCGTATTTGTGTCCATGTGCACATTTATGTACATAAGTATTGTGTATTAGGGGGAATGGGATCCATAACTGGAATGTATGAAGGATTTTATTAGGCTTTGTCAAAATGTGTTGTGGAAGGAAGAAACATTTTTTCTGAATTAAGTTTTCTTCAAAAAAATATTTTGTAGATCGAACCCTCCAGATGGAGCTCCCCAAAGTCTGCACCAACACATTGGACGACTCCAGCCACTGAGATCGCTACTCCAGCCACTGAGATCGCTACTCCAGCCACTGAGATCGCTACTCCAGCCACTGAGATCGCTACTCCAGCCACTGAGATCGCTGGAAATGAAACCACATCTCTGGATGAAATGGATGTTCACGGTAAGTTGATTTTAATACTGAAAGGAAAATATGTTGAGAGAACAAGAAAATAGCAGTGATTTGTACGTTCGGCAGACTGTTTCGTTGCATTAGCTTTTGGAATAGTTTCTTCATTGCAGATATAACCACAGGTTGAGAAGAACTTCTTCTATAACTATCAGATTTGTTATTTTAAATGATATTCGGACTCGTTACAGTTTCACACTGAAATGTTGGAATCATTATTGTTTTCCACTCTCACAAGTGGCAACAATTTTCGCCATGTTAAACCTCAGAGAAATTTGGAGAGAGAAACGACTGATCTGCATTTGTTTTGCTTAATTTGATTTCAAAGTTATCCAAGTAAAATTTTCTCTTTCCTTTGACCCACGTTTTTCTCATTGCAAACCCAAATCCTTCAGAAAGCATGGACGATGAGAAAGAAGAGATGGTGGAAGTGACCTTCGAAGGCATCCTTCGTGCTATATTAGTCATTTTGGCTCTTCGCTTGAATATATTTTGTTTAAGAAAGTGGATTAAGAAATTGCAAAAGATTTACACCAAGAAGGTACTCCACAAAGAGAAGAAGATGAGCATGTGTGTGTGTGCAAGCTAGCTTGAAAGCCAAAGTCGAACCTCAACGTCAAGTCCACACATATATACATACACACACACACACACACACACATATACATACACACATACAAACACACACGTACACATACACACATGTACACATACACACACACACACACACACACACATATATACAAACAAATACATACACACATATATACATACACACACACACGTACACATACACACATACACACACACACACACACACACATATACAAACAAATACATACACACATATATACATACACACACACACATATATACATACACACACACATATATATATATACACACACACACACACACACACACACACACATACAAACACATACAAACATATACATATATATATATATATATATATACACACACACACACACAAACATGCACATAACTCATCCATTTGTCGTAGATAGACGGGAACTTTCATTCAATATTCTTCCTGTTTTTTCTTTTTTGCACCCGAGTCTGAAACAACATTCATTTCAGTGCACAACTCATCAACATCCACTCCTGGGTCGTGCTCAGAGTTCGAGCAGTTTGCTGCATGTTAACTCATCATCATCATCTCCATCTTCTGAAAAATTGTGTTTGTGAAATGAAAATTTGAAACGGTACATGATGTTTTTTTAGTACCGTGAGGTTAAGCACATTTAATGAACGGAAATCGCATTCCTTTAATAAACATTGGAAACGGCACCTGGTGTTGTGTTGTTTTTTTATTTAAGCATATTTTATGAAACTGTAATCATGTGCATTCGCGGTTGAAAACATTTTTATGTTGAAAAAGTTTACCCTGTGAATCAGGAACCACAGGGAACCTATCCCTCTTTTCCGCATTGATGCAACGCCCCGACATTCGCGATGTCAACGTTCGTGGGATTTTCTGTGAATCGCAATCCACCGGAAACCTATCTCCCCTTTTCCCAATGAAACAATGTTCCCACATTTGTGATTTCGACATTCGCGCCATTTACCAGGAACGCATCCCCCACGATTGTCGGGGCCCAACTGTATATAAACTAGAGTCCCTGTATAAAGAGAGTTGTGTCAACTCAAATTTGGACGCCATTTTGTGTCTAAGTGTGTCGGATTAGATATACATGTACATTCGCGATATGGGGTGATATATTCTAAACCTGCTAAAAAAAAACTTACTACACATAGTCTTATTATTACATACAGGTGATATTTGTTTTGTCAAAAACTCAGCTATTGCCGTGAAAAAGAGCTGTGTGGTGATATTAAAAGTGGTATGGCAATGCATATTACAAGCCAACACTGCATATAAGAGCTAACATTATAAGTAAGACAAACCAATGCTGTCGTTCTCTGAATTTTAATAACTTTTAGAAAGGAGTGTGGGCATATCCAATATTTTTTAAAGGGTGCCGAGAGCAATTCCGGTGTAGGACTTCCAGCCGACATATAGTCTAACACACTTAAAACAAATTCTGTACGTGGTATTGCCATATTTCTATAGTGTACAACTTTAGTTTTATCGACATTTATATTCAATTTCCATTGTAATGATTTAACAAGCTGCAAGTCAGCTTCTGTCTCTGACATAAGGAAAACGTCATCGGCATCTAGTAAGATTGAAACGTTCATTTATTACTACACCCTTGCCCAGAACTCTGATGGATATTGCCTGATCGATTAATATGTTTCATAGCTGGCGACTTAATTAACACTTAATTTTCGACTGCGCCAAGCCGTAATTAAACAGAGAAAAAACTTTAAAAAATACCTGCAGTGTGCACGGTTCGTCTAGTCGAACAGATATGGAAAAGCACAGATACGACGTCGTATTCACCATAACTTGTTTAATTTCACCAGGAACACGATGAGGCCAACACAGTAAACATTCAGTACAAAACTTGGTTCATACATTCAGTACAGAACATGATTCATACATTCAGACCGTAAGAAAACTCTGCCCGTAATACAACACTCTGACCAGACCAACACTTCATCCCACTACGTTCACTCCTCACAAGTGAAACTCATCTTCAACCTCTTTTTGTCATCAGCTCGCCCCCTCTCAAACTGATTCACATCGAAATGTTCCTGCAATCATACAATGAGTGTCCTTGATGTATTTATTTATTGAAATTTTTATTCTAACACAACACAGTTTAATTTTAATGAGCTGTCATGTACTAGTACTTCCACAACAGAAAATCACATGGACAATCTTCCGGAAGATGGCCAGACAAATCGCGAGCTCTATCGACCACATGTATATTGATATCAAACAGGGATAACAGCTTTTGAAAGTTGAGCCAGTTTTAAATGTGGGTACACAAATACACCTGTTTTACTGCATTAATCACCGAGAAATATTGTATGTTTTGGGAACGATAGCTGTCACCAGGTTAAATATATAGGGATTGTCCAATGTGCAAAATCTTCCATCACTACAATTTGGCCATAAATCCCGGGGTGGGAAATATTTGAGCAAATATGCCACAAGACGCATGAGCACTGTACAAAGCAAACAATAACTCGTCAAATTTTGGACGTATGGATGGCTGCACAACCCGCAAAAAAATTGAGCAGGTCCCCCCCTAAAATTGCTTTTATGATTTCCGATTAGGCTAAAGATTTTAAACCAAAAAAATAACTTGCCTCGGAATAAGTTTTGAATGGACGGACAGACAACTGAAAACAAAACGGACCATGGGTTTCCCACCCCTATAAAATCAAAATTAATTCCCTCTGAAAAAGTACAGTGACATTGCCCGCAGACTACCCAACCGCAGACCAGGCAATGTAACTGTACCGGGACATTTCATCAATCAATGACAATATGCGGTCCGCTAGGACTACCCGAAAAAAATTGAGCAGGGTTCTTCCCACGGAAATGCATTTTTGGTCAGCTCCTTGAAGATTATAAACAAACACAAATCACTTCCCTTTAAAAGGGTTTTCAACGGACAGACAACCAAAAAAAAACGGAGCAGATAGAATTGCTTTTGAACATCGATCATCAAGCGGCGTGGGCCTACCTGGCAGAGTCTCGAGGAGTCGATCGCTTTCCAGCTCTTTCGTCTGACTTTCGCTTCCCAAATTTGTCTTCTGACTTTATCACTTGGAAATCTATACATCTTATATTTCCCAGATTGGTTTGAACAACCAAAAGCAGAACAACCAGTCATTTTGTTTGGCAATAAACAACATTCCCGTACCAAGCTGACGTTCACGCACGGTGAAGTTAGACACAAAATGGCGCCACGAAATCACGTGACCAGAAATCTCGGGTCAGCACATGGCGCAACTCTCTTTATACAGGGACTCTAATATAAACTAGAAGGGCACGAGGAAGAGCGCAAACCTCCATCAGGCTGAACAGTTTTCATTTTGTATTCCACTGATAGGCCGGATCTGATCTGGACAATACTCATTCGTAATTATACTGGAAAATACTGGACAATCCCAGGTAATGCCACTCTCATTCGTATTCCTCCGAGTCCCCCCCCCCCCCCG
Organism: Myxine glutinosa; assembly: GCF_964187855.1. Classification (NCBI taxonomy): domain Eukaryota; kingdom Metazoa; phylum Chordata; class Myxini; order Myxiniformes; family Myxinidae; genus Myxine; species Myxine glutinosa. The sequence continues at coordinate 24,229,049 of NC_136267.1, read as the reverse complement.
TCCCCTTGTCATTGCCATATGTGGGCTGGTGCTTCAGCTTGTCACCTTTCTCTTTTTGACAATATCCAGCGACATGCGGCCATTCTGGTGGGACAGGAGTTGGCAACATCTCTGGAACCTCTCTCAGTCCGCCGCTCTGTTCTTTCCTTCACCCTTTTCAACAGATATTACCACGGAATGTGCTCTGAGGGTCTATCACAGGTTGTTCCACTGGTCATTCTTTCAGTCGCCCGACACGTTTGGCAGTTTCTTCCTGTCCATATACCGTGTCTGTCCCAAGGACTAAGACTATGAGGGATTCTTCTCGTTTTTTCCCCCCCGCTCGCCATCACTGGAGCAGTTTACCTGCATCTTGCTTTCCCCTCGATACCAAACTACCTCAATTCAAGAGGAATGTCAATCGATTCCTCCTTTGTAGCTAATATCCACACTATCCTTTGTTGGAACCGCCTAACTTCAGTGGCCTTCAAGGCTTTGTGGTGAGGGGTATCTCATGAAAATGTATTACCGTGTGGCGGACACGAAAGCTCACTGGCGCGAGGGCATCATTCCGTGCACCAAGTGGGCGGCGGCCACACCCGAGGGGTAGGCGTGGCCGCGGGATATACACCGGGCGCGCAGCCCGGAACGCTCCAGTGTTACAGTGGAGCTCTTGAATAAAGACTCTTACAACTTACCGCGTTGTCCACTTCCTCCTTGCTTACAAGCAGCGCGCGTAACACCGCGCTTCATTGGTGACCCTCCGACGTTCTGGTCAGCCGTCGCTGACCACCCGAATATGCCATCGCAATGGCAAACAACGCGGTCCAAATGAAACTCCCCGAGTTCTGGGAGACGCAAGCCGAAGTCTGGTTCCTGCAGGCAGAAGCCCAGTTCCGACTTCGAGGCATCACGGTGGACGAGACCAGGTACTGCCACGTGGTCGCTTCCCTCGGGCCCGGCACGGCCAGCCGCGTCGTGTCGGTCCTGAGGAATCCACCGGCCGACGGCAGGTACGAGGCGATCAAGCGTCTCCTCCTCGCCACGTTCGGCCTCACGGTGGACGCACGGGCCGACCGCCTCCTGGACCTCCCCGAGCTCGGTGACACGCGACCGTCGGTCCGCATGGACCATATGCTGTCGTTGTTGGGCGACGAAACCCCGAACGCTCTTTTCCGGGCGTTATTTCGACGCCAGCTGCCGGCACGAGTCCGCCTCGCGTTGGCCGGTTCTGTGACGACAGAACCCCGGGCTCTCGCTGCCGAAGCCGACAGGTTCTTCGCGGCTTTGGACGCGCAGGCGAGTTTTGGCGCAGACGCCACGCATCCCGAGGCTGACCCTGATGCTGATGCACCACACCTCGGGGATCCCGAGGCTGACGCACACCGCGTGGCGGCCGCCACGCCACGCCCACCACCACCGCGAAAACCGCGGCCTCCGCCTTCGCCGCAAACCTGGTGCCATTTCCACACCAGGTTTGGCCACAAGGCGAGGGATTTGTTGTCCGCCACACGCGCGCGTGCTCGGGAATTCTGGGGGGGCGTGTGTGGCGGACACGAAAGCTCACTGGCGCGAGGGCATCATTCCGCGCACCAAGTGGGCGGCGGCCACACCCGAGTGGTAGGCGTGGCCGCGGGATATACACCGGGCGCGCAGCCCGGAACGCTGCAGTGTTACAGTGGAGCTCTTGAATAAAGACTCTTACAACTTACCGCGTTGTCCGCTTCCTCCTTGCTTATAAGCAGCGCGCATAACACCGCGCTTCATTACCATTTATAATTACCATTTAGAACCCATTAAAATTGTCTTTTAGAACCCATTAAAATTACCCTTTGGAACCCATTAAAATTACCTGGAACCCTTTAGAAAGTGGTTTAAGGAGACGGGGTTTTGCAGACAGTTTTAAGGAGGTTGTGCGTGTGTGTGTGTGTGTGTGTGTTGTGTGTGTGTGTGTGTGTGTGTGTGTGTGTGTGTGTGTGTGTGTGTGTGTGTGTATATACCTATAATAATAAAAGGCAGTGTCCATCCTTTCGTCCGTCTGTCTCCTCCATAACTCCAAAACGACGAAACCTAGCGGCCCCAAACTTTGCATGCATGCATCCACCTGGACCTCCAACTGATTGCAATGATGAAAACTGGGTGTTTTCGTGTGTGAAACACCCTTTTTGAAGATGATTAACGAGGTGCTCGTAAGAAAAAAAACCCGATGTGGTGGTTTACCAATATGTCGGCCGGCCATCTTGGCACCTTGCTGGCTACTGCACCTAGCTGGGTTCTTAAGCCGCCATTTTGTTTTGGCCCCCTCAAATGTGCCTTGGAAACACGATCGATATCATTGCGTAATTGAAGCATCTTACTATCATTCACCAAATGTCCGTCTGTCCGTCCGTCCGTTCACAGGTACCGCAAAAAACAGCTGAACCGATCGCAACGATATTTTGGGTGGGTAATCATGGGACGCCATGGAGTAAAATAGGCTATATTGTTTTTCCAATTTCACTTTTGGTCAACAGCATTTTCAGGTTTGGACTCCCGCATAACGTTATTTTCATGGGTACCGCACAAATGGCTGCACCGATTGCAACCTGACGAATGAAAACACACAGTTAAAAATAATTACCTCGGACAAAGACCTTTCATTAGGACATGGGTTGAATCCCTGCTTGAGAGATTGCCTACCCCCCTCCTCCCCACCATCACGGTCGTCTCTCCAACTCACAATCCCACGAGATATGCGGAAAGGACGACCCAAAACCAATTATCTTCTTTTTGATTCGTATATAAACATCATTAAAAGTAAATAATGACCTCGGCCAAAGTTCAAACGACATGGGTTTAATCTCTCCATGAGATAATTCCACACAGCTGTTTGGGCGGTGTATAAGCTAATAGATCACTGTCTCCATCAATCTTGCCAAGGCCGTAACACCTATCGGCTCAAAATCCTTTTAACTGTTGACTTGGTAGTTTTTACAATGAAGGAAACATTAATAATGTTGTTAAAAGTTTATTTTGTGATTAATTCGTGGGACCGTGGTGATTGGCGTTATGTTGTTTGGAATGAAAAAAGAGATATCGAGTTCAAGTGAATGAGGAAATGCCGTGATGGTTTCGACTTTCTAAATGTGAAATTCGCGGATCGCCATATGCAGATTCACCATGGTCCCATGATCGATGTTTCTATACGTGAATGTACCCGTTTGTTTGCGTACGATAATGTTTTTCATGGAAGTCCTTCCCGAACTTGCTGTCCATGTTTGACGTGTGACTGAAGGTGCTACAGGAATATGGAATTTATTGGTTTCATGCTTTAGCATTCGTCGTTTCTGCATTGTCTGTTTGCTTCTGGCCTCTCACCCATGCGTAGCACGGGTACCTCACTAGTCCTTTTAAATCAGAAAATAAAAAGAAATGGCATTTTGGAAAATGAATTTTGGAGAATGAAATGGAAAATAAAAATAAATAAAGAAAAAGAAATAACTGCAGTCAAGCGCTTCCTCCAGCCATGAATGAGCTTCCTCCACCTCTCTACTGGAAGTTTGGCCCACTCTTTTGCAAACTATTCCAGTTCTCCCAGATTTGAAGGGTGCCTTCTCCCAACAGCTGTTTTCAGATCTCCCCACAGGTGTTCAATGGGATTTAGATCTGGACTCATTGCTGGCCACTTCAGAACAGTCCAGCGTTTTGTCTTGAACCATTCCTGGGTGCTTTTGAAGTCTGTTTGGGGGTCATTGTCCTGCTGCAAGCCCAATGTCCTTCGACGGAGACTTAGCTTTCTGACACTGGGTTGAACATTGTGCTACAAAATGTCTTGGTAATCTCCTGATTTAATGATGCCATGCACACATTCAATGCACCCAGTGCCAGAGGCAGCACAGCAACCCCAAAACATCACTGATCCTCCTCCATGTTTGACTGTAGGGAAGGTGTTCTTTTCTTTGAAGGCTTCATTTTGTTTTCTGTAAACAGATGATGTGCTTTGCCAAAAAGCTCTAATTTGGTCTCATCGGTTCACAAGACATTCTCCCAGAAGTAATTTGGCTTGTTCAGGTGTGTTTTGGCAAACTCCACTCGGGCTTTCTTTTGTCTCTCTCGCAGCAGTGGGGTTCTATCAAAGAACCCTCTTTCATCGACTTGTTGATGGATGCTGCGAGTTGAAACTGCCGTACCTTGTGTCTGAAGGTCAGCTTGAATCTGTTTGGCCTTTGATCAAAATGCTTTCTCCACCATTTGAACAATCTTTCGCTGCAATTTTCGATCAAGTTTTCTCTCACGGCCACGTCCAGGGAAGTTGGTTGCAGTGCCATGGGCCTTACACTTCCTGATAACATTGCGTATGGTGTACACTGGAAGATCCAGGTATCTGGAGATGGACTTGTAGCTTTGAGATTGTCCATGCTTGGCTACAATCTTGTGTCTGACCTCCTCAAACAATTCTCTGGTTTTCTTTCTTTTCTCCATATTGTTGAAATGAAGATCAAATAGCTGTATGTTGAAATATGTTGAAAAAGTCAAAACTTTACATGGGGTGTACTTACTTTTTCACGTGACTGTATATATATATATATATATATATATATATATATATATATATATATATATATATATATATACATATATATATATATATACATATATATATATATATATATATATATATATATATATATATATATATATACATATATATATATATATGACGGTTTGGCCCCCCCTTTGGAACTCAAGAAGGGGCACCTTGAAGCAGCAAAATGAGGTTTAATACAAAATCGAGCAAACACAATATTGTGGAGCATGCCTTGAAATCACAGGGCCTTGTCACACAAGACCTGCAAGTCCAAGCCACCCTCTAAAAACTCCGCAAAATACAATTTGTTATATACATGAAATAACAGGAAAAACGCTGCGCTAATTATGACCTCAGACAAGAGAGGGCCTTTGAAGACACAAAAAGGAAGATATTTCTCAGGCTCTAATTCCAAACAAGCTGGGCTTTCCAAGGCCCAGCGATGCATTCCCATAATAAAGTTCTATGATGTGAACATTTGGTAGTGAAACATAAGAAACCAGGCACACAAAGATCAAGGGATACATATTACATCATCCCCTGTTCGAGGTTAACTTACAACTATTCCCATAACTTTCTTCCTTAGAAGATGGTGGAAAAATGTCCCCAAGGTTGGATATGACCGAGTCGTGAATCAATATGTTTTGCAGTGAATCTAGTTTTTTGAAGCAAGCAAAAGAAAGACACAATTAAATATATATTTCTCAGGTGCCCTGTGTCACGTGGTGTGCCCCCCATGTCCCCCCTTTGGCTTTACGACAACTCTTCGGAGCATACAGCAATCAGTTAAAACGAAACATATTTTGGTTATTGGTAAAAATACATAACGGTATTTTTTACCTTTACCTTAAGAAGGCATAACAGTTCTCCACATACCGCCCTTTTGGATCTAAGATACAACGTTATCTACGAGCCAATCAAAGGCCTTTATTGTCAACAAAGCAAAAGAAGCAAGAAGCAACAAAGGTGCATTCAACATATCACGCGAAGGCAGCCCAGTGAGCATGTCACGCGCCTCCATGCACCTCACATCGCACTCAGCGGGATGATTCGCGTAGCATGTGGGTGGGTGAGTGGGTAATGTGAGTGTGTGAGACTGTGAGTATGTCGTGTGAGTCCGTAGGGGCATGAAGATCGAATAGCGTGTCAAATCCACAGCAAAGGCGTCTGAGTCGACCGGGGTCCACACCCAGGATGATCTCCCGACCCACCCTTTGCCCACAGAGGTGCGGCCGGGACTCCCCCCCGACTGGAGCTCGCCCAAGCATCCCCAGGCGCAATCCCTGTCGATCTTCGGTGCTCAATCGATATTCATGGCCCTTAGGCCTCGAATGTGCGTTTGTTCTGCAGGGGAATACACAACATTAGTATCAGGTGGCTTAACCCTATGGCCAAACAACAAAGCATAACGGTCCAAAGGAGGGAGAGAAACTTCCTTTGAGTCAAGGTCGAAGTTGTCCGAGTCGTTGCTGCTTCCATCGTCATTATCCATGAATGAATCGTCGAAGCAATCAGAATCGGAGCTCGGAGCATTGTCATTGTCGAGTTCCTTGCCACCCAAGCCCGGATTTGCAGTCGGGTCCGGTGTTGGGTCGGCATCCAAAAGTGGGTCAGTGACGACTGAACTACTGCGAGACTTTAAGGAGCAGAGGTGAGCTTGTGAAGCAGAAAGAGGCAAAGCCGTCATTGAGACATAAACATCAGTATCAGACTCACGCGAGTGGTCCACATCATCATCGGATTCATCATCCGTAACATCATCCTCGGGTGGCTTAGGGCTGTGGCACAGATGGTCAGCAGCAGTCAAGCCCTCCCCTTCGAAATAAAGAGAGAGACCGCCCTTAGGTAGGTCATGGTGTCTGCATGTGACGCGTTGGGGCCTAGAGCATTCGGCTTCCAGGCAGCCCGCAATGCTCTGAAGTCCCGCCATGCCTCTTCGGTCGGAGTTGAGTCCAAAGCCGGGGCCGGGTCAACAATGGTTGATTTACTGTGAGCTCGTGAGACAGCAACAGCACAAAAATCATTAAGCGACGCCCGCGAGGGCCAGAGCACGTTCACATCTGAATCCAAATCCAGTTTGTCAATGCAGTTAAAATAGTCATCAGTAATATAATCCTTTTCAGGCAAATCAATCAAGGAAGAACAATCTTCGGAAGCGGAGATCTCATCATTGCTGCCCAGTGACTCGTTCGGGTCGTTGTTCCAGGATCCATAGTCTGCAGTCACGTCGACAGCCGGAGTAGCATCTGGATCCGTGGTCAGCTTGGCGGTCATCACCATGGCCCTTTCCGGGGTCGTCTTTAGGGTCCATCCTGTGGTAAACTTTCTCACACATGCAAGGACTAAAGCCTTGGTTAGTACACTACAAATCACAATTCCTAGCCCCCCCCAATTATGATCAGTCAATGGAGAAACTCACTATATTGTCTCCATCTTGCTTTGTTGTCTTCCTATGTGCAACCATCATTTTTTGTAAACACATATTTGTAAACATCATCTCGTATTGCTTCCATCCCATCAGTGTCTCAAAATCTGAAGCACAATTTTTCCTATATTTTTTTCCCTGCATCTAATATCATTCACTCATCTCACTAATCATCCTGTGTAAACAAATTATCCACTGACTCATACCATAATTCACGTTATTAGCAGCTGGTAGTTAAATATCAAAATACATCAACTGGTATCAAGCGAATTTCGCACCAGTATAATCCACTGGAAAAATATTTCCTTTCCCTGCGCTTTGTCCTAGGTTCTAGAACCTAGAGTCACCCATGTAGAGTAAACATTTATTTACACATCTTTCCTCTATCATCTTTGCACTTCCAACAACCTTCTTCAACACTTCCTCAGCAAATCCTTTCCTTCAGACTCAACCCACATCAATACAATGTCCCCTTCCAGGCGCGTCTGTCTAGCCACCCACAAATTGTCCACAAGACAAAATCATCATATTTCACACCTCAGCTCTCGAGACCACCCAGGGGTCCCTTGAGAGATGCATCCTAATGTTAATCAGCTCTCGAGAGCTCAATTTTGAACAGGGGTAAAACCAGCAATACTCAATTCTGCCAAGCAAGAGGCCAGAGCAGTATCACTCCCTCTTCCCTCTGCCCACCATAACTGGCAGACAGACAATGGCGAGCCACAAGCCCCAACCCTACAAGGCTCCAGCTCCCATCCAAAGGACACAAACTCCCTCAGACTGGCATAATCTCTTTGCCAGCTTATGTACGAACCAAGATTGCAAACAAATAGTTTTCCAAACAAAACTCAGTTGTCACCCTATTGCACCATATTGGCAGAATTCACTTCAGCTCTCTACCACTCTTGTGTCGAGTGATGCCCCAAAATGACATTGCACGAACCCTTTCAATACCTGTCTAAACCTACTGCCATTTAACGACGCTTCCCAGATGACGGTTCCCCATACACTATTCTGGCACAAAATTGTTGCATCCCACAGATGCCACGATTATTTTAACAAACCCATTTTCCTAATCCACCTGTTCAATTCTCATTTCAATTTAAAGTCAATCCAATGTCCTCTAATACCTCTCTTAGCATCCCATGCACCTGTTGCAGACACCTGTTTTAGCCTCTGGCCCAATAGCTGCCCAATAAACAAATAATAAAAAGAAAATAACCTGATCTATTTATTGAAATAGACCTAATTCTCATGTTGGTCAATTTTTTCACCCACTGTGACTCTCGCGTCAATCCTGCCATTCCCAACCACATTTCCAGCGAGGATGACGTCACTATTTCACACCTTTCCTCCCTTGAACAGCGGGAGTCCTCCAAGAGATGCATTCCGATGTAAATCACTTCAAAGTACCCGAATAGCCCTCCCTGGAATCGCACCTTTAACATTACCGGCACCGCCCTTTCTTGGTTCAAATCTTACCTCTGACAGACACAAATCCACTGCTCAACTCTATCCTGATGGACTGCATCACTGAAATAAAATCCTGGCTTCAAATCAACTTTCTCAAACTTAACTATGATAAATCTGAAATAATCGCATCATCTTCCTTCGAACTCAGAGCACACCGACATGGTATCCATCAAACATTGGATTCATATTTCCACAGAACTCCACCACTTTGTTAAATCCTAAACATGCCCAATGGGCAATCCCCTCTGCTCAGGGCTGCAAAATGCTGGATTCTAACCTTCCCAAACACAGCTCTTGTCTGCCAGGCTGCAAATTCAAAGCATTTTCAGTCCCCCTTTTTCCCATACACTAGCCAGTGTAAGTCAGCCAAACATAAACAAAGAGGTTCCAGCGAGCTGTGACCTCCATAACTCTAAACAACTCCACTGGCACTTTTTAAAACAAACTTTCCCAGTCACTTACTAAAATAAAGTGCAGCTCTTGTCCGTAGATATACGTTAACCAAGGTTACATGAGACTTGACAACAATAGTACTGCCCCGTGGAGCAAGGCATCAGAGACAACTCCCCTCTCCACCTGGACTTACCCCAGGTAGAATTTGGCTACCTACAGAGAAAGTACCTGCACAACACATTTACAAACCAATTCGTCCCCTCGTATTAGGGGACATCACAAATGTTCCACCACAATTCACAGCAGGTGACCACCCACCTGCCTTCTGTCGAAGTCCAGTCCAATTTTCTGAGTTTCCATTCACAGACAGACAGACAGACGAACCCCCAACGTACTAACAGGATGGTCTCACAGAGGCCATTCCATTCAAATCTGTAGGCTGCCACGATTCTTCCCGCCAGGACACACCATCATAGTCACCATAGTCACACGACACGTCAGCAGACACAGTGAATGACATTCGACACCATAACAGACACCGCAGACACTGCTCCTCCTTGATCCATATCTGCAGACGCAGTCAGACACACCCAGTCGGACAGACAGACTGGCTCCACATTACAACTGCAAACATCCGAAATGACAACAGCTAACACCAAATATTTATTGTCCCCTTTCAGGGAAGTCAAATCAACCACCATTAAAGCACAAAACAGAAAACGACCATATACTCAGAGTATATACCATATACTCAGAGTAAGACCCGAAAATCAAGCAGACAGACCGACAATCGAACCTGTCTTTCGACACTGCCGAACGACAAGTCTGCAGACACTGAGGGAGTGACATTCGACCCCCAGTAAACACCGCGGACACCGCTTTGGTCCGCACCTGCAACTCCATCACGCACCTCCAACTTCTTTTTCGGCGCATCGATCAACACAAATGTACCGACGCATCTTATATTCTACACATTGCTATCCAACTTTTCGCCACAGTCCCATCACAAACAACGTATCTCTCGCGGCATGCATGGCGGGAATCACACTCGTATTGCACCAACATGGAATTCGAGCACATTCCATAGCTGCGAAAATATTGTGCTGGACAAGACATTATTATCATCGACTTGCGCTTTCACACGCATGGCAAAGTCCACGGATGTACAAAGTCGAAGTGCCCTCTCCCTTAATTGATCCACACTGCACCTCGGCACACATCCTCAGATAATTAAATACATGTTTTAATCCAAGCGTGCATCCTCGCACCCGCTCCACCACCACCTTCCAACCACCGCAGGTGCACCTGAACTCCATGGCACACCCGCAACTCCCTCAAAATCAGTGTTCAGAGACATGACTCCATGGACAGCCAGAAAGCCAGACAAATACGGACACACACACACACAGATAGACACAGGTGGGTTATCGCCTGCATTCTGTACAAATTCCATGTTCCTGTCCATAAGTTGGCCCATCAAGTGTAACCCCTTTCACGAAACCTTTTCTGAGGGTCAAATGTAACAGACAGCCAAGACGGACCGGCAAATAGGCAGGGGCAAACCCCGAGGCCCCAGACACCATCACCACACACATACCCTGCATCACATAGGAGTATCAATGAGCCGGACAGCAAATGCCATATGTCTTCGTCCCAAATCGAGGGCAAATTTTCACAATGGCAAACAATTAATATATTGTCCACATTCATCTTGGTCACCCCAACCCATCCTGGCTCTCCCCAAGAGCTCCGTGTCCGGACAGACAGACAGATAAACAGACCGGGTGAAACCATAACCATCCATCCTTCCGATTGGACTCACGCCAGCATCACATGTCATTCTTGCCTTCATTCAACGCATTCTGCCATCCCAAGTCGGCCAAATACAAGCCCCGGCCATGCCGTTGAATAAACACCCAGTCGGTTGACAGCCTATCATTTTTGACTTTTACTCCCATTCTCCCTTGCTACATCTGGAGAGCCGTTAATGTGGGGATGTAATTGAAGACTTGTTTTAAAGCCCTGTCTACACATGCTCTCCATAACATACTCATTATTCCCTGCCAATTTTCCCCAGCAGACTGAGTCCCACATGGCATCTCAAAATCTAAACTGATACCTTTTATTTCTTCCCCAAATTTACTCAATCAATTTTCACCTTCACAACATATAAATAATATCATTCCAAAGTACTCATCCGGATTGCCCAACGCCTGCAGGCAATTTGGGGAACCCCTTGTCAATCAATGACACACATCAATGACACACACACAATAAACACAAATACACGCTGCAATGACAGATCATTCATTCCCTTATACACACATACCATGTGACTGACCCTTCATTCTCCATACAATACAGTATAAATTCATGCACACTCATGCACACTCCAATCCTACCTACCTGTGAACTTACCTGGCCCCTTGCTGTGAGCCTATCCATCCCTTGGTTTCTACCTGGATTTCTTTCTTCCTGTGCTTTATCTGCTTCTTCCTCTGCTCTTGAAGTCTCAGCACTTCTCCTGCCTTTCTCCTATCTGGTACCTGCGCTTTTCTGATTCCAGTTTAATTTATCCTTCTCCAAAAATCACATAAACATTTCCTAATTCCACATATAAGAAATAACCAATATCTCCCTTGAGATACAAAACAAAAACGCTTCCAACTCTAGCATCCCAAAGTCTTCCTTGGAAGCATGCTCGACAATGCAGCACCGCTTCCACTCAGCACACAACATACATGTGCTCACTCCAACACATCACTTCAAGCCACCTCATCACTCGCATTGTTCACACACACGAATGCGTCCCCTGCTTGTGCACAGCATGGTCCGCATTCCTGTCTCGATTCCGTCCCACCTCGCTGTTCCCCGCGAGGCAGCTACTCGGTTGCCCCGGTAACCTGCCTGCATGTCTCGGCTCACGTGTTCACAGCTGGATTCCACACACCTCGTACATTATAATCCTCTCTGTTTTATTTCTCCAGATCTAACCTCATCTCTTGTCCAGAAAGAGCTAATACTTGACCTGCCTATAGCATATTGTCAGAACTCCTTCCTTTGGGTAAAAACTGCACCGGATGTGCATGCCTTAAATCCTGAGACAGGACAAAGAAGGCCTTGGGGGGGGGGGGGGGTTTATCAGATACACACATCCAGTGCGTAGCTTAACTTAAAATACTCATCGTCCTACCTTCCTTGGGCTAGTCCCTCCAGCGGGTCGAAGATCGGGCCGCCCCCCGATCTCTAATACCCTTCTCTTAACACAGTACTCACGCCGGAGTATTCTTAACACCAATATCTATTACCCATTCTTATCCTTCTTCTTCCATATCCTTATCCATATCCTTATCCATATCCACCCACGCCTGGGTCTATTCTTCCTTCCCTCGCCGGGGGCTAGTTAACTACTCCCACGCCGGGGGTACCTTATCCTGAGGCTATCCCTCGAGGGCTATCCCTCCTAACCTAGGGCGCCCTCCTTGCTCGATTCATTAATCCACTGGTTGCTTCAATTTGGTTCGAGATACATGCTCAAGTACAGTCCAGAGGCCCCACGCATCCAAATGGAAAAGAGAGGCTTTAAATTTGGGAGTGCAAATATGCTTACCTCAGCCCAAATGGTGCCAGCGCTGGCTTTTTGGCCTCTCCCTGACCTGAGGAGCGTGGCCCCCGTCGACATGCACCTGGATGAATCCCACTTCTGACACCAGATGACGGTTTGGCCCCCCCTTTGGAACTCAAGAAGGGGCACCTTGAAGCAGCAAAATGAGGTTTAATACAAAATCGAGCAAACACAATATTGTGGAGCATGCCTTGAAATCACAGGGCCTTGTCACACAAGACCTGCAAGTCCAAGCCACCCTCTAAAAACTCCGCAAAATACAATTTGTTATATACATGAAATAACAGGAAAAACGCTGCGCTAATTATGACCTCAGACAAGAGAGGGCCTTTGAAGACACAAAAAGGAAGATATTTCTCAGGCTCTAATTCCAAACAAGCTGGGCTTTCCAAGGCCCAGCGATGCATTCCCATAATAAAGTTCTATGATGTGAACATTTGGTAGTGAAACATAAGAAACCAGGCACACAAAGATCAAGGGATACATATTACATCATCCCCTGTTCGAGGTTAACTTACAACTATTCCCATAACTTTCTTCCTTAGAAGATGGTGGAAAAATGTCCCCAAGGTTGGATATGACCGAGTCGTGAATCAACATGTTTTGCAGTGAATCTAGTTTTTTGAAGCAAGCAAAAGAAAGACACAATTAAATATATATTTCTCAGGTGCCCTCTGTCACGTGGTGTGCCCCCCATGTCCCCCCTTTGGCTTTACGACAACTCTTCGGAGCATACAGCAATCAGTTAAAACGAAACATATTTTGGTTATTGGTAAAAATACATAACGGTATTTTTTACCTTTACCTTAAGAAGGCATAACAGTTCTCCACATATACATATACATATATATATATATATATATATATACATATACATATATATACATATATATATATATATATATATATATATATATATATATATATACATATACATATATATATATATATATATATATATATATATATATATATATTGTTACGGAACCCAACGTCGGCCTCTGTTCCCCTTATCGAGGGGGGATTAATCCCCTCGTCTATGACTGACCGACGTGGTCCCTGACGCTGCACAGCTCCCTCCGGAGAGACAGGTGCGCAACCCCGTTCGCAACCGCGGACAGATGTTAATTGCCGAGCGGTTTAGCAACCGCGGCACGAACTATTAACAAGAACTAGACCCGATTCGTAACGTTGGCCAAATCGTGCCACAGGTATTCAATGAGGGAAAAGACAAGGGCGAAACGGATGTAAAGGAAAGAAGAACAAAGGTAGGAAATACAAATATAATTTATTACTAGCTATTATTTACACAATAAATAGAACCAAGGAGGAGGAAGGATAATAAAATAAATACAGAAGGATGGAAGAACCAGAAGACACAGTGCAAATATTTAGCTTACCTATAAACAGTCTTACTTAACCCAGGACAAGACACACAAAACAGACGACAATCAAACTCACACGAATGGGGAATGGAAGCAGGAACGAATGGCTGGAAGGAGAGGAAGGTTCAGCTGGACGCTGGCTGGAGCTTGATCCCGCACGGGACGTCGGGCTGGACCTCGACGGCCACCGATGCCACTGCAATCTGGTTCCCGCGTAGCAGCGGGTCGAAGCTGCGTGGTCTCAAAGCTGCGTGGTGGATTCAAAGCTGCGTGGTGGATTCAAAGCTGCGTGGTGGACTCAAAGCTCATCTCCCATCTGCCGCATCTCTCTCGTGGGGGCGTTGCGTGACGGGTTCTCTCTCTGCAGAACTGCTCGTGGGGCTCCTCTACTCATCTCTCGTGGGGGCGTCGGGGCCGCGGGTTATATAGGCCACACCCTCGAACCTTCGCGAACCTCCCCGAGCGTTCTCTCTCCACCCTCTCAAGCCAAACCCCTTGTACTTGGTTGGTTGTTCGGGGCTGGCTCACTCCTCCCCTCTATAACGAGGTGGAGACACGCCTTTCTTCTCCGAGATTACCTCGGGTGATGGCGGCAAATGTAGTTGGCAATGCGAATGGCAATGACGCAGTTGGAAATGGAGGTTTTGGGAATGGGAATGAAAGGGAATCTATCTTATTTCAATTTGATGCAATGCAGTGTTAACTAGTGGGAACAGAGCCTTCAACTACATAGACTAAGGAGATAACTGTTTAGAAGGATATATGATTTGCTACGTGCATGTTCATGGCTTAACTAGGAGGACGACCTTTGACCTTTACACACAACACGGAGGGTGATATTTACAACAATTCTCATGACACAACAATAAAAAAAAACACAGCAATTCTCAAATCCACAACAATATATATATTTATATATATATTGTTGGGATTGTGCCATAAAGGCAAACTCCCTATAGTCAATTTGCACAACAGCATGTAGCCTGCAGTAGTCAGTTATGTCTTATTGAATGTAAAGATTAGCCCTTTCCCATTGAGTCGTAAAAAAAAGACCAAATATGCGTTGAGTTAGGCAGGATGTCGAACCTTGGTTGGTTAAGGGAAGCCATAACACCAGATGTGCAGAAAGGCATGGCCAAAAGCACGGCCCACGTGACCAATGGCGAGCCGGGAACCCGTCGCCATGATGCGACAAGCCTCAGCCAATGGGAGGCTCTGGAACATTTTGAAGGGCGGGACCAGTTCTGATAATAGCCCACGCGCAGGCATTATCATCCTCTTGCTTTATGGGACTTGACGGAGGACATACCTGAGCTCTTGCCCCTTTCGCCACGCCCAGGACGAGACCTCGCTTGCTTTTTCATATCTCCCACAACACGTGTTTGGCCTTTGTTCGACGCCCGACAACCATCGCATCTGCGCCGATCTTTTGCGCCATCTGGCTGACCCGCAAGCGTTGGCATTTTCTACACGACTCATCTGCGCTGAAGTTCATCTACCTGTGCGAAGTTCGTCTGTGCCAACTTCGAGGCGGCGGTTCGTCCCGGCGGACCTGACTTCATCGAACTGCGAGCCGCACACACCAGACCACGTGCTCACCAGCAAGGAATCCCAGCACGTACATCGGTACGCCCTTTAACCAGAGTGCTATTCCATGAGTGTGTGTCAGAGTGTGAAGGTGCCAGTGGGGTTTCTTAGGATAGGTAAGAATGGTTAAGGTAAATCTTCATCTCTGTTTCTCTGTGCCTTCCAAATAAAAGGCTGTACATTTTGTTCCTACTTCCAACCTGTTCGGTACGTATTTTCTCCATTGGCCTAGCATCATCCGGGACCGAATTTGGCTAGACTCAGGTCCATAAATCTCGTGGGGTAACGCCGCTTTCCACACCGTGCAAAACCGCTCGGCACGCAATTGAATAAGGTGTGGTCTAGTGGTTAGGATTAGACGCTCTCACCGCAGCAGCACCTCGTACCTCCGGCCCCCGCAACAATATATATATATATATATATATATATATATATATATGTATATATATATATATATATATATATATATATATAGTCACGTCTGCAGCTCCCATTAACACAAAACCTCAGCGCCGAGACCATAGTTTCAGGAAATGTACCATACGATCTTTTATTGCACTGTGTTCAATTAATTGATTCTGACTTTACTGTTCTCATTGGTTCATTCAATTGGGCTAAAATAATGGTGGCAAACACACACAAAAACATATGGCTGAAACACCTTTTCTTACCTTTTAAAGGATTTATTTATAAAGTAAACACGGAAGAGGGCAACACGATGCTATAGACAGAAACAAATGAACCAAGCAACGCAAATGCACACACACAAAGAGGTAAAAGGCAATATTCAAACTTATGTACAATGATTGGAAAAAAGGAATTCCTAACCCACTCGGCTCCACAGATCACACTCATGCAACAAAACAATTGTAGGCAAGACTTCCCATTTTCTGATGGATGCCAGACTCAAAAGAGATCGCTTTGGGAAACAGGTGCGAGATAATAGCTCCCAAGAGCCAAAACGAGCATGATGAAGATGGTGTTTGGTGTGCAATGCCAGCGATGATTCGTCTCCTAAACCAGGCATTGTGGACCCCTTTGTTCTTTTTGCGATCGCCTCCTGGTCTGCTTTGCGTCTTCTCCCTCCATGCTCCACAAACACAGGGTGATCCCAACTTGGGTCAATCCCAAGTTAAAATTCCGTCATCAGGTTAAAATCAGACGGATCGTGATGGCCAGACAGATGTGTGTCTCTCTCATGAGATGCTTTTGCCCATTAGCCAAGCCTACCACATGAGGTGTTCCCGCCCACAAATTAAGGTCTAAACTGTCTGTAAATTACATACACTGCCTCCTCAGCATCACATGCAACAAACGACTTAACCTGATAGGTCCCTGTCATGGCAATCTAACCGCTACTCGAAACATACGGAATATACGACACTTACCACACTCTGGCTATGGACCCCCCCCCCCTCATTTTCTATGCAATATATATATATACTAGTGGGGTCACCCATGGGAATCCCACCGGCATGGACATGTGTGACATTTGGACATCTTGATTTAGATGCTGCACATTAAATTTTACAAAATGGTTACTGGCAATTCATCAGATCCAGAAATGGTGTAATGAACACAATTTATTTATTTCACATAATATGTGACCCCTCACTCCTCTCCACCCGACACTCTCCTCTCTCCACCCTCATGCCTCTCCAATCCCACTCCTCCTCAAACTCCCCTCCAATACATCCTCACACTCCCCTCCAATACCTCCTCACACTCCTCTCCAATACTTCCTCACACTCCTCTCCAATCCCTCACACTCCTCTCCAATCCCTCACACTCCTCTCCAATCCCTCACACTCCTCTCCAATCCCTCACACTCCTCTCCAATTCCTCGCACTCCCCTCCAATCACTCATCACTCTCCTCTCCAATCACTCCTCACTCTCCTCTCCAATCGCTCCTCACTCTCCGCTCCAATCGGCCCTCACTCTCCAACTCCTTGCTCCTCACTCTCCAACCCTCCCTTCTCGCTCTCCAACACCTCACTCCTCGCTCTCCAACCCCTCGCTCCTCGCTCTCCAACCCCTCGCTCCTCGCTCTCCAACCCCTCGCTCTTCGCTCTCCAACCCCTCGCTCCTCGCTCTCCAACCCCTGACTCCTCACTCTCCAACACCTAGCTCCTCACCCTCGAACCCTTAGCTCCTCGCTCTCCAACTCCTCGCTCCTCGCTCTCCAACCCCTAGCTCCTCGCTCTCCAACCCCTGGCTCCTCACTCTCCAACCCCTCGCTCCTCGCTCTACAACCCCTCGCTCCTAGCTCTCCAACCCCTAGCTCCTCGCTCTCCAACCCCTAGCTCCTCGCTCTCCAACCCCTCGCTCTCCAACCCCTCGCTCTCCAACCCCTCGCTCTCCAACCCCTAGCTCCTCGCTCTCCAACCCCTCGCTCCTCACTCTCCAACCCCTCGCTCTCCATCTCCTCGCTCTCCAACTCCTCGCTCCTCACTCTCCAACTCCTCGCTCCTCACGCTCCAACCACTCGCCCCTCACTCTCCAACCCCTCGCTACTCACTCTCCAACCCCTCACTCCTCACTCTCCAACCCCTCCCCCCTCTCTCCAACTCCTCGCCCCTCACACCTCACTCTCCAACTCCTCGCTCCTCACTCTCCAACCCCTCGCTCCTCACTCTCCAACCCCTCGCTCCTCGCTCTCGAACCCCTAGCTCCTCGCTCTCCAACCCCTCGCTCCTCGCTCTCCAACCCCTAGCTCCTCACTCTCCACCCCTCGCTCCTCGCTCTCCAACCCCTCGCCCCTCGCTCTCCAACCCCTCGCTCCTCACTCTCCAGCCCCTAGCTCCTCGCTCTCCAACCCCTAGCTCTCCAACCCCTCGCTCCTTGCTCTCCAACCCCTAGCTCCTCACTCTCCAACCCCTCGCTCCTCGCTCTCCAACCCCTCGCTCCTCGCTCTCCAACTCTTCGCTCTCCAGCTCCTTGCTCCTCACTCTCCAACTCCTCGCTCCTCACTCTCCAACCCCTCGCCCCTCACTCTCCAACCCCTCGCTCCTCACTCTCCAACCCCTCGCTCCTCTCTCCAACCCCTCGCTCCTCTCTCCAACTGCTCGCCCCTCACTCTCCAACCCCTCGCTCCTCACTCTCCAACCCCTCACTCCTCATTCTCCAACCCCTTGCTCCTCACTCTCCAACCCCTCGCTCCTCGCTCCTCACTCTCCAACTCCTCGCTCCTCTCTCCAACCCCTCGCTCCTCTCTCCAACTGCTTGCCCCTCACTCTCCAACCCCTCGCTCCTCACTCTCCAAACCCTCGCCCCTCACTCTCCAACTCCTCGCGCCTCACTCTCCAACCCCTCGCGCCTCACTCTCCAACCCCTCGCTCCTCACTCTCCAACACCTCGCTCCTCACTTAACGGCCAATTGGGACACGCATATTTGATGCACATGAGGCACCGTCAAAAATTACGTAACTATTTTTTTCGGGAGGCATGTATGGGCTTGCTTAAACCTCATTAATAATTTAACACTCGACACAAAGAAAGCCAATGGAAGTCTGACACAACAAAACCGGACAGTGTATAATCAGCAGAGACCCATGCAGGCCGTGTGTGTGTGTGTGTGTGTGTGTGTGTGTGTGTGTGTGTGTGTGTGTGTGTGTGTGTGTGTGTGTGTGTCAACTCCTTGCTCCTCTCCCGTCTCATTCATTTTGGAAATGGAAGTTTCCACGGAACGCATGAATTGTCACGATCCTCAAGAGGAAGTGTCTCGTAATCATCAAATGACAAATGGAAAGTAAATTACATTGTGAAAATTAAAGATTTCAAATAAACCTATTTAAAGTGTATGCGCACATAACTAATAAATAAAAAAAGAAGAGATATCTCTCGGTAATTTCCTGAAACATATTTTAGTTTTTACTTCCCGATAATAATGTTGAATGAAATAAGAACGAAGAAATATATGTCGTTTTGTGACGACTGTCATCAAAAGTAAAAGTAATATATCTTAACGGAAAAGAAAAAGCGAATTTTTAATATATGTCGACATTTTCCGTGACTGTTATTTTAGGCAGTGTATTTTCGTGTATCATCGTAGCGTGATTTTAAAAAATATATCTCTGCATTTTCCCGTGTGTGCGTGAATGTCCTCAATGATTTCTGACACCGAGTCTAAAACCATTGATAAAAAATAAATCAGATGGTGAATTCGAGATAAAATCGTGAGGGTGACTCAATGAATGGGCTTTATTTTCCAGGCCTTTGAGAAATCATTTCATTCTATAAACGGAAACTTTCATGGGATTCTCTTCCCGTTTTTTTTCAACCGAGTCTAAAACTATGTTAGCGACTGTTAAAAATGAAATGATATATCGAATTTGAGTGGAAATAAACCTGTGTGAGAGAGAAAGACAGCACGGGCCTAACTAAACAGGCCTCAAAGCTATGCGAGTTAATAAAATGGTGGATATTTGTTTACATGAAGCCTCTCCAAGAATGCGTGGAGCTACTGTGTAAACGGAGTAAGCCACACCCCCGGACAGACAGACAGACTGACTCACCGTAGCCTATATATATATAGTATATATATATATATATATATATATATATATATATATATATATATATATATATATATATATATATATATATATATATACATATATATATATACTGTCGCGGGACTCCCCCTTGGTTAATACCGGGGAAATCACGGATAGCCAAAACCAGCTTTAACTCCAAAGGTGTTT
Source organism: Myxine glutinosa (assembly GCF_964187855.1). NCBI lineage: Eukaryota > Metazoa > Chordata > Myxini > Myxiniformes > Myxinidae > Myxine > Myxine glutinosa. The sequence continues at coordinate 24,208,911 of NC_136267.1, read as the reverse complement.
AGTTCAATAGCGGATTGTACTATATACGCGCCGGTGGAATAAAGGGGGGAGGGGAAGATGAAGCTTACCTTCACGATCGCCGGCAGTTCCAAAGCCTGCAAAAAAAAAGAACTCACACAAACACGGATTTAGAAATGTACAGGGAAAATAATGGAAAGATTTATTATAACGATGACGGGACAAGGAAAGCGCGACGATAATGAATAATGTTCCAATATGGATCCTCCACCCCAGCCTTAAACATAAACGGGGGGGCGGGGGGGGGGGCGAATAGACGGACGTTGGAAATATAAACATGTAATTCTTGCACTTAGCTCAACTGGCTCGGAGTCTCGTCAGGGTTCGTCAAACTTGAGCGCGCAGTCCGGATGCGGCTCTGGTGTTGGCGGGAACCGCTGGTTGTTGGCGGCAAAACAGGCCTCGAGCGCGCAGGCCCAAGTGTTCGTCCACGGTTCGTTTCTGCCTGGTAAACTGCAGCTCTCTCCTCGCTCGCGTCAGTAGAACAGGGGAACGATGAGACGATGCCGGTGTCAGCAAGGGTGTCTAGGGCCAGGGGTGAGCGAGAAGCAAGGAAGGGCAATAAGCAAGCAAGGGTCCAGAGTCAGCGAGCAAGGCGGAGGGCAAGAAGAAAAGAGTCCAACGCAAGGAGAAGAGAAAATGTCCATCCTCGAGTGCTTTTTAACGTCAGCTCGTGACGTCACCGGCACTTCTCCTCCAATCAGCGCACCGCTTCTTGCTCACCTCCGACCAATCATGCGTCCTTCCTTACTCCGTCCTTCCCATTGGTCAACTCCCGCCCAATAGCGAGTCGCTTCTTGCTCCTCCCTCTACCAATCGGCGGGCTTCATCCTGCCTCATCTCCCTATTGGTGGTGTCTCGTCCAATCGCTGCCCCTCTGGGCGTATCTTTTGCCTGCTTGCTCGATGTTGCCATACAAGTTGATGATGTAGCCGGTGATGTCGAACTGACTTGTTGGGTGGTTTGAGTGTGGGGGGAGGGTTCTTTAATTAGTGTACCTGAGCCATTCTCACTCGTGTCTTTGTGCAGTGCGATAAGGGACAACGGGATGATTACCAGGTTGTACGGACAGGGGAATTAACATAATCCCTACGATAATTATTAGCACAAGGGTCATCCTTGCATGACCACGGAGATACACTTACGCGAACAAACCGCCTCAACAAACGTATTACATGTGGCGTTCCCTATCACGATAATCGGAGCACACTACCTATACAGATCTACATGACTCTATATATCACTCTACCCCACCGACATAATACACACACACACACACACACACACACAAGCGTGTGTGTGTGTGTGTGTGTGTGTGTGTGTGTGTGTGTGTGTGTGTGTGATGGAATGCATGTTTGTGATGGAATGCCGGCCTGAATCAAGTGAAAATCCTGGATCAGGTTAAAATGCTGTCATGAGGTTAAAATTCCATATCAGGTGAAAATGCTAGATGCAGTCAAAATCACAGATGAAGTTAAAATCCCAGATGAGGCGAAAATCCTGGATCTGCCCTGATGCAGGCCTGCTCACTTGCAGTTAAGTGTACAGTGGTCGAATAATGGGACACTGATTAATTCTGTTGTTACCTCTTAATGCCCCAAAATTGAAGGGCCAATCTTAATCACCTCCTCCTATGAATGATGGAGGTGGACGGAGGATGTCTAATCTCTGCTCTCCCTTTTAACCATCCGATGGCGTTGTTTATCTGGCCTTTTAAAACTCAAATAGAAGCGACACCTGCGTGCTTACACGGTAAACACCGAGCACTCTTTCATCGCGCCATCATTTTATCGCAAGTCGTACGATTTAACGAATATTCGTTTTCGACCCAATTCCGTGCGAGGAAACCCGGAGGGTCCGGAGTGCGAATCCCCCGAGCCCGATCTTGCACATCAGTCAATTGCACTTTGCTTGTTTCTTCTTTAAGTGAGATCGTTAATTTACCCCATTGGTCACGTTAATTGCGTATTCGTTACGCCCTGCTCTTAAATATCCTCTCCAACTTTAAACCTCCGCAGACTCGAATGGAAAGTTGTAATTGTGCGGTAATTTAGCAAAGTCGTTATCTCAAGCCCAATATCCCTGCTCATCGCATTCATTCACCGTCGCCATTGCACGTCCATGCACAATCGCTTCACGTACTTAACAATGGCTCCCTGATTACCAGGTATCAATCATCCGGTTTCAACCGCGGCTTATCTTCAGGTGGATTTTCGCGGCTTATCTGCTTGCTCATCAGGTGGATTTTCACTTCTCCGATTTGATTTTCAATTCCTGCTTCGTGCAGGAATCCAAACTCGAGGCACGAATTTGCAATTTGGCCATGATTCCGGAGATAGTTCGCCTGTTATTCGGGAGATTCCAATGATTCTGAAAGCTTTGGTTTCAACAGCGTGAAGCCGAGCCAGGTGTGAGGCAGGAGCACAGGCCCAGAGGGGGGAACAGTATTCCATTGAGCTGCGGATGAAAGCCATGTTTGTGGTGAGGAGCTCAGTTGTGCCAAGGAAGGACTTCGCACGACGGAGGATGCCCAGTCGGCGACTGGCTTTGGAGGCCAGCTTGGAAATGTGGTTTTCCCAAGAAAGATCATGGCAGATAGTGAGACCCAAAAGCTGGAGCGACAGAACTTCTTGGAGAGGATTGTTGAGGAAGTGGATGGGAGGGTTTTCCAGTCGGACTTTTCGGAAAGACATAGTAAGAGTGTGAGATTTGTCAGGATTGAAAGACATGTTCCACTTGTTTGACCAGACTGTGATTTTGTCCAGGTCTGCAGAGAGTGAGGAGGCTGCAGACTGCCGATCTGAGGGATGAGGTATGGAGCGGCAGAGAGTGGAGTCATCAGCAAAGAGATAGAGAGGATTTTCCAGAGAGTCGGAGAGATCATTGATGAAGACCAGAAATAGCACAGGGCCCAGAACACTACCTTGGGGAACTCCAGCCAGAACAGGAAGGGGAGATGAAAGAAATCCATTCAGGGCCACACATTGACTACGACCAGAGAGGAAGTCCACAAGCCATGCAAGGAGATTTCCATGGATACCATAGGAGGGGAGTTTGGTGAGCAGAGCTGGGTGCCAGACCGTATCGAAGGCACGTGATATGTCAAGGGAGACAGCTCTGATTTCCTGTTTGGCATTGAGGACCTCCATCCATTGTTGAGACAGCAGATGCAACATGTCCAGAGTAGAATGACCTGGTCTGAATCCAAATTGATGATCGGAGATCAAGCCATTGGAGAAGAGGAAGGATTTGATATCTGAAGCAATGATCGATTCCATGACTTTGCTGATAATTGGGAGCAGGCTGATTGGTCTGGAGTTGCAAGGATCTGTTTTTGCACCTTTTTTGTGGAAAGTGGTAATGTTTTCTGATTTCCAAGATGCTGGCAGATGACCTTGAGCAAAAGAGAGGGTGAAGAGAACAGAGAGAGGGAGTGAAAGAGCGGAAGAACAGGATTTTAGGACCCGTGGGCTGATGCCATCTGGTCCAGTTGCAGAATCAGAGTCGAGGTTTGACAAAAACTCCTCCACCTTGTCAGGAGAGAAGGTCACAGAGTCCAGGAGCAGTTTGGTTCGACTGGGAAAGGTGGGAACAGAGAGAGATGGGTTTGGGACTAAGGATTTTGAGGCAAACACAGATTTGAGGCATTCGGCTTTGTCATGTGCGATGTCAACTGTGTGGCCATTTGAGGTAAGGGAGGGGATGGAGGGGGAACAAACACCAGAAACGGATTTGACCAGACGCCACCAGGATTTGGAGGAAGGAGACAGGTTTGAGAGTTCATTCTTGAGTGAGGAGAGATAGTGCTTCCTGGCACTCCTGAGGGTAGACACACACTTGTTCCGAGCTTGGTGGAAGGAACTGAGATTTACAGATGGGATAATTCCCCCAGGATTACAGATGGGATAATTCCCCCAGGATTACAGATGAGATAATTCCCCCAGAATTACAGATGGGATAATTCCCCCAGGATTACAGATGAGATAATTCCCCCAGAATTACAGATGGGATAATTCCCCCAGGATTACAGATGAGATAATTCCCCCAGGATTACAGATGGGATAATTCCCCCAGGATTACAGATGGGATAATTCCCCCAGGATTACAGATGGGATAATTCCCCCAGGATTACAGATGGGATAATTCTCCCAGGATTACAGATGGGATAATTCCCCCAGGATTTCAGATGAGATAATTCCCCCAGGATTACAGATGGGATAATTCCCCCAGGATTACAGATGGGATAATTCCCCCAGGATTACAGATGGGATAATTCCCCCGGATTACAGATGGGATAATTCCCCCAGGATTACAGATGGGATAATTCCCCCAGGATTTCAGATGAGATAATTCCCCCAGGATTACAGATGAGATCATTCCCCCAGGATTACAGATGGGATAATTCCCCTGGATTACAGATGGGATAATTCCCCAGGATTACAGATGGGATAATTTCCCCAGGATTACAGATGAGATAATTCCCCCAGGATTACAGATGGGATAATTCCCCCAGGATTACAGATGAGATAATTCCCCCAGAATTACAGATGAGATAATTCCCCCAGGATTACATATGGAATAATTCCCCCAGGATTACAGATGGGATAATTCCCCCAGGATTACAGATGAGATAATTCCCCCAGAATTACAGATGAGATAATTCCCCCAGGATTACAGATGAGATAATTCCCCCAGGATTACAGATGGGATAATTTCCCCAGGATTACAGATGGGATAATTCCCCCAGGATTAGAGATGAGATAATTCCCCCAGGATTACAGATGAGATAATTCCCCCAGGATTACAGATGAGATAATTCCCCCAGGATTACAGATGAGATAATTCCCCCAGGATTACAGATGAGATAATTCCCCCAGAATTACAGATGAGATAATTCCCCCAGGATTACAGATGAGATAATTCCCCCAGGATTACAGATGGGATAATTCCTCCAGGATTACAGATGGGATAATTCCCCTGGATTACAGATGGGATAATTCCCCCAGGATTACAGATGGGATAATTCCCCCAGGATTACAGATGAGATAATTCCCCCAGGATTACAGATGAGATACTTCCCCCAGGATTACAGATGGGATAATTTCCCCAGGATTACAGATGGGATAATTTCCCCAGGATTAGAGATGAGATAATTCCCCCAGGATTACAGATGAGATAATTCCCCCAGGATTACAGATGAGATAATTCCCCCAGGATTACAGATGAGATAATTCCCCCAGGATTACAGATGAGATAATTCCCCCAGGATTACAGATGGGATAATTCCCCCAGGATTACAGATGGGATAATTCCCCCAGGATTACAGATGGGATAATTCCCCCAGGATTACAGATGGGAGAATTCCCCCAGGATTACAGATGGGATAATTCCCCCAGGATTACAGATGGGATAATTCCCCCAGGATTACAGGTGGGATAATTCCCCCAGGATTACAGATGAGATAATTCCCCCAGGATTACAGATGAGATCATTCCCCCAGGATTACAGATGGGATAATTCCCCCAGGATTACAGATGGGATAATTCCCCCAGGATTACAGGTGGGAAAATTTCCCCAGGATTACATATGGGATAATTCCACCAGAATTACAGATGGGATAATTTCCCCAGGATTACAGATGGGATAATTTCCCCAGAATTACAGATGAGATAATTCCCGCAGGATTACAGATGGGATAATTCCCCCAGGATTGCAGATGGGATAATTCCCGCAGGATTACAGATGGGATAATTCCCCCAGGATTACAGATGGGATAATTCCCGCAGGATTACAGATGGGATAATTTCCCCAGAATTACAGATGAGATAATTTCCCCAGGATTACAGATGGGATAATTCCCCCAGGATTACAGATGGGATAATTCCCCCAGGATTACAGATGGGATAATTCCCCCAGAATTACAGATGGGACAATTTCCCCAGAATTACAGATGAGATAATTTCCCCAGAATTACAGATGAGATAATTTCCCCAGAATTACAGATGAGATAATTTCCCCAGAATTACAGATGAGATAATTCCCCCAGGATTACAGATGAGATAATTCCCCCAGGATTACGATGAGATAATTCCCCCAGGATTACAGATGAGATAATTCCCCCAGGATTACAGATGAGATAATTCCCCCAGAATTACAGATGAGATAATTCCCCCAGGATTACAGATGAGATAATTCCCCCAGGATTACAGATGGGATAATTCCCCCAGGATTACAGATGGGATAATTCCCCCAGAATTACAGATGGGACAATTTCCCCAGAATTACAGATGAGATAATTTCCCCAGAATTACAGATGAGATAATTTCCCCAGAATTACAGATGAGATAATTTCCCCAGAATTACAGACGAGATAATTCCCCCAGGATTACAGATGAGATAATTCCCCCAGGATTACAGATGGGATAATTCCCCCAAGATTACAGATGGGATAATTCCCCCAGGATTACAGATGAGATAATTCCCCCAGAATTACAGATGGGATAATTCCCCCAGGATTACAGATGAGATAATTCCCCCAGAATTACAGATGGGATAATTCCCCCAGGATTACAGATGAGATAATTCCCCCAGGATTACAGATGGGATAATTCCCCCAGGATTACAGATGGGATAATTCCCCCAGGATTACAGATGGGATAATTCCCCCAGGATTACAGATGGGATAATTTCCCCAGGATTACAGATGGGATAATTCCTCCAGAATTACAGATGGGATAATTCCCCCAGGATCACAGATGGGATAATTTCCCCAGGATTACAGATGGGATAATTCCCCCAGGATTACAGATGAGATAATTCCCCCAGGATTACAGATGGGATAATTCCCCCAGGATTACAGATGGGATAATTCCCCCAGGATTACAGATGAGATAATTCCCCCAGGATTATAGATGGGATAATTCCCCCAGGATTACAGATGGGATAATTTCCCCAGAATTAAAGATGAGATAATTTCTCCAGGATTACAGATGAGATAATTCCCCCAGGATTACAGATGGGATAATTCCCCCAGGATTATAGATGGGATAATTCCCCCAGGATGACAGATGATAATTTCCCCAGAATTACAGATGAGATCATTCCCCCAGGATTACAGATGAGATAATTCCCCCAGGATTACAGATGGGATAATTCCCCCAGGATTACAGATGAGATAATTCCCCCAGGATTACAGATGGGATAATTCCCCCAGGATTACAGATGAGATAATTCCCCCAGGATTACAGATGAGATAATTCCCCCAGGATTACAGATGAGATAATTTCCCCAGAATTACAGATGAGATAATTTCCCCAGAATTACAGATGAGATAATTCCCCCAGGATTACAGATGGGATAATTCCCCCAGGATTATAGATGGGATAATTCCCCCAGGATGACAGATTATAATTTCCCCAGAATTACAGATGAGATCATTCCCCAGGATTACAGATGAGATAATTCCCCCAGGATTACAGATGAGATCATTCCCCAGGATTACAGATGAGATAATTCCCCCAGGATTACAGATGAGATAATTCCCCCAGGATTACAGATGGGATAATTTCCCCAGAATTACAGATGAGATAATTCACCCAGGATTACAGATGAGATAATTCCCCCAGGATTACAGATGGGATAGTTTCACGAGGATTACAGATGGGATAATTCCCCCAGGATTAGAGATGAGATAATTCCCCCAGGATTACAGATGAGATAATTCCCCCAGGATTACAGATGAGATAATTCCCCCAGAATTACAGATGAGATAATTCCCCCAGGATTACAGATGAGATAATTCCCCCAAGATTACAGATGGGATAATTCCCCCAGGATTACAGATGAGATAATTCCCCCAGGATTACAGATGAGATAATTCCCCCAAGATTACAGATGGGATAATTCCCCCAGGATTACAGATGGGATAATTCCCCTGGATTACAGATGGGATAATTCCCCCAGGATTACAGATGAGATAATTCCCCCAGAATTACAGATGAGATAATTCCCCCAGGATTACAGATGAGATAATTCCCCCAGGATTACAGATGGGATAATTCCTCCAGGATTACAGATGGGATAATTCCCCTGGATTACAGATGGGATAATTCCCCCAGGATTACAGATGGGATAATTCCCCCAGGATTACAGATGAGATAATTCCCCCAGGATTACAGATGAGATACTTCCCCCAGGATTACAGATGGGATAATTTCCCCAGGATTACAGATGGGATAATTTCCCCAGGATTAGAGATGAGATAATTCCCCCAGGATTACAGATGAGATAATTCCCCCAGGATTACAGATGAGATAATTCCCCCAGGATTACAGATGAGATAATTCCCCCAGGATTACAGATGAGATAATTCCCCCAGGATTACAGATGGGATAATTCCCCCAGGATTACAGATGGGATAATTCCCCCAGGATTACAGATGGGATAATTCCCCCAGGATTACAGATGGGAGAATTCCCCCAGGATTACAGATGGGATAATTCCCCCAGGATTACAGATGGGATAATTCCCCCAGGATTACAGGTGGGATAATTCCCCCAGGATTACAGATGAGATAATTCCCCCAGGATTACAGATGAGATCATTCCCCCAGGATTACAGATGGGATAATTCCCCCAGGATTACAGATGGGATAATTCCCCCAGGATTACAGGTGGGAAAATTTCCCCAGGATTACATATGGGATAATTCCACCAGAATTACAGATGGGATAATTTCCCCAGGATTACAGATGGGATAATTTCCCCAGAATTACAGATGAGATAATTCCCGCAGGATTACAGATGGGATAATTCCCCCAGGATTGCAGATGGGATAATTCCCGCAGGATTACAGATGGGATAATTCCCCCAGGATTACAGATGGGATAATTCCCGCAGGATTACAGATGGGATAATTTCCCCAGAATTACAGATGAGATAATTTCCCCAGGATTACAGATGGGATAATTCCCCCAGGATTACAGATGGGATAATTCCCCCAGGATTACAGATGGGATAATTCCCCCAGAATTACAGATGGGACAATTTCCCCAGAATTACAGATGAGATAATTTCCCCAGAATTACAGATGAGATAATTTCCCCAGAATTACAGATGAGATAATTTCCCCAGAATTACAGATGAGATAATTCCCCCAGGATTACAGATGAGATAATTCCCCCAGGATTACGATGAGATAATTCCCCCAGGATTACAGATGAGATAATTCCCCCAGGATTACAGATGAGATAATTCCCCCAGAATTACAGATGAGATAATTCCCCCAGGATTACAGATGAGATAATTCCCCCAGGATTACAGATGGGATAATTCCCCCAGGATTACAGATGGGATAATTCCCCCAGAATTACAGATGGGACAATTTCCCCAGAATTACAGATGAGATAATTTCCCCAGAATTACAGATGAGATAATTTCCCCAGAATTACAGATGAGATAATTTCCCCAGAATTACAGACGAGATAATTCCCCCAGGATTACAGATGAGATAATTCCCCCAGGATTACAGATGGGATAATTCCCCCAAGATTACAGATGGGATAATTCCCCCAGGATTACAGATGAGATAATTCCCCCAGAATTACAGATGGGATAATTCCCCCAGGATTACAGATGAGATAATTCCCCCAGAATTACAGATGGGATAATTCCCCCAGGATTACAGATGAGATAATTCCCCCAGGATTACAGATGGGATAATTCCCCCAGGATTACAGATGGGATAATTCCCCCAGGATTACAGATGGGATAATTCCCCCAGGATTACAGATGGGATAATTTCCCCAGGATTACAGATGGGATAATTCCTCCAGAATTACAGATGGGATAATTCCCCCAGGATCACAGATGGGATAATTTCCCCAGGATTACAGATGGGATAATTCCCCCAGGATTACAGATGAGATAATTCCCCCAGGATTACAGATGGGATAATTCCCCCAGGATTACAGATGGGATAATTCCCCCAGGATTACAGATGAGATAATTCCCCCAGGATTATAGATGGGATAATTCCCCCAGGATTACAGATGGGATAATTTCCCCAGAATTAAAGATGAGATAATTTCTCCAGGATTACAGATGAGATAATTCCCCCAGGATTACAGATGGGATAATTCCCCCAGGATTATAGATGGGATAATTCCCCCAGGATGACAGATGATAATTTCCCCAGAATTACAGATGAGATCATTCCCCCAGGATTACAGATGAGATAATTCCCCCAGGATTACAGATGGGATAATTCCCCCAGGATTACAGATGAGATAATTCCCCCAGGATTACAGATGGGATAATTCCCCCAGGATTACAGATGAGATAATTCCCCCAGGATTACAGATGAGATAATTCCCCCAGGATTACAGATGAGATAATTTCCCCAGAATTACAGATGAGATAATTTCCCCAGAATTACAGATGAGATAATTCCCCCAGGATTACAGATGGGATAATTCCCCCAGGATTATAGATGGGATAATTCCCCCAGGATGACAGATTATAATTTCCCCAGAATTACAGATGAGATCATTCCCCAGGATTACAGATGAGATAATTCCCCCAGGATTACAGATGAGATCATTCCCCAGGATTACAGATGAGATAATTCCCCCAGGATTACAGATGAGATAATTCCCCCAGGATTACAGATGGGATAATTTCCCCAGAATTACAGATGAGATAATTCACCCAGGATTACAGATGAGATAATTCCCCCAGGATTACAGATGGGATAGTTTCACGAGGATTACAGATGGGATAATTCCCCCAGGATTAGAGATGAGATAATTCCCCCAGGATTACAGATGAGATAATTCCCCCAGGATTACAGATGAGATAATTCCCCCAGAATTACAGATGAGATAATTCCCCCAGGATTACAGATGAGATAATTCCCCCAAGATTACAGATGGGATAATTCCCCCAGGATTACAGATGAGATAATTCCCCCAGGATTACAGATGAGATAATTCCCCCAAGATTACAGATGGGATAATTCCCCCAGGATTACAGATGGGATAATTCCCCTGGATTACAGATGGGATAATTCCCCCAGGATTACAGATGGGATAATTCCCCCAGGATTACAGATGAGATAATTCCCCCAGGATTACAGATGAGATACTTCCCCCAGGATTACAGATGGGATAATTTCCGCAGGATTACAGATGGGATAATTTCCCCAGGATTAGAGATGAGATAATTCCCCCAGGATTACAGATGAGATAATTCCCCCAGGATTACAGATGAGATAATTCCCCCAGGATTACAGATGAGATAATTCCCCCAGGATTACAGATGAGATAATTCCCCCAGGATTACAGATGGGATAATTCCCCCAGGATTACAGATGGGATAATTTCCCCAGGATTACAGATGGGATAATTCCCCCAGGATTACAGATGGGATAATTCCCCCAGGATTACAGATGGGATAATTCCCCCAGGATTACAGGTGGGATAATTTCCCCAGGATTACAGATGGGATAATTCCACCAGAATTACAGATGAGATAATTCCCCCAGGATTACAGATGAGATAATTCCCCCAGGATTACAGATGGGATAATTCCCCCAGGATTACAGATGGGATAATTCCCCCAGGATTATAGATGGGATAATTCCCCCAGGATTACAGATGGGATAATTCCCCCAGGATTACAGATGGGATAATTCCCCCAGGATTACAGGTGGGATAATTTCCCCAGGATTACAGATGGGATAATTCCACCAGAATTACAGATGAGATAATTCCCCCAGGATTACAGATGAGATAATTCCCCCAGAATTACAGATGGGATAATTCCCCCAGGATTACAGATGGGATAATTCCCCCAGGATTACAGATGGGATAATTCCCCCAGGATTTCAGATGAGATAATTCCCCCAGGATTACAGATGAGATCATTCCCCCAGGATTACAGATGGGATAATTCCCCTGGATTACAGATGGGATAATTCCCCAGGATTACAGATGGGATAATTCCCCCAGAATTACAGATGGGATAATTCCCCCACGATTACAGATGGGATAATTCCCCCAGGATTACAGATGGGATAATTCCCCCAGGATTACAGATGGGATAATTCCCCCAGGATTTCAGATGAGATAATTCCCCCAGGATTACAGATGAGATCATTCCCCCAGGATTACAGATGGGATAATTCCCCTGGATTACAGAGGGGATAATTCCCCAGGATTACAGATGGGATAATTTCCCCAGGATTACAGATGGGATAACTTCCCCTGGATCACAGATGGGATAATTTCCCCAGGATTACAGATGGGATAATTTCCCCAGGATTACAGATGGGATAATTCCCCTGGATTACAGATGGGATAATTCCCCAGGATTACAGATGGGATAATTTCCCCAGGATTACAGATGGGATAACTTCCCCTGGATCACAGATGGGATAATTTCCCCTGGATCACAGATGGGATAATTTCCCCAGGATTACAGATGGGATAATTTCCCCAGGATTACAGATGGGATAATTCCCCCAGGATTACAGATGGGATAATTCCCCCAGGATTTCAGATGAAATAATTCCCCCAGGATTACAGATGGGATAATTCCCCAGGATTACAGATGGGATAATTTCCCCAGGATTACAGATGGGATAATTCCCCCAGGATTACAGATGGGATAATTCCCCCAGGATTACAGATGAGATAATTCCCCCAGAATTACAGATGGGATAATTCCCCCAGGATTACAGATGAGATAATTCCCCCAGGATTACAGATGAGATAATTCCCCCAGGATTACAGATGGGATAATTTACCCAGAATTACAGATGAGATAATTCACCCAGGATTACAGATGAGATAATTCCCCCAGGATTACAGATGGGATAGTTTCACGAGGATTACAGATGGGATAATTCCCCCAGGATTAGAGATGAGATAATTCCCCCAGGATTACAGATGAGATAATTCCCCCAGGATTACAGATGAGATAATTCCCCCAGAATTACAGATGAGATAATTCCCCCAGGATTACAGATGAGATAATTCCCCCAAGATTACAGATGGGATAATTCCCCCAGGATTACAGATGAGATAATTCCCCCAGGATTACAGATGAGATAATTCCCCCAAGATTACAGATGGGATAATTCCCCCAGGATTACAGATGGGATAATTCCCCTGGATTACAGATGGGATAATTCCCCCAGGATTACAGATGGGATAATTCCCCCAGGATTACAGATGAGATAATTCCCCCAGGATTACAGATGAGATACTTCCCCCAGGATTACAGATGGGATAATTTCCGCAGGATTACAGATGGGATAATTTCCCCAGGATTACAGATGAGATAATTCCCCCAGGATTACAGATGAGATAATTCCCCCAGGATTACAGATGAGATAATTCCCCCAGGATTACAGATGAGATAATTCCCCCAGGATTACAGATGAGATAATTCCCCCAGGATTACAGATGGGATAATTCCCCCAGGATTACAGATGGGATAATTTCCCCAGGATTACAGATGGGATAATTCCCCCAGGATTACAGATGGGATAATTCCCCCAGGATTACAGATGGGATAATTCCCCCAGGATTACAGGTGGGATAATTTCCCCAGGATTACAGATGGGATAATTCCACCAGAATTACAGATGAGATAATTCCCCCAGGATTACAGATGAGATAATTCCCCCAGGATTACAGATGGGATAATTCCCCCAGGATTACAGATGGGATAATTCCCCCAGAATTATAGATGGGATAATTCCCCCAGGATTACAGATGGGATAATTCCCCCAGGATTACAGATGGGATAATTCCCCCAGGATTACAGGTGGGATAATTTCCCCAGGATTACAGATGGGATAATTCCACCAGAATTACAGATGAGATAATTCCCCCAGGATTACGGATGAGATAATTCCCCCAGAATTACAGATGGGATAATTCCCCCAGGATTACAGATGGGATAATTCCCCCAGGATTACAGATGGGATAATTCCCCCAGGATTTCAGATGAGATAATTCCCCCAGGATTACAGATGAGATCATTCCCCCAGGATTACAGATGGGATAATTCCCCTGGATTACAGATGGGATAATTCCCCAGGATTACAGATGGGATAATTTCCCCAGGATTACAGATGGGATAATTCCCCCAGGATTACAGATGGGATAATTCCCCCAGGATTACAGATGGGATAATTCCCCCAGGATTACAGACGGGATAATTCCCCCAGGATTTCAGATGAGATAATTCCCCCAGGATTACAGATGAGATCATTCCCCCAGGATTACAGATGGGATAATTCCCCTGGATTACAGATGGGATAATTCCCCAGGATTACAGATGGGATAATTTCCCCAGGATTACAGATGGGATAACTTCCCCTGGATCACAGATGGGATAATTTCCCCAGGATTACAGATGGGATAATTTCCCCAGGATTACAGATGGGATAATTTCCCTGGATTACAGATGGGATAATTCCCCAGGATTACAGATGGGATAATTGCCCCAGGATTACAGATGGGATAACTTCCCCTGGATCACAGATGGGATAATTTCCCCTGGATCACAGATGGGATAATTTCCCCAGGATTACAGATGGGATAATTTCCCCAGGATTACAGATGGGATAATTCCCCCAGGATTACAGATGGGATAATTCCCCCAGGATTTCAGATGAAATAATTCCCCCAGGATTACAGATGGGATAATTCCCCAGGATTACAGATGGGATAATTTCCCCAGGATTACAGATGGGATAATTCCCCCAGGATTACAGATGGGATAATTCCCCCAGGATTACAGATGAGATAATTCCCCCAGAATTACAGATGGGATAATTCCCCCAGGATAACAGATGAGATAATTCCCCCAGGATTACAGATGGGATAATTCCCCCAGGATTACAGATGGGATAATTCCCCCAGGATTACAGATGGGATAATTCCCCCAGGATTACAGATGGGATAATTCCCCCAGGATTACAGATGGGATAATTCCCCCAGGATTACAGATGGGATAATTCCCCCAGGCTTTCAGATGAGATCATTCCCCCAGGATTACAGATGGGATAATTCCCCTGGATTACAGATGGGATAATTCCCCAGGATTACAGATGGGATAATTCCCCTGGATTACAGATGGGATAATTCCCCAGGATTACAGATGGGATAATTCCCCCAGGATTACAGATGGGATAATTCCCCCAGGATTACAGATGAGATAATTCCCCCAGAATTACAGATGAGATAATTCCCCCAGGATTACAGATGGGATAATTCCCCCAGGATTACAGATGAGATAATTCCCCCAGAATTACAGATGAGATAACTTCCCCTGGATTACAGATGGAATAATTCCCCCAGGATTACAGATGGGATAATTCCCCCAGGATTACAGATGGGATAATTCCCCCAGGATTACAGATGAGATAATTCCCCCAGAATTACAGATGAGATAATTCACCCAGGATTACAGATGGGATAGTTTCACGAGGATTACAGATGGGATAATTCCCCCAGGATTAGAGATGAGATAATTCCCCCAGGATTACAGATGAGATAATTCCCCCAGGATTACAGATGAGATAATTCCCCCAGGATTACAGATGAGATAATTCCCCCAGAATTACAGATGAGATAATTCCCCCAGGATTACAGATGAGATAATTCCCCCAAGATTACAGATGGGATAATTCCCCCAGGATTACAGATGAGATAATTCCCCCAGGATTACAGATGAGATAATTCCCCCAAGATTACAGATGGGATAATTCCCCCAGGATTACAGATGGGATAATTCCCCTGGATTACAGATGGGATAATTCCCCCAGGATTACAGATGGGATAATTCCCCCAGGATTACAGATGAGATAATTCCCCCAGGATTACAGATGAGATACTTCCCCCAGGATTACAGATGGGATAATTTCCGCAGGATTACAGATGGGATAATTTCCCCAGGATTAGAGATGAGATAATTCCCCCAGGATTACAGATGAGATAATTCCCCCAGGATTACAGATGATATAATTCCCCCAGGATTACAGATGAGATAATTCCCCCAGGATTACAGATGAGATAATTCCCCCAGGATTACAGATGGGATAATTCCCCCAGGATTACAGATGGGATAATTCCACCAGGATTACAGGTGGGATAATTTCCCCAGGATTACAGATGGGATAATTCCACCAGAATTACAGATGAGATAATTCCCCCAGGATTACAGATGAGATAATTCCCCCAGGATTACAGATGGGATAATTCCCCCAGGATTACAGATGGGATAATTCCCCCAGCATTATAGATGGGATAATTCCCCCAGGATTACAGATGGGATAATTCCCCCAGGATTACAGATGGGATAATTCCCCCAGGATTACAGGTGGGATAATTTCCCCAGGATTACAGATGGGATAATTCCACCAGAATTACAGATGAGATAATTCCCCCAGGATTACAGATGAGATAATTCCCCCAGAATTACAGATGGGATAATTCCCCCAGGATTTCAGATGAGATAATTCCCCCAGGATTACAGATGAGATCATTCCCCCAGGATTACAGATGGGATAATTCCCCTGGATTACAGATGGGATAATTTCCCCAGGATTACAGATGGGATAATTCCCCCAGGATTACAGATGGGATAATTTCCCCAGGATTACAGATGGGATAATTCCCCCAGGATTACAGATGGGATAATTCCCCCAGGATTACAGATGAGATAATTCCCCCAGAATTACAGATGAGATAATTCCCCCAGGATTACAGATGGAATAATTCCCCCAGGATTACAGATGGGATAATTCCCCCAGGATTACAGATGAGATAATTCCCCCAGAATTACAGATGGGATAATTTCCCCAGGATTACAGATGGCATAATTCCCCCAGGATTACAGATGAGATAATTCCCCCAGGATTACAGATGGGATAATTCCCCTGGATTACAGATGGGATAATTCCCCCAGGATTACAGATGAGATAATTCCCCCAGAATTTCAGATGAGATAATTCCCCCAGGATTACAGATGAGATAATTCCCCCAGGATTACAGATGAGAAAATTCCCCCAGGATTACAGATGAGATAATTCCCCCAGGATTACAGATGAGATAATTCCCCCAGGATTACAGATGAGATAATTCCCCCAGAATTTCAGATGAGATAATTCCCCCAGGATTACAGATGAGATAATTCCCCCAGGATTACAGATGAGAAAATTCCCCCAAGATTACAGATGGGATAATTCCCCCAGGATTACAGATGGGATAATTCCCCCAGGATTACAGATGGGATAATTCCCCCAGGATTACAGATGGGATAATTCCCCCAGGATTACAGATGGGATAATTCCCCCAGGATTACAGATGGGATAATTCCCCCAGGATTACAGATGAGATAACTTCCCCTGGATTAGAGATGGGATAATTCCCCCAGGATTACAGATGGGATAATTTCCCCAGGATTACAGATGGGATAATTCCTCCAGAATTACAGATGGGGTAATTCCCCCAGGATTACAGATGGGATAACTTCCCCTGGATCACAGATGGGATAATTCCCCAGGATTACAGATGGGATAATTCCCCCAGTATTTCAGATGAAATAATTCCCCCAGGATTACAGATGGGATCATTTCCCCAGGATTACAGATGGGATAATTCCTCCAGAATTACAGATGGGATAATTCCCCCAAGATTACAGATGGGATAATTCCCCCAGGATTACAGATGAGATAATTCCCCCAGGATTACAGATGATATAATTCCCCCAGGATTACAGATGAGATAATTCCCCCAAGATTACAGATGGGATAATTCCCCCAGGATTACAGATGAGATAATTCCCCCAGGATTACAGATGAGATAATTCCCCCAAGATTACAGATGGGATAATTCCCCCAGGATTACAGATGGGATAATTCCCCTGGATTACAGATGGGATAATTCCCCCAGGATTACAGATGGGATAATTCCCCCAGGATTACAGATGAGATAATTCCCCCAGGATTACAGATGAGATAATTCCCAAGGATTACAGATGGGATAATTCCCCCAGGATTTCAGATGAAATAATTCCCCCAGGATTACAGATGGGATCATTTCCCCAGGATTACAGATGGGATAATTCCTCCAGAATTACAGATGGGATAATTCCCCCAGGATTACAGATGGGATAATTTCCCCAGGATTACAGATGGGATAATTCCCCCAGGATTACAGATGGGATAATTCCTCCAGAATTACAGATGGGATAATTTCCCCTGGATCACAGATGGGATAATTTCCCCAGGATTACAGATGGGATAATTTCCCCAGGATTACAGATGGGATAATTCCCCCAGGATTACATATGGGATAATTCCCCCAGGATTTCAGATGAAATAATTCCGCCAGGATTACAGATGGGATAATTCCCCAGGATTACAGATGGGATAATTTCCCCAGGATTACAGATGGGATAATTCCCCCAGGATTACAGATGAGATAATTCCCCCAGAATTACAGATGGGATAATTCCCCCAGGATTACAGATGAGATAATTTCCCCAGAATTACAGATGGGATAATTCCCCCAGGATTACAGATGAGATAATTCCCCCAGGATTACAGATGGGATAATTCCCCCAGGATTACAGATGGGATAATTCCCCCAGGATTACAGATGGGATAATTCCCCCAGGATTACAGATGGGATAATTCCCCCAGGATTTCAGATGAGATAATTCCCCCAGGATTACAGATGGGATAATTTCCCCAGGATTACAGATGAGATCATTCCCCCAGGATTACAGATGGGATTATTCCCCTGGATTACAGATGGGATAATTCCCCAGGATTACAGATGGGATAATTTCCCCAGGATTACAGATGGGATAATTCCCCAGGATTACAGATGGGATAATTCCCCCAGGATTACAGATGGGATAATTCCCCAGGATTACAGATGGGATAATTCCCCCAGGATTACAGATGGGATAATTTCCCCAGGATTACAGATGGGATAATTCCCCAGGATTACAGATGGGATAATTCCCCCAGGATTAC
Organism: Myxine glutinosa; assembly: GCF_964187855.1. Classification (NCBI taxonomy): domain Eukaryota; kingdom Metazoa; phylum Chordata; class Myxini; order Myxiniformes; family Myxinidae; genus Myxine; species Myxine glutinosa. The sequence continues at coordinate 24,189,837 of NC_136267.1, read as the reverse complement.
AGATGGGATAATTCCCCAGGATTACAGATGGGATAATTCCCCCAGGATTACAGATGGGATAATTCCCCAGGATTACAGATGGGATAATTCCCCAGGATTACAGATGGGATAATTCCCCCAGGATTACAGATGGGATAATTCCCCAGGATTACAGATGGGATAATTCCCCAGGATTACAGATGGGATAATTCCCCAGGATTACAGATGGGATAATTCCCCCAGGATTACAGATGGGATAATTCCCCAGGATTACAGATGGGATAATTCCCCAGGATTACAGATGGGATAATTCCCCAGGATTACAGATGGGATAATTCCCCCAGGATTACAGATGGGATAATTCCCCAGGATTACAGATGGGATAATTCCCCAGGATTACAGATGGGATAATTCCCCAGGATTACAGATGGGATAATTCCCCCAGGATTACAGATGGGATAATTCCCCAGGATTACAGATGGGATAATTCCCCCAGGATTACAGATGGGATAATTCCCCCAGGATTTCAGATGAAATAATTCCCCCAGGATTACAGATGGGATAATTCCCCCAGGATTACAGATGGGATAATTCCCCCAGGATTACAGATGGGATAATTCCCCCAGGATTACAGATGAGATAACTTCCCCTGGATTAGAGATGGGATAATTCCCCCAGGATTACAGATGGGATAATTCCCCCAGGATTACAGATGAGATAATTCCCACAGGATTACAGATGGGATAATTCCCCCAGGATTACAGATGAGATAATTCCCCCAGGATTACAGATGAGATAATTCCCCCAGGATTACAGATGAGATAATTCCCACAGGATTACAGATGAGATAATTCCCCCAGGATTACAGATGAGATAATTCCCACAGGATTACAGATGAGATAATTCCCCCAAGATTACAGATGGGATAATTTCCCCAGGATTACAGATGGGATAATTCCCTCAGGATAACAGATGAGATAATTCCCCCAGGATAACAGATGGGATAACTTCCCCTGGATTAGAGATGGGATAATTCCCTCAGGATAACAGATGAGATCATTCCCCCAGGATAACAGATGAGATAACTTCCCCAGGATTACAGATGGGATAATTCCTCCAGGATTACAGATGGGATAATTCCCTCAGGATAACAGATGAGATAATTCCCCCAGGATAACAGATGGGATAACTTCCCCTGGATTACAGATGAGATAATTCCCTCAGGATAACAGATGAGATAACTTCCCCAGGATTACAGATGGGATAATTCCTCCAGAATTACAGATGGGATAATTCCCCCAGGATTACAGATGGGATAATTCCCCCAGGATTACAGATGGGATAATTCCCCCAGGATTACAGATGGGATAATTCCCCCAGGATTACAGATGGGATAATTCCCCCAGGATTACAGATGGGATAATTCCCCCAGCATTACAGATGGGATAATTCCCGCAGGATTACAGATGGGATAATTCCCCCAGGATTACAGATGGGATAATTCCCGCAGGATTACAGATGGGATAATTTCCCCAAAATTACAGATGAGATAATTTCCCCAGGATTACAGATGGGATAATTCCCCCAGGATTACAGATGGGATAATTCCCCCAGCATTACAGATGGGATAATTCCCGCAGGATTACAGATGGGATAATTCCCCCAGGATTACAGATGGGATAATTCCCGCAGGATTACAGATGGGATAATTTCCCCAAAATTACAGATGGGATAATTCCCCCAGGATTACAGATGGGATAATTCCCCCAGAATTACAGATGGGACAATTTCCCCAGAATTACAGATGAGATAATTTCCCCAGGATTACAGATGAGATAATTCCCCCAGGATTACAGATGAGATAATTCCCCCAGGATTACAGATGGGATAATTCCCCCAGGATTACAGATGGGATAATTCCCCCAGGATTACAGATGGGATAATTCCCCCAGGATTACAAATGGGATAATTCCCCCAGGATTACAGATGGGATAATTCCCCCAGGATTACAGATGGGATAATTCCCCCTGGATTACAGATGATAATTTCCCCAGAATTACAGATGAGATCATTCCCCCAGGATTACAGATGAGATAATTCCCCCAGGATTACAGATGGGATAACTCCCCCAGGATTACAGATGAGATAATTCCCCCAGGATTACAGATGGGATAATTTCCCCAGAATTACAGATGAGATAATTCCCCCAGGATTACAGATGAGATAATTTCCCCAGAATTACAGATGAGATAATTTCCCCAGAATTACAGATGAGATAATTTCTCCAGGATTACAGATGAGATAATTCCCCCAGGATTACAAATGGGATAATTCCCCCAGGATTACAGATGGGATAATTCCCCCAGGATTACAGATGGGATAATTCCCCCTGGATTACAGATGATAATTTCCCCAGAATTACAGATGAGATAATTCCCCCAGGATTACAGATGGGATAATTCCCCCAGGATTACAGATGAGATAATTTCGCCAGAATTACAGATGAGATAATTTCTCCAGGATTACAGATGGGATAATTCCCCCAGGATTACAAATGGGATAATTCCCCCAGGATTACAGATGGGATAATTCCCCCAGGATTACAGATGGGATAATTCCCCCTGGATTACAGATGATAATTTCCCCAGAATTACAGATGAGATAATTCCCCCAGGATTACAGATGGGATAATTCCCCCAGGATTACAGATGATAATTTCCCCAGAATTACAGATGAGATAATTCCCCCAGGATTACAGATGGGATAATTACCCCAGGATTACAGATGAGATAATTTCGCCAGAATTACAAATGAGATAATTTCTCCAGGATTACAGATGAGATATTTCCCCCAGGATTACAGATGGGATAATTTCCCCAGAATTACAGATGAGATCATTCCCCCAGGATTACAGATGATAATTTCCCCAGAATTACAGATGAGATCATTCCCCCAGGATTACAGATGGGATAATTCCCCCTGGATTACAGATGAGATAATTCCCCCAGGATTACAGATGGGATAATTCCCCCAGGATTACAGATGAGATAATTCCCCCAGGATTACAGATGAGATAATTCCCCCAGGATTACAGATGGGATAATTTCCCCAGAATTACAGATGAGATAATTCCCCCAGGATTACAGATGAGATAATTTCCCCAGAATTACAGATGAGATAATTTCCCCAGAATTACAGATGAGATAATTTCTCCAGGATTACAGATGAGATAATTCCCCCAGGATTACAGATGGGATAATTCCCCCAGGATTATAGATGGGATAATTCCCCCAGGATGACAGATGGGATAATTCCCCCAGGATTACAGATGGGATAATTCCCCCAGGATTACAGATGGGATAATTCCCCCAGGATTACAGATGGGATAATTCCCCCAGGATTACAAATGGGATAATTCCCCCAGGATTACAGATGGGATAATTCCCCCAGGATTACAGATGGGATAATTCCCCCTGGATTACAGATGATAATTTCCCCAGAATTACAGATGAGATAATTTCCCCAGAATTACAGATGAGATCATTCCCCCAGGATTACAGATGAGATAATTCCCCCTGGATTACAGATGATAATTTCCCCAGAATTACAGATGAGATAATTTCCCCAGAATTACAGATGAGATAATTTCCCCAGAATTACAGATGAGATAATTTCCCCAGAATTACAGATGAGATAATTTCTCCAGGATTACAGATGAGATAATTTCCCCAGAATTACAAATGAGATAATTTCCCCAGAATTACAGATGAGATAATTTCCCCAGAATTACAGATGAGATAATTTCCCCAGAATTACAGATGAGATCATTCCCCCAGGATTACAGATGAGATAATTTCCCCAGAATTACAGATGAGATAATTTCCCCAGAATTACAGATGAGATAATTTCCCCAGAATTACAGATGAGATCATTTCCCCAGAATTACAGATGAGATAATTTCCCCAGAATTACAGATGAGATAATTTCCCCAGGATTACAGATGAGATAATTCCCCCAGGATTACAGATGGGATAATTCCCCCAGGATTACAGATGGGATAATTCCCCCAGGATTATAGATGGGATAATTCCCCCAGGATGACAGATGATAATTTCCCCAGAATTACAGATGAGATCATTCCCCCAGGATTACAGATGAGATAATTCCCCCAGGATTACAGATGGGATAATTCCCCCAGGATTACAGATGAGATAATTCCCCCAGGATTACAGATGGGATAATTTCCCCAGAATTACAGATGAGATAATTCCCCCAGGATTACAGATGAGATAATTTCCCCAGAATTACAGATGAGATAATTTCCCCAGAATTACAGATGAGATAATTTCTCCAGGATTACAGATGAGATAATTCCCCCAGGATTACAGATGGGATAATTCCCCCAGGATTATAGATGGGATAATTCCCCCAGGATGACAGATGATAATTTCCCCAGAATTACAGATGAGATAATTCCCCCAGGATTACAGATGGGATAATTCCCCCAGGATTACAGATGGGATAATTCCCCCAGGATTACAGATGGGATAATTCCCCCAGGATTACAGATGGGATAATACCCCCAGAATTACAGATGAGATAATTCCCCCAGGATTAGAGATGGAATAATTCCCCCAGGATTACAGATGGGATAATTCCCCCAGGATTACAGATGAGATAATTCCCCCAGAATTACAGATGAGATAATTCCCACAGGATTACAGATGAGATAATTCCCCCAGGATTACAGATGAGATAATTCCCCCAGGATTACAGATGGGATAATTTCCCCAGGATTACAGATGGGATAATTCCCCCAGGATTACAGATGAGATAATTTCCCCAGGATTACAGATGAGATAATTCCCCCAGGATTACAGATGAGATAATTCCCCCAGGATTACAGATGAGATAATTCCCCCAGAATTACAGATGAGATAATTCCCCCAGGATTACAGATGATAATTCCCCCAGGATTACAGATGAGATAATTCCCCCAAGATTACAGATGGGATAATTCCCCCAGGATTACAGATGGGATAATTCCCCCAGGATTACAGATGGGATAATTTCCCCAGGATTACAGATGGGATAATTCCACCAGGAAATACAGATGGGATAATTTCCCCAGAATTACAGATGAGATAATTCCCGCAGGATTACAGATGGGATAATTCCCCCAGCATTACAGATGGGATAATTCCCGCAGGATTACAGATGGGATAATTCCCCCAGGATTACAGATGGGATAATTCCCGCAGGATTACAGATGGGATAATTTCCCCAAAATTACAGATGAGATAATTTCCCCAGGATTACAGATGGGATAATTCCCCCAGGATTACAGATGGGATAATTCCCCCAGAATTACAGATGGGAAAATTTCCCCAGAATTACAGATGAGATAATTTCCCCAGGATTACAGATGAGATAATTTCCCCAGAATTACAGATGAGATAATTTCCCCAGAATTACAGATGAGATAATTCCCCCAGGATTACAGATGAGATAATTCCCCAGGATTACAGATGGGATAATTCCCCCAGGATTACAAATGGGATAATTCCCCCAGGATTACAGATGGGATAATTCCCCCAGGATTACAGATGGGATAATTCCCCCAGGATTACAAATGGGATAATTCCCCCAGGATTACAGATGGGATAATTCCCCCTGGATTACAGATGATAATTTCCCCAGAATTACAGATGAGATAATTCCCCCAGGATTACAGATGGGATAATTCCCCCTGGATTACAGATGATAATTTCTCCAGAATTACAGATGAGATAATTCCCCCAGGATTACAGATGGGATAATTCCCCCAGGATTATAGATGGGATAATTCCCCCAGGATGACAGATGATAATTTCCCCAGAATTACAGATGAGATCATTCCCCCAGGATTACAGATGAGATAATTCCCCCAGGATTACAGATGGGATAATTCCCCCAGGATTACAGATGAGATAATTCCCCCAGGATTACAGATGAGATAATTTCCCCAGAATTACAGATGAGATAATTTCCCCAGAATTACAGATGAGATAATTTCTCCAGGATTACAGATGGGATAATTCCCCCAGGATTACAGATGGGATAATTCCCCCAGGATTATAGATGGGATAATTCCCTCAGGATGACAGATGATAATTTCCCCAGAATTACAGATGAGATAATTTCTCCAGAATTACAGATGAGATAATTTCTCCAGGATTGCAGATGAGATAATTTCCCCAGAATTACAGATGAGATAATTCCCCCAGGATTACAGATGGGATAATTTCCCCAGAATTACAGATGAGATAATTTCTCCAGGATTGCAGATGAGATAATTTCCCCAGAATTACAGATGAGATAATTCCCCCAGAATTACAGATGGGATAATTCCCCCAGGATTACAGATGAGATAATTTCCCCAGAATTACAGATGAGATAATTTCCCCAGAATTACAGATGAGATAATTCCCCCAGGATTACAGATGGGATAATTTCTCCAGAATTACAGATGAGATAATTTCTCCAGGATTACAGATGGGATAATTCCCCCAGAATTACAGATGAGATAATTTCCCCAGAATTACAGATGAGATAATTTCCCCAGAATTACAGATGAGATAATTCCCCCAGGATGACAGATGATAATTTCCCCAGAATTACAGATGAGATAATTTCTCCAGGATTACAGATGGGATAATTCCCCCAGGATTACAGATGGGATAATTCCCCCAGGATTACAGATGGGATAATTTCTCCAGAATTACAGATGAGATAATTTCTCCAGGATTACAGATGGGATAATTCCCCCAGGATTACAGATGGGATAATTCCCCCAGGATTACAGATGATATAATTCCCCCAGGATTACAGATGGGATAATTCCCCCAGGATTACAGATGAGATAATTCCCCCAGGATTACAGATGGGATAATTTCCCCAGGATTACAGATGGGATAATTCCCCCAGGATTACAGATGAGATAATTCCCCCAGGATTACAGATGGGATAATTCCCCCAGGATTACAGATGGGATAATTCCCCCAGGATTACAGATGAGATAATTCCCCCAGAATTACAGATGAGATAATTCCCCCAGGATTACAGATGGGATAATTCCCCCAGGATTACAGATGGGATAATTCCCCCAGGATTACAGATGAGATAATTCCCCCAGAATTACAGATGAGATCATTCCCCCAGGATTACAGATGAGATAATTCCCCCAGGATTACAGATGGGATAATTCCCCCAGGATTACAGATGAGATAATTCCCCAGAATTACAGATGAGATAATTCCCCCAGGATTACAGATGAGATAATTTCCCCAGAATTACAGATGAGATAATTTCCCCAGAATTACAGATGAGATAATTTCTCCAGGATTACAGATGATAATTTCCCCAGAATTACAGATGGGATAATTCCCCCAGGATTACAGATGGGATAATTCCCCCTGGATTACAGATGATAATTTCCCCAGAATTACAGATGAGATCATTCCCCCAGGATTACAGATGAGATAATTCCCCCAGGATTACAGATGGGATAATTCCCCCAGGATTACAGATGAGATAATTCCCCCTGGATTACAGATGATAATTTCCCCAGAATTACAGATGAGATAATTTCCCCAGAATTACAGATGAGATAATTTCCCCAGAATTACAGATGAGATAATTTCCCCAGAATTACAGATGAGATAATTTCTCCAGGATTACAGATGAGATAATTCCCCCAGGATTACAAATGGGATAATTCCCCCAGGATTACAGATGGGATAATTCCCCCAGGATTACAGATGGGATAATTCCCCCAGGATTACAGATGGGATAATTCCCCCAGGATTACAAATGGGATAATTCCCCCAGGATTACAGATGGGATAATTCCCCCAGGATTACAGATGGGATAATTCCCCCAGGATTACAGATGATAATTTCCCCAGAATTACAGATGAGATAATTCCCCCAGGATTACAGATGGGATAATTCCCCCAGGATTACAGATGATAATTTCCCCAGAATTACAGATGAGATAATTCCCCCAGGATTACAGATGGGATAATTCCCCCAGGATTACAGATGAGATAATTTCGCCAGAATTACAGATGAGATAATTTCTCCAGGATTACAGATGGGATAATTCCCCCAGGATTACAAATGGGATAATTCCCCCAGGATTACAGATGGGATAATTCCCCCAGGATTACAGATGGGATAATTCCCCCTGGATTACAGATGATAATTTCCCCAGAATTACAGATGAGATAATTCCCCCAGGATTACAGATGGGATAATTCCCCCAGGATTACAGATGAGATCATTTCTCCAGGATTACAGATGGGATAATTCCCCCAGGATTACAGATGGGATAATTCCCCCTGGATTACAGATGATAATTTCCCCAGAATTACAGATGAGATAATTTCTCCAGGATTACAGATGAGATATTTCCCCCAGGATTACAGATGATAATTTCCCCAGAATTACAGATGAGATAATTTCCCCAGAATTACAGATGAGATAATTTCTCCAGGATTACAGATGGGATAATTCCCCCAGGATTACAGATGGGATAATTCCCCCTGGATTACAGATGAGATAATTCCCCCAGGATTACAGATGGGATAATTCCCCCAGGATTACAGATGAGATAATTCCCCCAGGATTACAGATGGGATAATTTCCCCAGAATTACAGATGAGATAATTCCCCCAGGATTACAGATGAGATAATTTCCCCAGAATTACAGATGAGATAATTTCCCCAGAATTACAGATGAGATAATTCCCCCAGGATTACAGATGGGATAATTCCCCCAGGATTATAGATGGGATAATTCCCCCAGGATTACAGATGGGATAATTCCCCCAGGATTATAGATGGGATAATTCCCCCAGGATTACAGATGGGATAATTCCCCCTGGATTACAGATGATAATTTCCCCAGAATTACAGATGAGATAATTTCTCCAGGATTACAGATGAGATAATTCCCCCAGGATTACAGATGGGATAATTCCCCCAGGATTATAGATGGGATAATTCCCCCAGGATGACAGATGGGATAATTCCCCCAGGATTACAGATGGGATAATTCCCCCAGGATTACAGATGGGATAATTCCCCCAGGATTACAGATGGGATAATTCCCCCAGGATTACAAATGGGATAATTCCCCCAGGATTACAGATGGGATAATTCCCCCAGGATTACAGATGGGATAATTCCCCCTGGATTACAGATGATAATTTCCCCAGAATTACAGATGAGATAATTTCCCCAGAATTACAGATGAGATCATTCCCCCAGGATTACAGATGAGATAATTCCCCCTGGATTACAGATGATAATTTCCCCAGAATTACAGATGAGATAATTTCCCCAGAATTACAGATGAGATCATTCCCCCTGGATTACAGATGAGATAATTTCCCCAGAATTACAGATGAGATAATTCCCCCAGGATTACAGATGAGATAATTCCCCCAGGATTACAGATGGGATAATTTCCCCAGAATTACAGATGAGATAATTCCCCCAGGATTACAGATGAGATAATTTCCCCAGAATTACAGATGAGATAATTTCCCCAGAATTACAGATGAGATAATTTCTCCAGGATTACAGATGAGATAATTCCCCCAGGATTACAGATGGGATAATTCCCCCAGGATTATAGATGGGATAATTACCCCAGGATGACAGATGATAATTTCCCCAGAATTACAGATGAGATAATTCCCCCAGGATTACAGATGGGATAATTCCCCCAGGATTACAGATGGGATAATTCCCCCAGGATTACAGATGGGATAATTCCCCCAGGATTACAGATGGGATAATACCCCCAGAATTACAGATGAGATAATTCCCCCAGGATTAGAGATGGAATAATTCCCCCAGGATTACAGATGGGATAATTCCCCCAGGATTACAGATGAGATAATTCCCCCAGAATTACAGATGAGATAATTCCCACAGGATTACAGATGAGATAATTCCCCCAGGATTACAGATGAGATAATTCCCCCAGGATTACAGATGGGATAATTTCCCCAGGATTACAGATGGGATAATTCCCCCAGGATTAGAGATGAGATAATTCCCCCAGGATTACAGATGAGATAATTCCCCCAGGATTACAGATGGGATAATTCCCCCAGGATTACAGATGAGATAATTCCCCCAGAATTACAGATGAGATCATTCCCCCAGGATTACAGATGAGATAATTCCCCCAGGATTACAGATGGGATAATTCCCCCAGGATTACAGATGAGATAATTCCCCAGAATTACAGATGAGATAATTCCCCCAGGATTACAGATGAGATAATTTCCCCAGAATTACAGATGAGATAATTTCCCCAGAATTACAGATGAGATAATTTCTCCAGGATTACAGATGAGATAATTCCCCCAGGATTACAGATGGGATAATTCCCCCAGGATTACAGATGGGATAATTTCCCCAGGATTACAGATGGGATAATTCCCCCAGGATTACAGATGAGATAATTCCCCCAGGATTACAGATGGGATAATTTCCCCAGGATTACAGATGGGATAATTCCCCCAGGATTACAGATGAGATAATTCCCCCAGGATTACAGATGAGATAATTCCCCCAGGATTACAGATGGGATAATTCCCCCTGGATTACAGATGAGATAATTCCCCCAGGATTACAGATGAGATAATTCCCCCAGGATTACAGATGGGATAATTTCCCCAGGATTACAGATGGGATAATTCCCCCAGGATTACAGATGGGATCATTCCCCCAGAATTACAGATGAGATAATTCCCCCAGAATTACAGATGAGATAATTCCCCCAGGATTACAGATGGGATCATTCCCCCAGAATTACAGATGAGATAATTCCCCCAGAATTACAGATGAGATCATTCCCCCAGGATTACAGATGAGATAATTCCCCCAGGATTACAGATGGGATAATTCCCCAGAATTACAGATGAGATAATTTCTCCAGGATTACAGATGAGATAATTCCCCCAGGATTACAGATGGGATAATTCCCCCAGGATTACAGATGAGATAATTTCTCCAGGATTACAGATGAGATAATTCCCCCAGGATTACAAATGGGATAATTCCCCCAGGATTACAGATGAGATAATTCCCCCAGGATTACAGATGGGATAATTTCCCCAGGATTACAGATGGGATAATTCCCCCAGGATTACAGATGGGATCATTCCCCCAGAATTACAGATGAGATAATTCCCCCAGGATTACAGATGGGATCATTCCCCCAGAATTACAGATGAGATAATTCCCCCAGAATTACAGATGAGATCATTCCCCCAGGATTACAGATGAGATAATTCCCCAGAATTACAGATGAGATAATTCCCCCAGGATTACAGATGAGATAATTTCCCCAGAATTACAGATGAGATAATTTCCCCAGAATTACAGATGAGATAATTTCTCCAGGATTACAGATGAGATAATTCCCCCAGAATTACAGATGGGATAATTCCCCCAGGATTACAGATGAGATAATTCCCCCAGAATTACAGATGAGATAATTTCTCCAGGATTACAGATGAGATAATTCCCCCAGGATTATAGATGGGATAATTCCCCCAGGATGACAGATGATAATTTCCCCAGAATTACAGATGAGATCATTCCCCCAGGATTACAGATGGGATAATTCCCCCAGGATTACAGATGAGATAATTCCCCCAGGATTACAGATGGGATAATTTCCCCAGGATTACAGATGGGATAATTCCCCCAGGATTACAGATGAGATAATTCCCCCAGGATTACAGATGGGATAATTCCCCCAGGATTACAGATGGGATAATTCCCCCAGGATTACAGATGAGATAATTCCCCCAGGATTACAGATGGGATAATTTCCCCAGGATTACAGATGGGATAATTCCCCCAGGATTACAGATGAGATAATTCCCCCAGGATTACAGATGGGATAATTCCCCCAGGATTACAGATGGGATAATTCCCCCAGGATTACAGATGAGATAATTCCCCCAGAATTACAGATGAGATAATTCCCCCAGGATTATAGATGGGATCATTCCCCCAGAATTACAGAGTTACATGCCAGAAGGGGAACAAACACCAGAAACGGATTGGACCAGGCGCCACCAGGATTTGGAGGAAGGAGACAGGTTTGAGAGTTCATTCTTGAGTGTGGAGAGATAGTGCTTCCTGGCACTCCTGAGGGTAGACACAGAAAGTTACATGTTGAGTTACATGTCACATGTAATTACATTACATTACATTACATTGCAGTTACATGTTACATGTTCAGTTACATGTTGATTTGAAGCCGAGCCAGGCCCAGAGAGTTACATGTTGATTTGAAGCCGAGCCAGGCCCAGAGATTTACATGTTGCTTTGAAGCTGAGCCAGGCCCAGTGAGTTGCATGTTGATTTGAAGCCAAGCCAGGCCCAGGGAGTTACATGTTGATACATGAGTTACATGTTGAAAAAACATCAGCAATGCAAACCTGATCAATTGACATCTGTTGCCATGGGGATGAAGGGATGACAGAATGAAACATAAATCGGAATGAAATTTTTTGCCTCATTCGTTCAATTGAAGGATATTTCTGAAAATTAAAACACTGAAATTAAAATTACTGTTTAAAAATAAAGGTGTTCATCTCGTAAATGTTAATTCTTTGAATTGCGAGTTATCTTATTTTAATGTTTCTAGTTATTTGTAATTAAACTTCCGATCGAGTTATCCGTTGTCCTCTCTGTCTCTATGGTTACAATTGTTCTCAGCGTCATAATTGAACCCACAATTGCTGTTCCTTCCATTGTTCGTGAGAAGTGAAACATGAAGGTTGTGTCTCGTCTCATCGCGCTGTTTTTGCTCGTACTCTTATCAATTACCATCTTTCACCCCATTTACCACCATGTACGGGGTGACATCTTCAAAGAGGTGAGTTTTAAAGGGACAGTTTCTTCATGTAATTTTCCCGATATTTATCCACCGGGTTCTCCGTCCAATGTTGAATATTAAATTGATGTGGTGTTGACATGACATAGACTTGATGGGACAAATGACCTTCTCCTGTGTAAAAGTTCCTCTCTTGTCCTTCATGTGTTCAAGTACCGAGAAGGTTCCGTCGTTCGACTCGTTCTTTTTCCTTTTCCATTAAAACTAAACTCTCACCAAAATGTCCACTTTGTGCGATGGTCGTTGCGCGTTTCCGGGAGGACTTCGGTGTCCGCATTTGGGACGTGTCGACGTCATGGCGTCATGCCACTATCGGATCGCGATCGCGTGCTTGCGTGGCCGGCTGACGGCTGTTGTGCCGACGTTCGGCTGACGGCTGTTGTGCCGACGTTCGCCCGTTGGTTGCCGCGTTCGTGGCCTCGCGCGTTCCATCGCCGACCACCCACGATCTCCAAAGCGCCGAGCAGAGACGACAGCGGCTGGAACCGTGGTCCTTCGGACGGGGCGAGGCGCGAGCGTTTGAGAGTTTGGGTGCGAGAGGACCGGGGCCGGCGAGCGAGTCGCGTCGGGGAGACCCCCTTCCCGTACCACGTGTCGGGGCCTAGCTGTTCGATGCCTGCACCATCTCCACGCCATGCTCCCGAGCGAGCAAAGCTAAGAACGCACCACAAGCACACACACCCTCCTTGTTCATTTCGTTTTGTTTGTTTAATAAGTCTGTCGAGTGGGAGTACTCCATATAGGGGGTTTAGAGCATCATAGCATAGCGCGGCATTTCTTTGTTCTCAGAACCGTTAATTAATCATTGTATTTTCTGTATAATTATACTTGAACGCAGTTTTCCGTATGATTTATTTAATATGCAGCAGCATTGGAGACGCCCTGAGAACAGGTTGGACTGCAGGGGTCTTGCGCCGCCCCTCCACCCTGCACAATTGTGTATAGCTTTCTATCTTCGAGTCCGCCATTGAGTTTTCGCCTCGAGAGCTAAGGCCTTCGCGATCGGCCTCCGTGACCGCCTGATTTTCATCAGAGGCGGCCGCACGACAAATGTTTGTCAGGCAGTTGGGATTCGAACCTCGCGGACAATTTTTTTGTCCGGAGGTAGCGAGTCGACGCCGGCTGGGTGAAAAATCCCGCCCAGCATTTGGAACCGAAATTTGTTCATCGTGTCGAGGCGGAGAAATTTGCATCGTCGATTCGGCACACGAAGCGCGATATCGCGTCTTCGGAAAATGTAAATTTTATTTGTGAGGTAAAAATAAATACGCGCGCGGGAAACGACTTTTCCTCAAAGCGGATGTCGGAGGTCGGTGAAATGGAGGTGCGTTGCGAGGCTTCTGTCAGCTCAGAAGGTGAACTGGAGGTAGGGGAATTGGAGGTTAGTCTTGGAACCTCCCCCGTCCTGAGCACCAACCCATCCTCCTCCCCTCCCGGGGAGCCGGGAACAATTGGAGCGGCCGCGATACCCGACCAGATTTGGGATCGATTATTCAGGCTTTCAGGGAGATTAAGGGAATGAGTGAAAAAATGTATTCCCAAAGGAATGAAATGAGGGAAATGAACGATAAATTTGAGGGAATGAATGCTCAGAATGAGCGATTAAATAACAAAATGGATGGAATGAAATAGGGATTTTATGTTAGAGATGACCAATAAAATGGAGTCCCAGGGGAATGAATATAGGGAAGGAATGAAGGGAATGAGTGATCGATTGGAAGGACACAGTGAAGGAATGGGAAAGAAAATTGATGGGTTGAAGGGGGAATTGAATGCCCAGAGTGATAAAATTGATGGATTGAGGGGGGAATTAAAGGAACAGATGGATAGGATGGAAAACAGATTTGATAAAATAGAGGAAATAACAACAACTGGGGGAACGAATTGATAACATTGAGGGGAAAATGCAAAATCAAATTACAGACGGACTGGGTGAATTTGAGGGCAAAGTAGAAACTAAATTCGGTGAAATGGAAAAGTCCATGGGGATAGAGTTAGAGCTAAAGAGGGAAGAATTAACATCGAAAATAGAAGAGGGCATGACCCAGGCTGTCCGAATGGGGGGGGAAATTGGAGGATAGTATTGGCGCCACAAATACCAGAATTGATAAAGTAAATGGAGATCTGGAAGGCCATCGGGGCCGGGTGGATGCCAGAATGCGGCAACAGGTAGAGGAATGGGGACTCCTCAAACAACAAGGGGTCGAATTGGCCGAGGAGGTAACAGGGTTGGAAGCCCGTGTAACGGAGCAGGAGTGGGTGTTTGTTGATAAAGGCCCGTGGGGGCCGCAATTGACTGATGACAGGCTGAGTGATTTGATGAAGGAGCGACTGGAGGCCTGGGACAATACCATCAAAGGAGAGGTTGCTCGGGTCAAACGGTCTGAGGGGAAGAGGTGAGTCGGTCCGTTAAGGATCTCCAGGACGAGATTAAGGTGACCCAAGGGACCCTCCCCACAAACCACATTTGGGCACCAGAGACTCCGAAACCGATTACCCAGTTGGGGGGTGTTTTGGCCTCGGGCTGGATTTGGACAGAGGGGAATCGGGGAGTAGAGTCTCTGGAAAGGCAATCCCCCTTGTGCATTTTGATGGGTCGGGGAGTTTGGAGGCTTTCCTGACACAATTTGAATGTGTGTCTCAGCTCAATGGTTGGGGAGAGCGGGAGCGCATGGGGAATCTGGTGGCAACACTGAGGGGGTCAGCCGCAGACGTGCTAATCGTAGTCCCAGAGGGAATATTGACCAGTAAGGGCAACTGTGATGCCTTGAACCACAGGTATGGGACAAGTGCGAGGTGCGACCTGGTCAGGGCACAGCTGCTGCATCGTAGGCAGAAACCAAACGAGACGTTGCAGGAGATGGCCCAGGATATTTACCAATCTGTGAGGATTGCATACCGGGACCTACCCGCACAAGCGTGGGATAAGCTGGCGATAGAGAAATTTATGGCGGCTCTTCCTGACCCCGAGGTCCGGATTCTGGTGGAGTTGCAGGACCCGGCCACGGTTCACCGAGCAGTGGAATGCGCGGCGAGACTGACCTTTTTGAGGAGGTCGAACCGCGCATCAGAGAGGGCACCTGTGACGGTACGGCAGGCGGAGGTGCGGGACCAGGAAGAGAAGCCGGAGGATATGGTCATAGGCCGAATGTTAAGGGGGATCAGCCGCCAGCTGTCAGGTTTGACAGGGGGTAAATTTGCAGGGGGTGAGTCACGGCAGTCTGGTCCAGGTTTGCCATCAGGACGGCCTGATTTTCATCAGGATGGTCCGGGAGTAAGGGATGCTCCGCCTGGGTACCAGAGCGGTCCGTTCATGGGGACTTGTTTTAGATGTGGGAGAAGGGGGCACCGGCAGAGGGATTGTCGGCAACCACCTGGGCCACCTCCTCCTAACAGGCTTCACAGTCCAGACAGGTGGGGGCCCCCAGTGGGTCCACAGGTGCCAGAAAGAGGACCATCACCTATGCCTGGGCCTGTCGCAATAGAGTGTGCGGGAAACTAGAATGAGCTGAGCGTACGGGGCCATGCTCGGCTGGGATTGAGTTTCCTGGTGGAACACGACTGCCAACTAGACTTTGGGCATGGTCATATGTAGTTGGGCACTGAGAGGCTGCAGTTGGTGGGAATGGGGGATGACCAGGAGGTGCAGGGGACGTGGCTAGAGGTGCCACACACTGTGACCGTGCCTCCCAGGTCCGAGACAGTGGTGATGGCAGAGTTAGCAGCAGGTACTCAACCCATTGGCCAGCTGAGGCTTGTGGAGTCGTGGTCCTCGCAGGGGACCGAGGGATTGATGGTGGGTTGCACCCTCGTAGACAACCGTGGGCCTATGTTGGCAGTTAGGCTGCTCATCTTGTCCGACAGCCCTCGCACTGTAAGGGGCGGAGCCATCGTAGCCAAATGCAGTCGTGTAGTAGAGGTCACTGGAGGAAGTGGATTCACATGCTTGCCAGTACAGCCGGAAAGAGGGGAAATTTTGGGGAAATGTGATTGGCCAGAGGGAGTGTGGGACATGATGACACGCTCTGAAGAGGGCCCAACATCGGAGCAGGTAGAGATATTGCACAATTTGGTTGGTAAGAACTTAGATGTTTTTTTCTCTCTCTCCCGAGGATGTTGGACGCACAGGTCTTGTCAGGCACCAAATTAGCACTGGCGAGGCGAGGCCGGTTTAATTTGAAGCCACGCCCAAGCCAGGCCCAGAGTTGCGTGTTGATTTGAAGCCACGCCAGGCCCAGAGAGTGAGATGTTGATTTGAAGCCAAGCCAGGCCCAGAGAGTGATATATTGATTTGAAGCCAAGCCAGGCCCAGAGAGTGACATGTTGATTTTAAGCGAAGCCAGGACCAGAGAGTGACATGTTGCTTTGAAGCCAAGCCAGGCCCAGAGAGTGACATGTTGATTTGAAGCGAAGCCAGGCCCATGGAGTTTCATGTTGATTTGAAGCCAAGCCAGGCCCAGAGAGTGACGTTGATTTGAAGGCAAGCCAGGCCCAGTGAGGTACATGCTGATTTGAAGCGAAGCCAGGCCCAGGGAGTTTCATGTTGATTTGAAGCGAAGCCAGGCCCATGGAGTTTCATGTTGATTTGAAGCCAAGCCAGGCCCAGACAGTGACGTTGATTTGAAGCCAAGCCAGGCCCAGGGAGTTACATGTTGATTTGAAGACACGCCGGGCCCAGGGAGTTTCATGTTGAAAAAACATCAGTAATGCAAACCTGATCAATTAACATCTGTTGCCATGGGGATGAAGGGATGACAGAATGAAACATAAATAGGAAATAATTTTTTTGCCTCATTCGTTCAATTGAAGGATATGTCTGAAAATTAAAATATTGAAATTAAAATGACTGTTTATAAATCAAAGTGTTCATCAAGTAAATTTTAAATGTTTTAATTGCGAGTTATCTTATTTTAACGTTTATAGTTATTTGTAATTCAACTGTTCGATCGAGTTATCCGTTGTCCTCTCTTTCTCTATGGTTACAATTGTTCTCAGTGTTATTTAATTGAACCCACAATCGCTGTTCCATTGTTCGTGAGAAGTGAAACATGGAGGTTGTATCTCGTCTCATCACGCTCTTTTTGCTTGTACTTTTATCAATTGCCATCTTTCACCCCATTTACCACCATGTACGGGGTGACATCTTCAAAGAGGTGAGTTTTAAACGGACAGTGTATTTATGTAATTCCCCCGATATTTATCCACCGAGTTCTCCGTCCAATGTTGAAGATTAAATCTACCGTCTTCTACCGACTCCTCTCTGGCCATGCCCCCCCAGCTCTCTCTGGGCTCTGTCCCGCAAATACTCCTACAGGTCGCACAAGATCTGCCTGCAACCCTCTTATGGTTAAACTGCCAAAATCAAAACTCTCTGCTCACCTTCACTCCTTCATTCCTCTTTTCTCCCGCCTCTGGAACAAACTCCCTCACTCTCTTCAATCCCACTCCACCCTCCAGGTCTTTAAAACAGCTGTTCACCACCATCTCTTATCTTCCCACATCCAAAACCTTGATCTTTTCTACCCCCGCTAATTTCACCCCAATTCCACTTTTTTGAAATACTAACTTCTGTCCTGGAAGTCCTTGGTGTCCTTGTGTTTTATACTTCTCCCACCCCCCCCCTTTCCCGCGCCCCCCCCCCCAAGCCCTCTCCCTCCCACACATCTCCCTGCTCTCAAATGTTATGTTTGTGTGCTTCCCCTTCTCTCCCCATCTTGTCTTCCGCTCCCTCTTTTTATATATTTTGTTTGTCTGGTTGATTTGTTTGTGAAATAAATGTTAGCTCTTTCACGAGCCTCGATTCAGTATACAAAAAAAAACAAACGAACAAAAAAAAAAACCACTTTGACGAGTATTGGTTAGTTTGGGTTGAAAACACTTTGACGAGTACTGGTTAGTTTATGTTGAAATCACTTTTAGAGTATTGGTTAGTTTGTGTTGAAAACACTTTGACGAGTATAAGCTAGTTTGGGTTGAAGTCAATTTGATTCGTATAAGTTAGTTTGGGTTGAAGTCACTTTGACGAGTATAAGTTCGTTTGGGTTGAAACCCCTTTGATGAGTATAAGTTAGTTTGGGTTGAAACCAATTTGACGAGTATAAGTTAGTTTGGGTTGAAGTCACTTTGACGAGTATAAGTTTATTTGTGTTGAAAACACTTTGACGAGTATAAGTTAGTTTGGGTTGAAGTCACTTTGACGAGTATAAGTTAGTTTGGGTTGAAGTCACTTTGACGAGTATAAGTTTATTTGTGTTGAAAACACTTTGACGAGTATAAGTTAGTTTGGGTTGAAGTCACTTTGACGAGTATAAGTTAGTTTGGGTTGAAGTCAATTTGATTCGTATAAGTTAGTTTGGGTTGAAGTCACTTTGACGAGTACAAGTTAGTTTGGGTTGAAACCCCTTTGACGAGTATAAGTTAGTTTGGGTTGAAACCAATTTGACGAGTATAAGTTAGTTTGGGTTGAAGTCACTTTGACGAGTATAAGTTTGTTTGGGTTGAAGTCACTGACGAGTATTGGTTAGTTTGTGTTGAAAACACTTTGACTAGTATAAGTTAGTTTGGGTTGAAGTCACTTTGACGAGTATAAGTTAGTTTGGGTTGAAACCAATTTGACGAGTATAAGTTAGTTTGGGTTGAAACCAATTTGACGAGTATAAGTTAGTTTGGGTTGAAGTCACTTTGACGAGTATAAGTTCGTTTGGGTTGAAACCCCTTTGACGAGTATAAGCTAGTTTGGGTTGAAGTCACTTTGACGAGTATAAGTTAGTTTGGGTTGAAGTCACTTTGACGAGTATAAGTTTGTTTGGGTTGAAGTCACTGACGAGTATTGGTTAGTTTGTGTTGAAAACACTTTGACTGGTATAAGTTAGTTTGGGTTGAAGTCACTTTGACGAGTATAAGTTAGTTTGGTTTGAAGTCACTTTGACGAGTATAAGTTAGTTTGGGTTGAAGTCAATTTGATTCGTATAAGTTAGTTTGGGTTGAAGTCACTTTGACGAGTATAAGTTAGTTTGGGTTGAAACCCCTTTGACGAGTATAAGTTAGTTTGGGTTGAAGTCACTTTGACGAGTATAAGTTAGTTTGGGTTGAAATTACTTTGATGAGTGTTGGATCGTTTGGGTTGAAATCCTTCAAGCAACTCACGTGCCGAAATCCCACGTGTGTGTTTTGTGAGATTTTGTGAGGTCTCGAACAGGTTTACTTGTTTCAGTGGATGACTTTTTCATTTATGAAGTAAATTTATCATAAAATGTTCCACCAGAAGTTAAATTTAATGATCCGATCTGCCTGAAATTTCTGGAGATCAACACTTTGATGTGTGTGATCAGTGGAACTGCCACTTTATAACTTTTTGGCAGTGATGACCGGGTAACCAAGACGTCCCACTTTCATCAGACATGTGACCCACGACGCACACAAGCACAACAGCAGGAGAGAACAGGGACGTTGGTAGATCTGTGGAAGGGAGAGAGCTGGGGGAGGGGTTAGGGGAGTGGTACACAGTATAAAGTACAAGTTAGTACAAAGTACAAGTTGGTGTCCTTGTGTTTTATACTTCTCCCACCCCCCACCCCACTTCCCACGCCTCCTCCCCCTAAGCCCTCTCCCTCCCACA